>NC_092824.1:88660006-89007506 GCF_023375885.2 Dermacentor andersoni | reverse complement strand
TTTAGTACATTACTAAATATGCGTATTATGTGATTTTCTTGTGAGCCGCCTTTTGTGCGCATATGTGACTTGGCTCTAAAGTTTAAGTGTTCTATCCAACTTTTTATTTCTGCGACCGTTCATTAGTCAGTGCCGCGTTGCTCTTTCATTTTTACTATCCAGTCTTATGTGAGAAAGATCAGCCGGCATCCCATAATAAAAGATAGGGGCAATGACTTTCTGATTCGCCCTCGTAAATATTGCGCATAAGAGAGTCTGTTGAACTAAATATAAAGTAAGCGTAATGGTGAGATAATGGTATGCATGAGAGTCGCAAGCATGGTGATTCAGCCGGCATGCGAATGACGGTTATAGCACATAAATTTGCCTAAACTTTGTAGTTATCGTTTTAAACGGCTTTGCGACTTTGCAAATTTGTCATTTGCAACACGATATTGCGTTATAACCGCAACAGCCGCCGTTCTTATGCTTGTGTACCGATTTATATTGCCTTTCTCACATTTATAAAAGCAGGAATGATCGAAAACTGAGACAAATAAATGCAGATACAGCGTAGCAAATAAAGCCACAAGAACGTCTGAAGACGCAAGCGCGAAGATCATGCAAATACATGTACTGACCGTCATTCTCATTGTAGCGGAACGGTCGCTGCGCCCGAGTTCTCTTTAGCAAATTTAGTAGAAAACCTTACGTTAAAAAGTGCGTTATTATGCGCAGTGGCGTCGCGTGCTTCGTCACAGATAGCGATGTTAATTGTGGTGATTCTCACCTGCGCCACCTGCGCCGCCAGCAGCATGGCTTCCTTTCCGGTCTGACCCATCAGGCCTGCGCAGAGAACGGAATAGAAGGCGTGGTTGTAGTCAAGGGTTTGACGCAGAACCGTCAAGCCAGGTACAATCATAACACAATTATAAACCCTGTCGCTGACCACACAACGACAAAATTGACGCTTCGGTGATCATACGGGCACCTTGTTTACAATGCAGAAACGTTACCGCCGAAACAGCTAAAGTATTACTGATTATGTGGCGAAGCGGCTTCGCATAGGTGCGGTGGAAGTTGGCCGTCTATTTTGTTATGGTTGTTGTCGGTAAGTCTGAACGATCAGTGATTCCAGGTGAAGCCGTGATGACACACTTCGGTATGTCGCCAAGATGCTCGTTAAGTCCCGATCTATGGCGTGCCCAGATGCATGCACGCGCTCTTCTAAGGCGTTTGTCGATGTGGTTCACTTCAAATCATCTGCAAACACCATGGATTGGGACGGCGCGAGCGTCTTAGCGACAAACCGCAATGTGTGATCACAGCTTCTTCTGGAACCACTCATCATTCAGACTGGTGACAACACCTCTTAGCACAACGAAAGGAAATCTTCACAAAACATATGCGAAGTCACTTCGTCACATGTTAAAGAGTACTTAAGCTGTTCCAGTGGTGACTGTTCTGCATTGTGAACGAAGTGGCAGTACGGGCACCTCGATTTTGCTGTTGTGTGATCAATGACAACATTTCTAATGGCTATGTTATAATGCGTGTTAGTTCTGGTAGGGCTGTTGTTTAGTCATACGGGTTTTAAGTGACGCGAAATCGACTAAGGCTATTATCTACCAGACCCGAAGTTAAGCGCATGTAGGTGCATTCATTTTCAATGTTTTGAGAATTCGAAGCGGTGGCCCTTGGCCGTGTAGTGGGGTGCCCATAGAAACGGTAAAGTTAGAAAGCTCCTTGGTTGAGTGGTTCTGTGTTCAGCTTCCACAACTTCAAAGAGTTACCAGCTGCATTTTATCGATGCCATCGCTCGCTACAAATATAAGCATAGTGGGCAGACATGCGTACTTCATGGACGTGCTATGAACATAAACAGATTAAAAGGACGCCCTAAGTTCTTTTTTTTTCTTTAGGCTGTTGACTATTGATGACATTAGGCTCTTGACTTTACACATCATTCTCTACTGATTCTTTTCTTATTTTCTGTAAAAGTAAGTTGTGAGAGGTCGACGGGGTAGGTCTTATGGCCGTTTCAGCAGACCCTCTTCGCCTTGCCGTTACGTTGGATAGAGCAGAGGTGAAACTTTGTTATTTGGCGTGAAATGAACGATGAATCGCCTGCTAATATAAGAAACTCAAATACAAAAGACTATTTGTACCACGGTAGAGCATTTCTACTGTTAGGACTAACCATGGCAGCGGCACAGCTATTGGTGTAACGGCATGCTTCGCCATCATGGAGGGACTCGTCGCCACGTGAACTGAGATACATGGGGCCAAAATTCATAAGAACATATACGTGTCTTTGTAAAGTATGCACACAATCATCTTCACACAGCTCATGAACTTATGAATCCTCGCATATTCGTGAATAAAGTTCATAGACCCTGAAATAAAAGCTGTGAACCTCAAATAGATTGAAGTATATGAATTGGTGACGTATTTACGGGCAGTCTGTAGTCTGTATATCTGGTCAAGAGGACAAGTATAAAAGATGGCAAAGGGGCCTACAAGAAGATTATAGAGAGTTAACAGAAAGTCTTGATTTTTTTTACGGGCAAGGACATCTATGGTAGCTCCATAAATGCCGCGCAATGCAGGTCAGCTTCTTTACCAAAATTTCTAGTGCCTACTGGGATGTTGAGCGAAAGTTTGAAGGACATAGTTCTTGATACTTAGTAACAATTGTCAATAAAACCTACCTTGAACGCTGGTGAAATTAACAAAACTAAAACACAAGAACAGTGAAAATGAAGTCCTTTCTCCTTGTTGCTAACAGTTTACAACAGCAAACACTCCTATCATATAACATAGACTTATTGAGAATCTATGGGCATCGAATTAATAAATGTCACTGTAATTAAACTTACGTGGTCGAGTTATTGCTGTAAACTTATTTTGAGTTTGCGGACGGCTCAGGAGGCATTACTAGGGCGAGTGGGGGGACAACGTGAAAAGATACAGAACATACTGCGGCAAGACGGGACAGTATAAAAAGAACCGATAAACTTGCGAAATGACTGACAACGATAAAGGTATCGCACATACACCGAATGGTCCGTTACAAGGCGGAGCAGTTTACAAAACAAGCCAAGCGACGGAACAGTGAAGCGTAATTCGGCTCATAACTCGAGAGATCGTAGATCAAGTTACGAAAAAAAAAAAGCAGCCTACCAGTCTGCCTACCATAACTCGAGAGATCGTAGATCAAGTTACGAAAAAAAAAAAGCAGCCTACCAGTCTAATACGTATCACGAAGAGCTAGCCATATGTTATGTGGCCACACGCATTGCACACGTGACCAGCAGCACAAGCTTGATGTAGTGCTGGTTACGAGCGCAGTGACTTCTACGCAGACAGAACGCATGGTGTTCAATAGCGCGCGTACTTGTCCGAGGCCCCGCTTCCGGTCTTGAGGCTTCGGAAAGCCTTGAGCCACTTGTTCTTGATGGTGCCGGTGACCGCCGGCACCGCGGTCGACGCCTTGCGCTCGCGGCAGTTGCGTTCCTCCCCGTCCGCCTCTACCTCCTTGCCCCGGAACAGAGCGAACTGCGGCACACGTAGAGCAGAACATGCAACCCGCCGTTTAGAAGTGGGCTGCTGCTTCAATTTGCAGACCACTCGCGCCCCCCCTTCGTTTTCTAAACAGAACGGGTCCGAGCTAAACTTAGCTGGTAGACGTCTTTAACAGCCGTCTATTAGACGTCGTTATTATCCAGGCACTAGATGTTTTTATTCTTCCTTTAAGCTTTTCATTGCGGTGGTTTCTTAAACAGAGGTTTACAAAACCTGGACACTGAACGGGACCGTTGATCACGTGCTTTCACATAGACGTTGTTGGAGCAACGCGGACTCTCAGCCGGCCTAATCTACAACGTCTGACCCCCCCTCCCCCCTTCCTCAGCCCCCGCTCCCCTCCCGACGACCAGGAAATTTCTGCACAAGAATTCGCTTCCATCTCCTGTTGTTTATGAAACTTTTGATGGTGCTGCTGTAAAAAACACGGTCTATTCGTCGGAAGGGTATTTTCGTCATACGCCGAAGTACAGAATGCAGAGTGATTACGCTTAGGGCAGCGTGAACGACTTGTTGCGTTCGCGATTACCTCGAATGTAAATGACTGCTTGTATTCCGCACCATGTTTTCTTTGCCCTGGTCGTTAATGCCATTCTTCTCCACCATCTCATTCGCCTTTCCGCGCCGTATTATAGTGATATAGAGGAGCCAAATGAAATATAGATGGCGTGTTTAAGCAAAGAACGAGTCTTGGCCTGTATTCACAACAACGTCATTACACTAAAACTGTTTGTAAGAGCACGTTTCAGCCACTCGTGATGTTTGAGATACCAGAAGAGGCGGCTGTCCAATGGTACACAGCATTTACCGATGAAAGCTTTGTGAATTCGGGCCCACGTTTGGTATCCTACGCGGGGTGCAGTTTGTGGGGATGGAAGGATGCACGGAGAAGATGACAGTCACATTGGCGCACGGTCAAAGTTTGTCACGTGAGCACATAAAAGTGTAATATTCGAAATGCGGCGGAGGGCACAGCATTTAAAGCAGAGACGTTGGCCCAATGTGTCTATCTGAATCCAGCTCATTTGCAGCTTGTCATAAACATTTGCTCTCTGCATCTAAGATCGCCAGGGAACGGAAACATATGTAAACTACCGGTTGATGTCAGAATACAAAAGCTAGGCACTTGATGAACATATTCAGTACACCTATGTGGTAATTTCAGTCAATCTGAATGAGCATGGTGACTCGGAGGGGGGCTTCAGTTATGACGTAGGTTTTGTTACAGATTCTCGCAGGCAACTAACTGGTGGAAGGTCCAGACAAGAAATGATCCTACGTTAAATTTATCTTTCTTTCAGCGGACCAGACAGATTTCACCACACGTTTCACTACGTCATTTCGGCTGCAAAGATGACGGTACCTGTGGTCATCAGCGCACTGAGGGGTAAATATGGTAAAAAGCTTGTGATATCACTATTTAATTTCTTTTTTTTTGCGGTGAAAAGCTAACTTAGCCCTCGAGATCAGAAGATAGGGATGTTAGAAAAGAAATATTCTACGATATGTCAACCGGCCTGAGGGGATGCGCACTCCTTCCGACGTCCCCTTAAAATCTGCAGGAAAAATATTATATGACATTATATACGTTATTCCCGTCAACGGTGCCTGCGTCGTGGATTGCAGGAACCATGGCGCCTGAAGGGCAGGAGAGCATGCGCTTTTAATGTAGTGAGGCAGATCTTCGGCCGCAACTGCTGAACTTAGCGGCTAAAAACGTTTTGAAACGGTTCAGAACGTTGAACTTGCATTTCTTAAGGAATTAAATGTAATAATTTGAACATCCCCAGTTTCGGAGTTTTCTGCGCCGTGTAAAGATGCGATGAAAGAAAAAAAGCTCACAGCGTAGGGATACGAAGCCTAGCATTTCATGCTATCTTAATCTATTCATTACCTCCCACTCATCCACCCATCGCGGCAAACCCGTATTTACGAGGTCGTAGATTTTTATGGGAACAATCTAATTATCATTCGTTACAATATACGTTCACATGGTTTTTTGTACTTTAGAATGAAGTTTTACTGATATAGTGGTTCACGGAGTTATCGATTAATTATAGATTAATCAGCACATCTTTATGTCAAATGTAACCTGCTCTAGATGTTTGAACATTAATGAGGCCTTATGAGTGGGGAATCCTGTACCTTCTCATTGTACTTATACACAACTTTTTCCCCTTATCTGCTTATATCCTGTATCAATTATTTTTGTACCTATTGTACAATCATATACAACTGTATGGTACACTCATTAATCGAATTCTGTTATTATTATTATTTGTTTTGAACACATATATACAATTAACAGGAAAGGAAAAGCGAGGAGCAGGCTGGTAACTGCCACCGGAAAGGGCACAACTTAGATTCTGTTACACTGATTGTGTAAATAACATTCTATGATGACAACGCGTTGAGACACAACTCAATTACAGATGTCTGGGGTCCCAACTGTACAATGATGATGTAGCTTAGTCCATTTAGTCACGAATAAACTGTCCTGTTCTTTCATTATTGCATCTTGTTCGTTGCATACAGAGCATTCTTTGCATGATTAACTCAGGTGCTGCTTCCTTAAGTGCAACCTCACAGAAATGCACAAAGCCTCCATTATTGTTCACTGCTCGCATACAATAAAAGCCAATGTCTTCGTGATTTTTTCGACACTGCAGATTTCGCTGTGGAAAATATCAGTGATTGATAACAATTGTGCTAAAAAATCTGGCTTTTATTGTTGTTTTTCTACTTGTTGATTGTGCCGCAGTGTTCATTGAGTGCATATTACTACGTAGTTCTTCGTAGTTTTTTCGTTTTACGTAGTTAGGTCCTGAAACTACTAACAACGAATAAAATGCTTTGCAACCTCTCCTACGATTGACTATTTATTTAGAGCTCTCGTATTTTACGATAGAGTGTGACTTCGGTTAAAATGGTGTTCCCCATACACCGCCATCGTCGAGTGCTAACACTTCCAGGGTTATATTTAAGACATGTGCAAGATACCCCAAAAACGTAGACAGAGTCACAACCGACGCCGTAGCTCGATTGATGGAGAATCACTCGCGTAATAAGGAGCTTAGTAGCTTTGGCTCCTACTGGTGGCAAGCCGTCATTTCTTCAACAGTCATTTCCGTGTTTATCTGGGTCTAGATTGAAGGTTACGGCATACTTAACCTTCAGTCGTAATTGCAACTTTCACTCTTAAATTTAGTTAATTCTCCTGTGCTTTCCAATTGTTTTCATTGTCTTCGCGTGGTTGTTACGGAAAAATTGAGCTTCTTGGTTTCCCTGATTATTCTTGCTCTTCCTGGACAGGAGTAGGCGCACTTTGGTTGTGTTTAAGGACAACGAACGAGTACTTCACCCATTAGTAAAAAGTGAGACCCTTCTGGCATACCCTGAGACGAAGGGCCTCATAGGCCAAAATTTAAAGTGCAAGCGAACGCTTCGGCCTCGTCAACATCCGACTAAAATAGTCAAGAGAGGAGTGGTTAATTGTGTTAACATAAATATGTTAAAAAACGACGCTCTAGAATTTACGTTAAATGTGGAACAGATAGTTACTACCATATAGGAGGGTTTGCCAACGCTCGCTTTGTATTATGAGTGTATCAGGTCGAATATCCAGCACAGGTCAGGTACTCCCCTCAGTTTATCGCGGCTATTATTGACGTAACAATTTGTGTAAATAATGCGATATATCTGTTGCGTTTTGCTATTGAGTCGCAGTATCTTCGTGTCTCTGTTAAGTTTTTCTCTAGTGCTTCTAATTTACACATTATTATTCGACGTTCGCTTTCGTTGCTTTGTTGTTTTAGGCTTTTCTGGCTTGACTTATTCACTACATTTAATCAATGGCTAATAAGAATCATTCGTTTTTTAGCCGTTCTTCCTGCTTTCTGTGCTTCGATTTCACAAGACCTCGAGATGCTTCGGTAATCATGTATATAGTGGTATTACTGTGAACACACTAAATATAAGTGCGTAGTTCTAGACTGGCAGGTAGTCCTTATACTGCTAACATGGTGTACAATTGGTATTATAAAATGCCGCTAAGTTCCTCCTTTAATATCAGTGCTCGGCTTGGTGACTATGCGGTGCCAGCTTATCAAGATCAAGGCAGAAAGCTGGGCTAGTTGGTGTGTCATCATTAATCAAAAGACTAGCGCAAATAACAGGGGCACAGACAGAGAAGACGACAAAACGAGCGACAGGACGAGCGCTAAAGCGCTCGTCCTGTCGTCTTCTCTGTCTGTGCCCCTGTTATTTGCGCTAGTCTTTTGATTAATGATTATCAAGATCATCGTGAGTATCCCAGAAAAGCAGCTACATTATCTGTGGTACGTTTTCGGGAAGTTACAAATTAAATTTCTAGTGACGTAGGCGCTGAATATTCAGTTCGCCGACACCCGGACAAACAGCTGAAGTGAATGCTAGTGATTAAAATAATGCTTCGACTCCTTTGGCGAAGATAAACTAGCAAGCTGAAAAGCTTCACTTACAGTCATAAAAGGGCTTCTAGGACGTCGGGGCCCGTATGCAAAGTTACTAATGTCTCTTTGATAGAAATAAAGATAGGGGCAAAATGTTTGCTTTATACGAAGGGTTGCATATGGTCACAAAGCTCTTCGGATAGGTAATGCTGTGGCACTCTGACATCAACGAGGCGGCACAGTGCAGATCAACTTACCTGGGCTTTGACAGCTGCGAGGTGAATCTGTGCCACATGGAGGTCAAACCTTTTCATACTAATGTCCTCCTGAAGTTCATTGGCCTTGTTGTAAAGGCTTGATTCCAAGCTCCTGCAAGACACAAGGTGCACAAGCATAAGGTTTCTTTCGTCAGACCCGTACAGGGTTTCCTCTGAACCTACCGTTAACGAAACTGGACACTTAAATTCGTTGAATACTTTGCTTTTGAAGTCTCAAAAATACACCTTGGCTACGAGGGCTTAGAATTTATACCACTTTACTTCCTTTAAAAAAAAAACAACGAAGTTTCCTTTGGCTCTTGCGCACACATTGCGTGGACGCTTGACCAGCCGAGTAAACTGGGCTGATTCCGGGGGCACTTGCAATTAATGCTGGGCTGATCCCAGCGATAGTGCAATCAAACGTGGTGACTTGGTGCGTAGATCTTGGTAGCAGTGTATGATGCGTGTTCCTGCAAAGGTTTTGTTGTGGTTTCCAGCACGGGCTGTTCTTAGAGGCAGCCAAGTGTCCCAACAATCACGCAACACACATCATTATTCGATTGGGCCGACGAATAAGTGTTCCCAATGGCGTATCGTAACAGGTCTATGCCGGGAAGCTATTTATTGACTTTTTCAACAGTTTTTCGATGGTCTCTGTCCATTTTGGTTCATCATTGCAGCATTATTTCTAGAGAGGCATTTTCACATCCTGACACCCTTTGGCACGCACCTTGAGTGGCAAGGTTTGATACTGCGCCTTTGATTTCAGCCGGAGAACCTCATTGTCTCGGAGCCACCGTGGCGAATGCTGGTATTTTGAAAACGGTTCAACTTAGCGAAAATGGCGGCTTTACTGCAAACTCTCAAACACTAGCTTTGTTTTGAAAACGGTTCAGCTCAGCCAAGAGGACGGATTTACTGAAAGCGCCCGAACGCCGTAGCTTTGTTCCAGCTCAGTATTGTGTGAAATTGTCCGATTTCAGGTCACGACTTTTGTGCAATAGTAAGCGCGTGGCCTCCAGCGATGCATTATGTTTTCTACTGAAAAAAAAAAATCATTGCACTGCATTGAATAACGTTCGGTTGCCGGCGGTTTAAGAGGTGACATGCCCACATTGGTAAAAAAGTGGCTTGATATTTTTTTTTTGTATCTGTGAGTAAAGATCTCCAGCCTCAGAGATAGTCTCAACATGTTTGAATGTGTGGATTTCTCTAGAACAATCCTGGTATGTTTTTAACGGACCCATGTTTGAGACATGACATACATTCTTATGGCCATATAGTGATACACCATGAAATTTCTGCCTAGAAGATGTAGTTAATTTGGCACAGTAATTCAAAGCAGTACTGAAAAAAGAAGCAACATAATTTTTTGTCCCTTGAAAGGACTACCAACAAAGGCCTTCGCTTTAGAAAAAGAAAGGGTGCACATTGATACGTCCGATGGCAGTCACCTCTGAATTTCAGATTTTATATCTGACACCATAAAATATTCGCCAGTTATGCAGTTACGCTACTGAATGGCGGAACGCAAAGCTCAAATCTAATAGGATTGAGCTCAGTCAACTCGCATGAAGACATTTACAGAGGAATACACAACGAAGCGCCTAGCCATTGTCAATGGGCTGGTAAATTGACCATAATCACTTAAGAAACAGAACGCCGTGCGACGATTGTTATACGTTGCAAACGATAGCAAATACTGAACAGACACTGCATCATATCTCCTCTAAGTAAACTTACTGCGCGGTTGAGCTTCTGGGAGAGAGGAGGGCACGCAGTCGTTTCTATAATACCCGCAAATTAGGGCTGAAAAATTCATTATGTAACTTGCAGTACCTCTTGCACAACTCCAGCTACCATATACCATTCCGATCGGGAATGAACGAGAAGAGGTCAGTCAATATAACAAAATAAAGCAGACGCAGTGACTCCTTATTCTACCTGACAGCAAATGAAAGCCCCTTCGCACACCTTTTATAACAGCCTTAGAGGAACATGAGAAAACAAGCAAAACAAGCGAGTCAAACAGCATCGCCGCGATGCGTCAGAAACTAGGCTTCACGGCAGCGCTCGCGCGGAACGGCGGACTTGACACGTACCGCGTTTCGCTTAAACACGCGGGGCAGCCACAGTAACTGCGCGAAGGCCTAATTAGGAGAACTACCCGGCGTCTAAAACGAATGTAACGTATCGGACGCACAATCGAACGTTATGCACTCGCCAAGGACTGACAGGTGATCGTAGCGCGAGATAAAAGCGGCGCTTCGCCGAGCGCACAGTCGCGGTCCACGGCGCGCAGGCACACGTACCTGGATTCGCGAAAGCTATCGGCTGGTGACGACGACGGCGAACCGAAACTGGTTCGCGCGCGGATGGCGAGTCATCGCTTTTCCGTCGGAGCGTGGCAGTCGTCCCACGCAACGTCGTGGTTGTCGGTCAGTCAGACATGTCGCACGAAGAAACGATCCTCAACGGTCGCCTACCGTCCAGAGTTCGGATCGCGGAACCCGCACACCCACCGCTGCCGCGGCGGACCGCAGCTGCAGCACCGCGGCAGCGCGCCATCATGTGAGACAAGATGGCGTCGATTACGAGACAGCGGAGGCAGAGGAGTACCGAAAGGAAGAGAGTATAGAGAGAGCACGGAGAACTGAGTTGGAGAGAGAGTGCTATGCCTTCGGGCATTGGTTCGCGCTCCGCGCAGCGCTGATGACGCTATCGATTTAGAAAGCGGCAGCAGAAAAATAGAGAGAAAGGGCTTGCGGGCGTGCCGGAGCAGACGACAAGATGCAGACGACACGCGTCGTCTGTTTCGCTCGCCTCTGGCTATTGTTTGCCCATCGATTGCTTATAAAAGAGTCAAAAGCTATGGGCGTAGGTATAATGGCGGGCGAGCTTGATGATGCCTAGCCACGACAGCTTGTTTCGAGCCTCTGGCCCATCGACGCACACACGCAGGCGACCATGGAGGAGCAGGTATGACGTTTAACGGAGAGCCGCTGGTCGTCAATTGCGACAAAGAGGTTCGTGCACGTCGCAACAAGGCGGCGCGGATATAAAAGGAAAAGAAAATGTCTTCTCCGCCGTTTCTGGCGTTCCGTATTGACCGCAGTGGTGGCGTCGGCGCGTTTTAGTAAGTGGGTGTCGGTGACACGCAACGATGTTAGTCTAACGTCCGCTCTATATATAACGACATGAAAAAAAAGAGAGAGAGATTAGGGCGACTGCTTCACCGAAACCGCAAGGCTAATTTGCATAGGCGCGAAAAACGACCGCACACGTATAAAAAATGAAGAAACAGTCCCGTGGGGCTCTTCACATGGGGTCGCGCGATATCAACCGCACAATATTGATCGCAGGGGCGGGCGGTGCTATACTCTCTCGACATGACCTTAGGATTCATTGATTATGCATGACTAGTTGCTCGTACAGAGTGGACCACTGAATCGCCGCGGGGCCCATTTTCGTGGAGATTCAGGTTATATCGGCGCGACGTATGCAAGCTCACGCTCTAGCCGGCTGTCGTGCTTAACGTTCTGCCTCGTGGTCGCCGATAACGACTAACACGCTTATAATCACTGACCCGTGCTATAAGTTGGCCAATAGTGCGTCCCACTACTATTGCCGAGGGCTGTTTTTATGCACTTGAGAGTACAAGTGACAAATGGACAAAAGCCACTTGCTTGCGAATGAGGTACTACTGAATTTGTTATTCGCTGCCAGTGACAGCCTTTTGAATGTTTATTGACTGATTAACCATTGCAAATGTATATGGATATTTAGCTGCATATCAACGAAAAGTCTATTAAGGACAACGAAAGGGCAGCGGAATTGCAAGAAAATTTCTATACCGACATTTCTGAAGGAGAATATAATTTTACAAGTGGTAAAGCGCAAAACACGGTACCAAAAGGAAGACGAGATGGACGGTGCGGGATACACAAACAACTGTGTCGCTTGTAACTTTTGCGATGAAAAAAAAGCGTAATTTTTCGAATATAACTCAGGTAAAATAATACTCTTCTAAAGGAAGTTATAAGTACGACTTAGATACCGGTGGTTACTGGTATCTTATCGCAGCAAAGCTGTCAAGTAGGCACGTTGACTTGTATTACTCGTGAGATGCTCGACACCTCATACAAGAACGTGTGAATACAGTTTCTAGAATACCAGTGGAGGTTCTACACAGTAGTTTCTGTGTCAGGCTTAAAGAAAGTCTACAGAAAGTTTATGCATGCTTCTATGTGAAAGATGTGTCTTTTTTTTTTTTTTAGATAGCCTGTGGAACATTTCTCAGCTAATATTTGTAGACGTTTAAGAACCTGCTTTGGCATGCCGATCACAGTTGTCCAAAAGAAACACAAGACACCTTAACAAATTCCGCCTATATTTAGTATGTAGCTTACCCGTATATACTACTTAAAGTAAGAATGCATAAAGTAAGAATGAAAACACCCGGCGTGGTAGCTCAGTGGCTGCGGTGTTGCGCTGCTATGCTCGAGGTAATGGGTTCGATCCCAGCCACAGCGGGCGTGTTCCGATCGGGTCCTAATGCTAAAGTGCTCGTTCTCTTATATTACACGTTAAACCCCAGGCGGTCAAAATCAATACGGTGTCCCCTACTACAGCATTATTCGTAATGATCTCCTGGAGAACGTTTTGCTTCAACGAAAGTCTATTTTAGGTCGGCGAAAAATGCACAATATGTAAATAGGGGCTTCTGGCAGGCGAAGTAAGCCTACCATTCAAGCGATTCTAGAAACATCGGTTAAAGGTCATTAGTGAGTTGGCGGATATTTTGCCCCTCACGCTATTCTGCTGCATCCGAACTCTTACATATGGACTGTGAGCGAGTATGTAATGTCTGCACATACTTTAGAGGCTACTTTTACTGGCTGTGATCGTTTTTTTTTACGCATAACGGGTGGGCAGTTTGCACGCAGCAGTAAGCCTTTTTGTTTTATTCCATACATGTACGGATTGCTATGCAAACGTATGTACTACAAGTCTTATAATCTGGTGTGGACAACAATACGCGAAGCTTCCCACGAGATACTCTTCAAATACTTGCGTTGTATTTGTGTTGCATAATGTTATTTTACTGCGATAAGTTTTTACATTACTACTGGCGATTTCCTTTAATGTGGGACAAGTAGCTGCTTCTGGCATCAGTGAGTTACCTGGACTTGCTTTGTTTTCAGAGCGTATTCGTAAAGGTCTTTTATTTTCTTCTTGTCTTCGCACCTGGAGACATTGAATTATTGTCAATACAGAGCCGTGCGGCCACGCCTCTTTACCTAAAGTTGCGTTAGAAAAGAATGATGTAAACGCCCCTGTACAGTGCATACAACGTCGAAAGAATGCTTCATACGTCGAAACTGATTTAGCAACCTGTATAAGAATAGGATCGTATATATAGGTTAGAAGCAATGAAGATTAATTGATTGATGGATGAATGAGTGATTGAACGCTTGCGAATTCATCATCATCATAACCAGCTTATTTTTATGTCCGCTGCAAGACGAAGGCCTCTCCCGGCGATCTCCAATTACCCCTGTTCTGCATGGTTAGAAGTAGTATTCAAGCCGTTAGACTGGGAAGGCTTAGGAGTGAAGATCAACTTCGAATATCTGACGTCCTGTTCAGCAACACGGGAGTTGAATTGCAAAAAAGTGATTGAGGAACTTAACCAAGAAAGTGTAAGAGTAGGGTTGAAGAACAATACGCAGAAAACGAAGATGATGCTCAATAGCCGGGCAAGGGAACAAGAATTGATGATCGCGAGTCAGCCTCAAGAGTCTCTGTGAGAGTGTGGCTATTTGGGGCCAATTACTTCCAGGGACTCTTGTCATGAGAATGAAGTTTAGCGAATTAAAATGGTTCGGAGCACATACGGCAACCGTTAGCCAATCATGAATGACAGTTTACCGCTATCCTTGAAAATAAAGGTGAACAATCATTGCATTCAACAAGTACTGACGTATGGGGTAGAAACTTGGGGGTTGGCAAAGAAGCTTCAGCTATGAAACGAAAAACGTTAGGCATAACGTTAAGAGACAGGAAGACAGTGGCGTGGATTAGGTAACAAATGGTTACAGCCGATATTCTAGTTGACATGAATAGGAACAAATGGAACTGGGCAGTCCACGTAATGCGTAAGGTGGATAACCGGTGCAAGCTTGATGACGCCCGTCTGATGAATTGTCGCTACCTACTCAAGCAACATACAGACCAGCGCGTCGCTAATGGAACGTTCCCGTCCCCTGTTCGCGGTCGAAGCTTGCCTCCTTGCGTTGGAGCACATCTCAAGCTAAGGATTGGGTGTGTGAAGGTGTGCGAAAGTTTATATCGACAAGGGCGTGTGACCAGTCCATCGCGTACGTCTTGTTGCTACTGCGAGACGCTTCAGCACCTGTTATTGGAGTGTCCCACGTTCACTGCGCAGGGCACGTCGTTAGTGAGGGACCGTCGTCTCCTTGACCTGCCGTGCACGACACTCGACGAATGTTTCTATCCCAATAGCTGTGCGCCTCGATGCGATCAGGTTCGTCGCGCTGTCCCTTACTTTTCTAGAAATAACTAACTTTGGTTCACGTTTGTAGCTTATTTCTGTTCTGTATTGACAAGACATCACACATTGTTTCTTCTATTTCAGCATTCTTTAGTAGCGTGAGCTGCAGTGACCGGTCACACTGTGTGCGACCTGTACTGTGTGTTTTGTGCTTTATTCTTTGAAATTTGTCACCTTAGTCTTTTTATCGGCTTTCCTTCCCTTCTTCCCATCTTCCATTGCTATGTTTCTGTCTCCTCCTTTCTGAAGAGTAGGCAGGCGTTGGGACCCTTCCGGTGGCAGTTGCCAACCTGCTCCTCGCTTTCCCTTTCCTGTCAAGTGCATATATGTCTTCAAAGCAAGTAATAATAAGAATATTTTATTAGTTACAGAATGGATGCCAAGAGAAGGGAAGCGCCGCAAAGAACGGCTGAAAATTACGTGGGGTGAATAAATTACGAAATATTGCTAATGAAGCGGATACTAAAGAGAAATAAACGCTATCAATCAGTCGAGACTGATGAAGTAGTCTTTAAAACCTCTTTTCTTGCCTATTTCATGATCAGAAGGGGATTACAGCTAGAGAATATGTAGGCCGAAATTCCATGGATTGAATTTCGCGCCCGAAACTTCCACACTCGCATAATTTAGTCATACGTCACGGTTTTCAAGGTATCTTCTCGTATTTGGACCGTTGTGGCGTCGACAACGTTCTGGAAACCAAGCCAACCTGACTCTTTCAGGATGTAGTGTGGTTCCTCTTTGCAGATAAAGCTTAACTAGACTGGAGCAGACGCCGTCGAAGTTTGTGACGTCATGGCGAGCTGGTTCGGGAACTTCACAGCGGGGTCGCCACCTGTTCGTGCTTGCGCTTTTTTTCCGGCTTACCAAACCTCCTCTCATCTTCTCACGGTAAGAGCGCCTTTTCTATGTGTTTGTCCTAGAAGGATAATTTACCAATGCAGTTAAACTTATTGTTTTTTTTTTCTGTTATCTGCACCCAACTTAAAAAAAGATAGCCTGTGGCAGATAACACAATCCTCAGCCTTGATATAAATTGCTTGATGAGCTGTCCACTACTTCTGCGAGAACTGAAAATTCAGAATTGAATGCTTAACATATTTACACTAATTATCTTTTGAAGCCATGACTTCACAGCACGTATTACAATTTACGAATTGTAGCCGGTGAGTTCGCCAGGCGTATCCACTTGGAACGAATACTCAGGACTACCCCAGTTTCGAGATATTAATGTTCAAAAGGTCCGACGAAATGCATTGGCGTTGCAGTTACTTTTGTGGTTCAATGCATAACATCGCGTTTTCTTAAAAAAAGTAAGCTAAAAAATTAAATTAAAGTATGGGGTTTTACGTGCCAAAGCCACTTTCTGATTATGAGGCACGCCGTAGTGGAGGACTCCGGAAATTTCGACCACCTGGGGTTCTTTAACGTGCACCTAAATCTAAGTACACGAGTGTTTTCGCATTTCGCCCCCATCGAAATGCGGCCGCCAGGGCCGGGATTCGATCCCGCGACCTCGTGCTCAGCAGCCCAACACCATAGCCACTGAGCAACCACGGCGAGTAAAAAGTAAGCTGAACAACAACGCATTCTTACCGCAATTCTGACGCCTTTTACCTCTAAACATGTGCCATCCTCGGAATTCGTTCCAAGTGCATGTGCCTTTGGGATACAGTTACAATTCGCAGGTCGAAATATTTACGAAATATTCAATTAAATTTTTAATTAGTCTAATTATGTTATTATTCCGCTAAGCATATTGATTTCTCGTAGAAGTAATGGACGTATTATCACGTAGTTCAGCTCATGGGTTAGAATTGAGCTATCTGTATCTGCCACAGGCAATATTTAAAATTTTGGTGTGGCTAAAAAAAGAAAGAAATCGCCCTTTATACAAGATACGGCGCGTGAAACCGCGCGCGGCCGTGCAAACTACCACTTGTTGGCGGAGTCGAACCCCCCCCCCCCCGCTCTGCCTCCCCCCGCTTTGCTCCATATATGGCGCGTGAGACTGACCCATGATGGTCAGTTCCCCTTGCGCCCGGCGGACTCTCTACGCGTCGCTCTTAAGACACAGCAGCCCGGGCGGGCGCGCGCGGCCGACTGAGCTGCCCCCAGTAGAACGCGCCACCTCTCTCCCTACTCACGGCGGACCTTGTCCCCGTCGCAGGTGGCTTTCGAGATACAGCGGCATTGGCAGGCGCCCGCGGGCGGATGGGCCGCCCGGATTAGAATGCCCCCCTTTCCTACCCTCACCCCGGAGTCTTGCGCGTTACGGAAGACGGCGCGCTTCCTCTCTTTCGTGCGCGAGATTGAGCCGCGAACGCCGGCTCACCCCCGCATGCTTTCACTTGCGCATACAGCGTACGTCGCGAGGCGCGCGGCGACGATTGTATCGCCCTTGGACTTTATACAGAACATCACGGCGACGGCGACGCTGACGGCAGAAGTGCGCTTGCGGTGTGCATATAATTGTCATCGCAATAAACGTGTGTGTGACGTGTGGGAAGCCGGTGGACCATGGTAGAAGTAGAGAGGGGACACGCGTCCGGCTCCTCGAAGAGGCAGGACGTGTGCCGAGTGGGCTCCTGAACAACACTTTGCAATGTGGTGAGCCTGATTTAAATAGTCGATTCAGGACCTCGCGGAGGTGCGACAGAATGCTAACATTAATAGACTCTGTTGGCGAAAATGTTATACAGCTGTTCAAAGATGTAGCGGCGCATTAGTGCAACAAAATGCATGCAAACAAGAAGTTGCGATTGCATAACTGCGCCACTGCGACGAAATGCTAACGCATTCCTCTCGCATTCACCGCGAAATTACCATTCTTTTCTTTTCGTAAAACTTAATGCAACATTCTTAAAATTGTAGAAGGAGCCAGAATTCTTAAAGTTTATGAATATATTATACGAAACCGGTTACAGATCACAGGTTACCCCTTCAATAGATATCAAGAGAGAAATCTACCTAGGCATTCGTGTTGTGATCCATCTTGCAGCCACTGTGAGCCAAGCTCAATATGTATTATGTTCTGAGTGTTTTCGTAAATCCGTATTTCCTATGTAGAGTGTTTGGTAGAGCTTTGTTTTATATACAGTCTTATGACACACTAGGTGAAGCTAAACCGTGTGTCTCTTCGAAGCGCACAATCTAAAAAGATGGAAGGAAATTCAACCTCCAGTCGAAGTCCATCAAAGACTGTCTTCCTTAGGGAACTGGGAGTAGAATGGACCAGAGCCACTGCGCACGGAACTTTATCGCATCATACCACGCGTTAGGAAAGTAGGAGGAACGTCGGATGGCTTCATTTTTTGAAGCCAAGGTGTTTTTGGCTGACTCCATACGTGTTTGGCATATCTGGGTATCTTGTAACCGCTTTCAGAAAAAGAACCCCACTTCAGCACCTTCAGAGCGTCGTTGCCAGTTGCAATAGGTGTAAAATGTATGTAAAACGTAGGTCTGAATGAGACAAGACGCTAGAACTAGTAATAGAATTAGGTAAATTTAACTGTACGGGCATAATTAGTGCCGATGTTGTCTAAAAGGAACCTCATTGAATAGTAGCTCTGTAAAGGGTGCACCTCCGTAGTTATAGGCATGCTGAGGCAAAGCCGCCGTACGGCACACTTGGGGGAAATTGAACGAATTCGCTTGGAAAAAACTAGCGCTCGCGGGATGCAATTGCCTTTGGAAGACGGCTTCAGCGGTGCCAAAAAAGTGATTATTAGTCTCAGAGTAGTTAAAATTAACGGTACGCGCGTAATTGGCGCCAATATAGCCGAAAATAAGCCACATTGCACCATAGACTGCCTTTTATCAGGGGTCGGCCTACCTGGGTTCTTGGTCAGAAAAAGAAAGGGTTAGCAAAGTGTCGCTGCTAAACACAAGGAAGGATGAAAGAATTGCGCGTAAAATGCGATACAAGAGAAGAAAGTAGGAAATTATGAAGCTGTAAAAGAAAGAATGTAATCAATAATTCATCATCGAATCATTTGAGTCACCATGTACGTCAACCTTGTCTTCATATTCACTTGGTTGACAAATTCTTTTTTATTGCGATACCAAATATATGAACACTCCAAGCGCAATGCTGCCGTCGCCGTCGCCGTCGCCGTGAGGTTCCGCATAGTGTCCAAGGGCGATAACATCGTCGCCGCGCGCCCCGCGCCGTATGCTATATGGGCGAGAGAAAGCATGCGAGGGTGAGACGGCGATCTCGGCTATTCGGGGCTGTGTCTTGAAAGCCATCTGCGACGTTTACAGAGTCCAGCGGGCGCAAGTGGAACTGAAGATCGCGGCTCAGTATCACGCGCCATGGAGCAAAACGGAGAGGCAGTGCGGAAGGGCTTCCTTGAAAAGGAAACGGGTCACACGTTCATGCGCACTGTTCACGTTGCTCTTGCGTTGAAGCGATAAACTGCACGAATGCGACTTCGCTTGCTGTTGTTGCCGCGCTTGCTCGCACCAGCGATTTGACCGCGACTGTCCGCGCTCATCGAGTGTGATGTGTTCATGTTTTGTTGTGCGGGCTGACAGCAAGCTTATTAATTTAGTTAGTAAGCGAATGTTTCCAAAACTGCGACTTCTTTACTGCATGATTGTTGGGACAGTCAAATGGTCATGTGCAGTTTGTATCGTCTTTCGTTGAAATAAGCATTTTCTAAACGCACGTACAGTCGAGAGCAAAAGTTTGGGAACAGATGTGCCGCCAATTTTTTTTTCTTCTCAGCCTAAGCATAAAGGCTAAAATCAAGTGGTACTGTCTACGTGCGCCTGTTTGACCAGCGTCATGCAGTAAGACAATTTCACGTGCAAGAGATTGTGCTAGGACAGTGCATGATTGTTGGGGCACCACGTATGTGTATACTGAGCGCGTAAATAAGAAACATATGACCTTGAATTTCTACAATTTGATATTTTGCATCTAAGTAAAGAGTTTTATTACACCTGGCAAGCGGTGACTGAAGTCTGAACGCTTTATTTAAATTCGACGCAATGAACTTAAAAGAAGTTCCTGCGCTTTTGCGCTTCGTGAAACATCTGAATGTCGAAATGGGAGCTGGCACCCAGCCAGTGCTGGGGTTGACATTCTCTGTAAGTGCTCTCTCGAAGCGTAGCTTCGTATGTGTTGTATGCGTGTGTGAGTTTCTTGGAATGGCTTTCGTCTTTTATGAGTGTCGTAAGGCATACTTGAGAGATCACAAGGGACGTGAGACATGGCGAAGAATGTAACAACTACACTGTGGCGTAGCCTTAGCTGTGTAGTCTTCTACGACTTCCAGTTCGCGTCGCCTCCTAGTACCCGATAGCGAGTGCTCAATCTGGGTACAATCGTATTCCGCCTTATATTCTGGTTTGCCATCTTGAAGTGATGGCGATGATGATTAGTTAACTCCCCTCTTGGAACAAGAAGGTGGCGTATGTCTTCACACTCCTGCGCACTTAAAAAAAAGATGGGCTGACTCGCCGCTAGTGAGTGACAAGAGGAAATTAGTCGTTACCGATCCCCTGATAAAAAGTGCTTTATACGGCTAATCTTATTGAAAAACCACGCAGCTGAGTGAAAATGCAGCAGCTTATGCGGCTTACAATGCGTGCCGATATGCTATTTTGTTGTTCGTTCTCGCAAAAGTGGCGTCTCGTAGCTAGTTTTGTGGTGCGGAAGTGATGTGACCTGGTGTTGGTGCTAAGGCTGCTTCCAAAAAGCCCCTCGTTACCAACATCAAAGAGGCAAGAATCTCAGGCAGAGCGCGACAGGTATAAGAGCTCTCCAATTATCCTTTCTTTCTACAGGGAAGCTTTCTTTTCGAACCTTCCCGAAATTTCCTGACCGTGGCTGCTGGGTGCTGTCTGGCCGAATAGCTCATACTTAAACAGAATTTGAATTACGGGGCCGATGGTGGGATCAAGCTTTGGTGCCCCAGCACAGCCAGCCCGATGCCCTAAACATTAGCCACAATAGAGCGCATGCTGTCTATCGTGCCAACGCCAGCTAACTCTTTGAAACGATCGCCGCTTGTGTCACATTGCGCAGCACGGATGCGCGAGAGCGCATGCGCACGCGTTTCCTTTACGCTGAAGACGCAGAAACGAAATGGGCAAATTTGTAGCATTTGACTAACCACTTCGCGGAAGCTTCACTTCACATAGATCCTAATATGTGCGTTGGATCCGCGTGATTTTTTTCAAGCGAAGCTTGTATTGCCTCACTCGTGTCGGCGTCGGTGTTGGTGTTGCCGTACGAAAAAAAACCGAAGCCGCGCAAAAATAAAAGTAGGATTCGAACCACCCGACCTCCGGGTTGCGAGACCCACACGCTATTCGATTCAGCCCCTGTCGGTCCTTCTTTTAAGTCTTTCTATTGCAACAACCAGATACAAAGGGGTGACAAAATGCGTTATTTTTTATTCATTTGTGACAGCTCATTAAGTGGTTCCATCATAGGCGGCTGTTAAAGCGGGGTTTTATATCCAACAAAAAGTAGACGCAATTCAAGGCACGAGCCAATCACAGGTATCCGCTTTTCCTCCAGAGGAGGGAAAAGGTGTAATCGCGTGTTCCCTGGCCTCGATCCCGCTGTTTCCTGTCAGTTCCGCCCCGGCGGTCAGATGGGGAGGCCGCGTTTGGTTCGTTCTGCCGGAGAGCAGGCCTCGTTGAAGGAACGCCAGCGGGATCGGGCCGCGCGTCGTGCGTTCGGCAGAAGAAAAGGCGGCGTTTGATCAACGCCGCCGGCAAATCGCTCGAGAAAGGGGTCGTCGTCGACGTGCCAACCTCGCCGTCAGGGAGCGCGAAGCCGAGACGTTACGACAACGAAGAGCCGCGGATCGCCAGTTTCGCTTGCACCCCTCCTCACATTAGTGGAATGACGGTAAATTTTTTTTTTTTTTGAGACCAACTACTAAGTCCCTACTTTTTGGTTAGGGTTTTTAGTTTGTGTGAGCGCATGTTGCGTATAAGTGTGTAAAACTTATTTGAAATCTCGACAGTTATAACACATTAAAGCATTATTGCACGAGTTAAATAAGTATCTATTGAATGAATGTCATCAAAAAAGCTGGCGATGGTCAACTCGACTGCGAATATCTGCTTGGTATTGCTCGCGTAAGATGATCCACCTTTCCTTTTCTTTTTAATTGCATGATTGTTGGGGCACCCGTATGTGTACCCGCACATGTAATTCAAAACTCTGCCACCTTGAGTCACTACAATTTGAAATTTTCATCCATTCAAATAATGTTTACAGTGGGCCACTAATCTCTGAAATCTGAACATTTCCTTTAAGTTCGACGCGATGAATCTAAAACCGAACCAGCATATTTGTGGTTCCGCAAGTGTTTGTCTCGAAGTCGAAGTTGGCATCCGGGCAGCGCTGCGTTGTAAGCTTCTTTTCTTTCCGGAGATTTTAAAGAGTCAAAACCACGATATTATGTGGCACGTCGTGTATAGTGGGGAGTCCGGATTTGTTTTTAACACCTATGGTTCGATTAGGTGCTTAGATTAGGTGTGTTTAGATTAGGTGACGTCAAAGACGTTACCTAAATATAAGCACAGGAGCGTTCCCCGTCGAAATGCTTCGAAAGCTGTCGTCGGGGTCGGGATTGAAACTACAAACTCGAGCTCAGCATCCAAACGCTATAGTCGGAACCATATCTGCAAATGTTCTCTTGAAGTGGCCCGGGGTGGTACGTTTGGAACCTCGCGAACTGGTGCGTTGCAGCTTTTCGTAGCTAACACCGGAGGTTTTTATTTGAAAGGCATGCGCTACTGTTCGAATATTTCATGCTGTATTTTCTAGTTTGAAGATGCCGCAGACAATGATCACATATAAAGCAAGGGGAACGTGCTGTCACGAACTTTCCGCGCCATTTTTTCAACGAATCTGTTAACAGTCGAACCTCAGTATAACGACGTCACGTCTGACACATAAGTACTTCTGTTATATCCGATGTTCGTTATAAACATATATATGTTATACTGTACTGACGGTCAGACAATTTTTATTGACATTGTTATATCCGATATTTCGTTATATCCAGGTTTTCTGATATCGAGGTTTCACTGCAGTTCCACAACGGTTCTGCGGCGACGGCGAAGGCCCGCGACGGCATGCGGCGGCATGGTTGGTATCAAAAGATAGCAAGAGAAAAATTTGGCGCTACAACCCCAAAGGTCGAAGCATTGACAGAGGCAGCAAGGTATAGCGTTGCGCTTGGACTCCTCGGCCGGCGTTCTAACTAAACGCGGGTGCGACATGTTGGCGCGACGCAGCACGCAAGGCTAATGCTGATGGATATAGAAGGAACGGCGCCCAGGCAGCTACCGGACGTCTCGTAGCGCTGACCAGATGTGGAGCGTCGCCAGCGGGGTTGTAGATGTCGCACCTCGAACTGCATGAGTCTGAGATGAGTCTGACGGGAAACTGTTGGCATTAGTCAGTGCCCAGTGAAACACTAGATAATGTTAGCTTGACGTTTACTGCCCGTTGCGCTCAGAGCAGTACATACAGACAGCAGGGAAGGGGCTATCTGTAATTGCCCATCTAGTGGACATGTGCATTTCGTCTGCTGCACGCTGAAATTCTGATTGACTGGGTTGGGGTAGGGCGTCAGAAGGGGAAGGCAAGCACCCCCAGCCAATCAGAACTTACAGCAGCAGACGAAGTGGACACTTAACATTAACAGAAATAATGTTTCTGTCTAAATTTTTATTCTGATATGAGGTGCACTACTATTTCTTTGACTGTGCACTAAGTCGCTCTATAGTTAACACAGCGTTGCACCTTGTTTGTGAAAGTGAGTATAGTTTGCACAATGAATGAGCGTCTAAGTGGCTTATTCGTCTATCATTGTGCTTTTATCAACCCACTCACCCAATTGATGACTCACAAGAAATTCAGGGTATCATACTGCGAATGGACCATCGTAGGATGGTTGTCAAAGAAGCGATAGCTTCACGGGGGACCTGCTGATATATGCTGCTGATGAGAGTTAATGGTTAGATTTACTCGTTAATGCTATGAGACGTGTGGGCGAGTTGACGTCCGCTGCCTCCAAGATCGGCCCTCCTTACAAACCACATTAAAGCCCACCTGGCGACACATATCGTACATTTGTATGAAAATTGTCCATCGAGATAGTCACTTTGATTGCATTGCCTCCGGGATCGGCCCAGTTTATTCGACCGCAGAGCAGTCCACGGAAAGGGTGGGGGGGGGGGGGGGGGCAGCAAGAAACAACAGGTGCGCCCTAAATAAGCACTATAAACAGAAACAGTAAATCAGTTTGTGCTCATAAAGTAGATTCTAGAAAGCCAATTTTCCTTTATTTCGCGGTATTAGGTTGGTTATTAGAACAGAAAGTGATGGTCAAAATTCCAGTTTTTTTGGTTAAGTTTCGCGCTGAAACCGCGGTGGCGGTGCGACACAGAGACGTCACGGATTTAGAAGTATATCGTGCTACTTGGGCCGTTGGTGCTTAGTAAATGCTCTTGAGACTTGCTGAGTTCAGTCTTTGGATCTTTCAGAATAAATTGTGGCCTAATTTTAGCGATAAAAATTATATAGACCGGAGCGGCTGCCGTCCGAACCGATGTCGTCACGGCAAGCTGGCGCGGGAAATTGAAGACGGTGTGGCAACCATGTCTTTCGTTTTGGCGTCTTTTCTGGCTCATAAACCATCTGTCTGCCCACGGTAAGAGCGGCTTGTTTTGGTGTTGAAGGAGGACAATTTACTAACTCAACTAAAATCATTTTCCTCCTTATTGTCGCTTAAAATTTTTCGGAGTGACTTCGTTGCCAGTATTGCCAGTAGATCGCAGTTTTAACAACCGCAAAGAAAGAGAGTTGAAACTGAAAAATAAAGTGATGTTTGTTGAAAGCGTATAGAAAAAAATATATCCTGGTATGATTGAGCTTGCCATAGTTCCTATCGTTTCAAAACCTGGACACAGTGAATGGTGAACAGCTTGGGTGTCTTTAGACGGACACGTCACCTATGGACTACAAAACTAGCTACAAGAAGCGTCATTTTGAGCCCAACAACAGAATAGGATCTCAATACACACTGTATATAAGCGAAGACAAAAAAGCAGCATTTTCAATCAGCGCCGTTGTTATGTTAGATTAGACTTGAGGCACTTTTTAGAAGGTGATTGGTGGCGACTAGATTCAACTAGTCCCGCACTAGCGGAAGATCAAGCAATTAAGGGCGCCGTAGTGGGATGGCATATGCCACCTTGTTTCAAAATGGGAATCCATTCACGATCGTCATCCCTCCGTTCTCCCCCTCTGCAAATGGAGAGAAGGCAACCCGACCAACGACTGGATGTCGAAGCGGAATTTCAGAATCGGTATGATTGAAGAACTCTGGCTTGGAGGGAGCCATCGCTGGTGCGGCTAAATTCACTCTGTCGGGATTTTAGGTGGGGGTGTGTGGGGGGGGGGGATACAATGCGGGCGCCACCTGTGTACCCACCTCTGCTGCATCCTGAGCAGGGCGTCCAGCGTGTCCTGGAGCTGTCGCACCTGCACCTCGAGCTGAGCCACGTCCTGCCGTAGACTCTCGGAACGCGAAGACACCGACAGCGAGGCCAGCCGGTCCACTATCACCTGCTCCCCGAGGCTGGGCTGCTGCAGCTGGGAGTCCTGAAAGACGTGCCACGCAGTGTTAGTAAATTGGTTTGATGACATTTAAAAGTTGTCTTCGTTACTCTACACTTTCTTTTTCTTTTTTAACCATCGGTGTAGAAACTTAGAGAGGAGGAAGCTGATTGAAAAAAATAAAGAAAGAAAAGACATTAGATGCTGGAAATTTACGTATCGAGAGCACAATCTGATCACGAGGCACGTCGAGGCGGGGAGACACCGGTTTAGTTCCCACCACCACCACCACCACCACTACCACCACCTGGGTTTCCACTCTCTAAGGTTTTCGCATTTCGCCCCCCCCCCCCCCCCCCCCCATCGTAAAGCGAACGCCGCGGCGGCGACTTCTAGCTCACCAGCGCAAGGCTATAGCCACCGGGCTGCCGCGGAGTGTATTGAGGGATGTTCCGGAACTCATCCGCAACTTCTAAGTGGGCGGGTGTCATCAGCAGTGCTGCGACAGTGTGCCTCTGGCATCGCTCTTAACTGTCCTCACCGTTCCGCATCCCCTTTCCTCCCCCCCCCCCCCCCCCCCCCCCCTGTGCAGAGAAGCAGGTTGTAGGGCAATTACTTCAGGCCTACCTCTCTGTTTTTCCTTGCATGAGGCCTCTGTGTCTGACCTGTCCTTTGCATATCTTCTAGACTTCTTTTTAGTACTAAGTAGGAGCAAACTGCGAGTCCGCTGCATGTTTGCAAACAGCCGCTATTTTCCTTTCAATTGCACTTCTATATGTCGCTCGAGGGCACTGCGATTCCTGGCGCATGAACGTCTCGTCATGTGATATTTAACAAAAAAATTTGTCGGACCACAAAGACTCAGACTGCTTTAAACACTTTTGTCTGTCATTTTTTGACATCCTCCACAACCTTGGCATTGACGCCTCACCACTTAGGTAAGTTGATTAATAATGAACTAATTAAACCTAATTGCACAATTATTACTGCAAGATGAAAAAAAAGTACTTATGATAAGCATGAACAACGCCCATCAACATAATGATCGCTGTTTCCGTAAAGCCCTCCATTATATTATCATTGTTGGCGACATTTAGTTGGGACAGCTCGTAAGCCTGGAATGCATTTGTAATGCATAGACTACCGACATCTAACGGACATCTTTGTGTTACATACAGACTGTAGACACTACAGGTATACTTTTTCCATGGGCCTATGCGACAGTGGCGTGATATTTAGTAAACTCTGTGATGATGGCGCTGGCATGGTGTGCATCGCCTGATAGCCCTATTATTATTATGCTCATTTCAGCACTCAAGCGACGCAGTATAGTTCAAAAAAGAAGAAAAGGAAAAAAGAAAAGAAAAAGACGAGAATTGAGATTAAATATCAGCCAATTTAACAACCCCAACAGCAAACATCGAAGTCAAGCGGACCGCGAATGTGCAGACGCGATATTTTCGACCTACCGCATCAGGGGATACTTCAGGGAATTCAAAGGTTATAGTATCGACAAATAAATGAATGAATGAATGAATGAGTTACAATTTCTGACGCGGTAGTTACTGACTGCTTTGCTGTGCAGCAGGCGTGGCACCGTAGGCAGAGCAAAGTTGCAGCGACCGTATACCCAGCGAAATGTCGCCGGCGAAGTCGGAAATGCGTTTACGCCGGCGACGCCCAGGATCGCCGAAAAGCTGCCCGTACGGCTCGGCGCGTTGAACGTGGCCCGCAGCAGCACGGTGCGCAGCAGTCCCCGCTGCGCATGCGCACAAGTGCGCCGCGAGCGAGCTGTCTTTTTTTTTCTCTCGTTTGGTGAAGGTGCAAACTCGGCGCAATCTCTTTCGGTGCACCCGAGCCGTAGGCCATGCGGTCGCGGCCAGCCAAGATAGCCTGCGACGCACTCTGGTCTAGCGGCTCCGGCGTGAGATGGGACACGTTTTATACCCGCGCTGGCCACGCCAAAGCGCGCCGAATGCCGCCAGCCATGCTTGCTGCACGGTTTTGCTAGACTCTATAGAGCGTCCACTCGTCGCCGCGCCGGCGTTACGCAGGACTATATCCGCGCCTGTAAACAGGCCGCTTCGTCCTCTGTGAGTCAGCATTTCTCGATCTCTTCCTCTCGTACTCCTGGCCACGCCGTGCGATTATAGCGCGGTGATAGCCTCCGGTGCCGCTGCATGGGCGCAGGATTGGTGGGAAAAGAAGTCCCGCCGTAACTGGCTGCGCGCTATCGCAGCCGTGGAATGCGGTGGAACCACAGAACGAGCACATCGCAACAACGCCGTTGCGTGCTGACACGAGAGAAGCTGCGCTGCGTGGATTCCACCGAGTGTTTTTGGAAAACGTCAGCGTGTTCTGGTTCAAGTGTACTACACCGCCGAGCGTGCTTTGAGACTTGCACCACGATTTGCGACTTCTCGCAGAAGCACTCGCTGTAGATGAGTTGCCCGAATGCATCCTGCAGTGTAGTGTTTTGCACCGACGCGGACGCTTATGAAACATCGGCGCCAGCGCCACTTCTGGAAAGTGGTAAGCAAACACTCGCTACTTTGTCGTCAGATGCGCTGCTGCGTGTTAGCGTCGGGCCTAATTTCGGGACTGGGGGTAGGTTGCTTCGTAGCTTTCCCTGTAGGGACGCCAGCTGCGTAGAAGAGCGGGTACGCTCTGAGACGCTCGTATTGCTCGACTAGCTCTGAAATGAATGCAGTCGGCACGCGCTTGCGGTGCCACTTGGACAGTTTGCTTTCGCGAATCTTTCCTGGCAGAACAGATGCGTGTGTAATCGCCTCAGATCCGAAGGATACCGCTAAGGGACATATTTGCTTTTCAAATTGGTTCGTGTTACTGAGTGGCATGTCGCGAACGGGAAAAACTCACTTTTGATTGAAATATCCCCGTTAGGTGCTGAAGACAGGATCTCCTTGTAACTGGAAACAGCAACCATTTCCTCATGATCTTTGTCATAAAAACTCTGTTTATTGGCCTAGGCACAGAGATGGAGATTGACAAGCGTACTTGTTTACCTTTCTCCGGTGACCGCGTTTCATCGGCTAACAAATTTTTAGTTATCGCTCGGCGCATGACGCACCTGCATGTGGCAGAACATTCGCGATCATTCTCGCCGGTTCTATCTGTTGTCTGTGTTGCTGTCGAACTTTTTGTAATCAGAACGCATGCGCGACGTGAACAGCTTTGTACAGTCGAGCTTATAAGTTTGGAACCCACGCGAGCACGTGGTGGCACGTGCTCGCATGGCACATGGCACGTTGTGATGGGGATGATGATGATGATGGGGATGATGATGATGATGATGGTGATGATGATGATGATGAGCACGATGTCGCGGGTTGGGTGGCCGACCGTGGCGGCTGCATTGCGATGTAGACCGAATGAAAAAAAAAAGACGCTCGCATATCGGCGTTTTTTTGTGTGCCCGTTAATAAATAATCTCAGGTGGTCGAAAATTAATCCGTAGCCTTCCGCTACGACCTCTACAACGCCCCTCATGTAGCACACAGTGATTGAAACCCAACGTTGCTGGCACGTTCCTCGTTACGAGGGGTGTATCCTCTGCAACCTGTGGGTTGGCCCACGACATTGCGGGTGGTACGTGTGTGTGTGTGTGCTCTGTCCATAAGGGGTGAATGATCTTGTACCGAGAGCATTACTACGATCGCGTCTCTCACCCCCGAGGATACGGATTCGTCGTCGGCCCTGGGTGGCACGAACGGGTGCCGGGGGGGCGTGGCCGGGATCGCTCCGCTTCCGGCCGGGTTGCGAGGGTCCGTGCTGCACAGGGTCCGCACGAAGCCCGCCAGGTCGCTGCGCGCGTTGACAGCACGGCACGAGGAGCCCACCGCCTCGTAGTGGTCCGCCTGCTCCCGAGCCTGTAGAGAAATCGACCAATCAGAGTGAGCCAAGCGGCCAGCCAGTCGAGCAATCATTCAGCCAGTCAACAAGTGAGTCTAGCAATACGTCGGTCTGGTAAACAAGCAAGAAATAACTAAATTCTTAGCACTGAGGTTGAACAGCGTGAATAAAAGAAGGACACGAGGAAACAAATACCTCAGACAAGCACTTGTCTGTGGTATTTGTTTCCTCGTGTCCTTGCTTTATTCGCGCTGTTCAACCTCAGTTCTATATATCAACTAGCCCTCATCAAGATCTTATTGACTAAATTTTGCTTGCATTAAAGCTACATAAAAAGATTATAAGGCGAAAATACATTTATTTGGTTGCTAGCGTTGCTTCAATGCGATAGAAACACAGACGTATTTGTTCCAGTTTTTCGCGGAGCAGCTTCACTTGATAGCAGCAGTAATATATTTATGTATAAAATTTCGAGAGCTTTTTGATGTGGCTACGTGTTTGTGGAATTGAACGTATAAACTCCAACAATGCGCAATGCTTGCTGTTTACCTGTTCTCCATTTCAGGTTCCGTTGATCATCATTATTATTGTTATAACTAACATGGCCATGTGCCCGAGTTAAGAACGCACCCGCTTTTCTTATAGCACCGTACATTAAATGCGAGCCAAATCTATAATATTAAGCTGCTCCGCTGCACATAAAAAATGTATTTTCTTCCATGGACATATTTGCTAATGACATACCCTTTGGCACCCTTGTTACAAAGTCTTAAAAAATTCGAACTATGCATGGATGGCAAAGGTAGAATGTTTTGTAAGCATTGAGAGCATGATGTTCGAAAAAGTGTTCAAAAAGGTGATAGCGTTAAATTAGTGTTGCTTTCACTTGCTTATACGGCGTCTTATTAACGTTACGTCGAAAATCGATAAGTTATAGCAATTATATTTTCTAACCTATGTTTCAGTATTGTCGAGAATTTTGTCTGCCTACAGATATTGTGAAGCTGTATGTTGCATAGTATAAAAATGTGTTACAGGATTTCATGTAGCTGTAAATAAGGTCGCGTTGGTATGTATGCATTATACAAGTAATACGTTTAGCTAATACCAACGAACATGTCATATAACACGCAGTTGTTATTGTCGTTGTACTATTTGTCTTCAGTAATCTTTCTGTTTGAAATGTAAGCGAACTGCTTCCTACCATTTCTTGGCGTTCTTTGACAATCCCTGACCCTTTCGCCGAAAATACCGTATATCACCAAATTTAGGTGAACTAAATAACAAAAGTGTGCGTGCTTGCTTGCGAGCCCCGCTCTATTAGGAACAAAAAAAAATAGGGCGTCAGGTTATTAAGTTTTTTTATATTTCTGTAGTACGCCTACAGAAACAAAGAAATAAGAAAGGAACAAAATGGACTAGGTTGACACAGGGATATCTCGGTGCCACTTCTTTTTGCTTTCACGTTCAGTCGGTCACTATCAGTCTATTACATACAGAGTCAGTCGCAGTCATCCAGCATAATACCAAGTATCCTGGATACTCTTGTATGTTTACCGAAAACTGGTAGACATAGATAGAGAAAACATGAGGGGAAAGGCGTTCACCCAGAACTGGGGCTCCCAAGTAAACACAATATTAGCCTAATGCGTTTAAACATCGAACAACCTAATAAAACCTGAGAAGTTAACGCACCACTCAAGTGATGGGAACCAGTGACATTCATGCTGTATGCTGACGTATACCATGAATGTACATAACCAGCCGCGCAAATAGATTACACATGCACTGGCAAACAAAATGTGCTACATTTTCTACCCATGGCCGGAGCCTGTAGTTCAGGCTCACCGGTTGCTCATGAACGATCACTAGAGCCTATAGTCGTCAGTACACATTATTGGCGCTTGCACGCACCTGGCGTGTTATGCGGTGCGATGCATCGAAGGAAAGTTACCTCGGTGGTGTTGGAGCTACTCCATGGCCTCTGGGATTGCCGGCGCACAGTGTTTGTAATCGTTGAAGCTCGGAGGCCACTCGCTAATGTGATGCGTTGCAGGGATCGTCAATAGGTGGCGCCAAGCCTTCACGCTTCGCTTTGAGCGGCGTGCGCGAGTTGTTCGGATCGATGAGCAGACGACAGTCTGCTCCTCGGTCATAACATGCTGTTGTTATTGGCTTGGCACAAATTTTCTTTTTCAGTCTAATTTGCCACATGCCCTTTGTCAAAAGAAAAAAATGAAGGAAACAGGAAACTGCGCCTTTGAATTAAGAAAACAGTTTTTTTCTTCAAGAACACGGTGAATGGCAGAAATATGCAGATACCGGTGGCGGCTGCCCCTACACGAGTTAAATTTTGGTGCAATGAAAACGGCTGAATCTTGAAAGAGGGACGAAGTAATATTGATTGATCAGTTCAATGTAACATCCCATAGCCGCCTAGAGGCTAAAGGAGACACCGTGGTTATGGATTGACTTTGACCTGGAACTTCCATTAGAACTTGCCTTGGAACTTCCATTCGCACCACCTCCACCTTTATAGAAATGCAGCCGACATAGCCGGGAGTTGAATCCAGGACCTCGTGCTAAGCACAAGAATATCATAACCAAAAAGAACTTTCAATCATGATTTACGATTTTCCGAAAGCATTTCGTACTGAAGTATAAACAATCAAAAATATTTTTGTTCTCCAGTTTCTGAATCCAAGTTCTTTAGGTCAACAATCTGAATTTTGAAGCCACGGCGAAATGGCTGTCAATATTCCAAGTAGTAGACTTATTAGAAGTGTTACGTTGTAATAACTTGACATCTTAAATCGTGGGCCTCTTTGACGTCGTTTCTTAGAAAGCGACATTTGAGCAATATTTATGCTTTCTCACAAGTTATTTTGGTATATTGCTATTTCGAACAGCCAAATATCGAGGCATAAAGATATTGCATTTCTCTCTGCAGTACTGCTCCTATACTTTCAAAATGTTCTATTAACGATTTCGGACCGCAAACCCTTAACTAGGTCCCAAGACAAAGCTTCGGTGTCTCCCTTAATGCTCGAAGAGAATCATGTCTGCGATATAATGAGGTCGTAAATGGTCGGTACTTTGTATCTAATGGAGAGCTTAGTTGCTTCATTGGGCTGGTTGGCAGTTAAACATGCTTACCAGCCAAGTATATGTCATTGAGAAGACCTGGCTTGCTGGAGCGATTGGTATTTGTTGGTTGGTATTGTGCTGTGCGCCGAACATTATTGTTATCTTTAGTAACAAACCTGACATTTTCCATGATGTTTACGTAAGCCTCCTGTACTCTTTGATTACGTAATGCCTCTATGACTGCTGGTATCTCTACTGAAACAAATGCCTTTTCATAATCTATGAAAGTCATATAGATAGACTGATTGGTGCAATTGGTTGACTGAAGTCAAGTGTTGCCCTTATTCTGTTGGAAATTACCTTGGTGAATATGTTACACAATACTGGGGGTAAACCACTGTGCCTTAAATATTTCAATTGTTTAACGTCTCTTTTTTGTAGATTAGTATAATGTTTGCATTCTTCGAATTCTCTGGGGGCACTTCGTCGTCGCGTCGTGAGGCATTTCGCATAAAAGGCCGCAAGCTTTTCAAGCCTACTGGCCATAAAACAAAGCATCTAATGCCACTCTTTGAGCAACCAGGTTTTTCGGCACTTATGGTGAGCAAAGCCCACTGAACTTTATACCGGCCTTTCTTTTTTCTGTAGTGTGAAGCATCATATATATAGGAAGCTCACAAAAAGGTCACCCAAGGCCATTTTCAATTTTTAGGCTCACCGTAAAATGAATTTTCCGTTTACATATCCGGCGAAATATTGCTGCAGTCTCAAACTAGACCTAATAATATCTCTAATACCGAAAAAAATCACGAGGATAAATCAGTAGTTAATGAAATTTAATATAAGACCATATTTTTTGATTCTCTGAACAGTGTGAAGTGATAAGCTAGCTTTAGAGTTTGAAGACAACTCTGTATTATTGTTGTAGTAAGGGTTCACATCAAGGTGGCTCACGTGACCACACAATAACTTGGGGCCCTGGGTGCTCATCACCCGCAACAAAGCACGACGCTTTCCCCTCTTCACGTTCTAGAGGCGCAGCTACCACGCAACTGGTGCACACGTGTAGCTCATTGATGCAGTAATTGGACACCGGGTGCCGCTTGCCACAGGGCATAGCCACAATTCATCATCTGCTTCTGCCCTCGCGAGGAGTACGAACACACCTCGACTAAATAAGGCAAGCGCTGCTTACTGCGTCATGCGTCAGGACAGCCAGGGATAGGCAGCACTACCCCCATCTAGCAGAAGAGAAGCAAGAACGTTTATCTCGCAAACGCGCACATAAGGAGCCTCGTGTTATGCTTCTCACCTCGAAACTTCCCCTGCCTCACCACCCCCCCCCCCAAGAGGAAGTTTCGGTGGTGATTTCTTTTCAGTGAGTTTCTACTTTGCTGTTTAATGGCGGTGCGCCAGTCATTTAACAACCAGTCATTTAATAGCGAAACATTTTAGGAATAGTTTAACGACCGGTCATTTAATTGTCAATTCTGGAATAGAATACATTCGATTCGTGTTAATTCCAAATATTCGCAAAATTCTAGTTAGCTTTAGGACAAGCAGACGATGCGCTTTCTCGCAGTTTACCGGAAGCAGACGGGCGAAGTCGCCCGAACCTAAAGAATCGGACAACAAGCTCGTTTCGAACCCTTCGCCGGTGTTCGTACTGCTCAGCCTCATCGTCGTCCGATACAGCTGTAGCGTCGGCGCAAGCTCCCAATCTAAACTTTCCCGAGTGCGGCGTAAAAGGCTGCGCGCGCTACTTTCGATTCGCGCTCCCGGAACGTCCTTCCCGACGAAAAAACAAAACGAACTCGCCATTAAACGAAGGCGCCGATCGAACGTTTCCGTCGTCAGCGTCTTTCAAGCGCTCTGCGTTGTTTACAACGTCCGCAAACGGCCCCTTCTCCGAATCGAACTCGGGCGGCAAATGGAGGGGGCCTCCGTGGTAATGCGTATAGCCGGTCCCGAAATGCGAAGTACTGAGTGCCTCCTGCCGGTGGACCTTCTGTCTTCTTTCCGAATAGCGCACTACACGCGAAGCTACTTTCGACCAGCAAATTGTAACCTATAGCTTGGATGTGGAAGATTGAAACCCCTACACTCTTCGCCCACCAAACCTCCCCCTCACTTTTTTTTTCAGTGGCACCCTGGACCACGTTTTGGCTGCTAGCAGGCGTCAAAGAAGTGGTAAGTTACTCCATTTGTTTTTTTTTCTTCACACTTCACTGACGCCGGCTACAGAGGGCTTGAGGCAGTTCACGTAGGATTGAAGACTTGTCACACTGTCGCGAAGTCGAAGCTTGGATGGCGCCAGCGCGATGGCGTCAAACCCGTTAGTAGATTCGAAGACATTCTTGTTTGTTTAAAAGTGGAGATCTGTCGTAAACGCTATGGCGAGTGAAAGAGAAAAGGGTTTTTATCCTTCACGTATTTTTTTTTTGGCGCTGTTGATCGGTGTCTCCTGCTGATCAAGGTCCTATGTGTGAGCGACACGCATATTTTCATACTGTCACGAGTACATTGTCTTGCTTTTTTTGCCGGTGGTTGTTTTTACCCGGTTATCATTACTATCCAGTTATCGCTCTGCGCAAGACGCATATGCTTTGAAAATATTTTAAGCGTTGTCGCTCATTTTATAACTGAGTCATTTTATAACTAATCAGATTGCGCACGAGGCGTGATTAGTGTTGTGTTCCCTCGAATTTACGCAAGCACTAACAATTACTCTGGAATGGACATCGATACACGTATAAATAGCGGACAGACTTGACGAAGGAATTCATATGCGATGACAGACAAACGTAATCACCATTATCGTTGTTATTTTGGGGTTCGCTTGCTTCTCTGGGCCCAAGCTTGCGCAATAAAGTTAGATTCTTAACTCCCGTTCCTGTCAGTATTTGCCGTACTTCAATGTCACTACGTGCAGCTTAACATTATTATCTCCTGAGTAGGTTCGTGATAGCTTTAGTTGAACGCTAACCTTCCTTCTGCTGAATTTTTCGCCTCCTTTAAGATTTTCGCTGTACTTGTCCGGTTTGACACATTTATTTGTCGACGCAAGTGTTCAGTCGAACGAGTGTTGCTGTGCGCTGGTTGAAGGGATGATTGTATTGTCAGGCTTGAATTTTGACATTTTTGGGGACATCTTTGAATTTGGTAGTCATTTGAGCCCAATAGCTCTTCCTGAAGAAAACTTTTGCCACGTTTTAATCTACATAAGGTTTCTTTGTTTTCTTATGCAAAAAAAAAGAAAAAAGAAACTCTCTTGTGCACGTCAAGTGCGCGTTAAAGAACCCCAGGCGGTCGAGATTAATTCGGAGTCCTCCATTACTGTGTGCATCACAATGGGATCGTCATTTCGGCTCGTAAAACCGCAGAATTAATTTTTTTATGTAATGTGGAACAGAAAATACGAGAGAAAAACGCAGCAATTCACGCACGCAACAAATTGGAGCAATGACTGCAACGTGTCACCTGGAACTGACTCAAAGAAAGCATCAGTTTCTATAAATTGAATTATGGGGTTTAACGTGCCAAAACCACTTTCTGATTATGAGGCACGGCGTAGTGGAGGACTCCGGAAATTTCGACTACCTGGGGTTCTTTAACGTGCACCTAAATCTAAGTGCACGGGTGTTTTCGCATTTCGCCCCCATCGAAATGCGGCCGCCGCGGCCGGGATTCGATCCCGTGACCTCGTGCTCAGCAGCCCAACACCATAGCCACTGAGCAACCACGGCGGGTAGTTTCTATAAAGGAGCCCGCACCGACGGCCATCTTTACAGATGCCCCGGAAGAAAACGGACGTTGTCTACGAACGGAAGTTGTGTAAAAGACTGAGCAAGCGAGAGGTCACTCTGCATCGAAGTAATGCAGTTTCATGTGAAACGATCTGAAGACGAACGCGGTGCGCTTACGTGCAAATAAAAAATTTCTTTACAATTCAGCATGGTTTCGTTTACAGCGTCAACGCGAAAGCTTCAGATAGTTTCGTACCTATCGTTACGTCAGAATCCCGATCGCATTGAAAGCGCGGCATCCTTCAATCCTCGAAGCGCTCGAATCGTTTGATTTTCCTTTCACTCTCGCAAACCCGTAAGTACCCCGAGGCGTTTCTTCAATTAGAGGGTCTGCCCTGTAGGACCTTCGGACCTGTCCTTGCTGGCAACTTTACTTCTAATAAATAAATAAATGGACATTAATAGGTCTCCTCCATGCCGACTTATGCGCGAGTTAAGTTGATCAGGAGCCACATCGACTTCCGGGATTTCGGGGGAAGGGAGCAGGGGGAGGGGGGAGGGAGGCGACCATATCGAATCGTCTCTCCGTCTCCGCGTCGGCTGCCGCCGCCTAGCTTTTACCGCGATTTGATCGAGCCAAAACACGTACGCACGCCGACAGCGCGGACCCTCCAAATGGACGTGCTGGCCTTAATGCGCCCACTCTTGGCTGACGGCGTGGCCTCGGCGTGCCAAGATATGCCCCGCAATTGGTTCCGAGCGCCCCGCGCACACAAGTGGACGCTGGACGCGCACACTTGAAGCCCCCTCTCGACTGTGCAAGGCCATCGGGACCGACCAAGTGTGTGCGTGAAGGGGCGGAAAGGGATAAGGGTAGTGTCGCGTGGGCGAAAAGACCACTCGGCAGATTGAGTGGTGTCGCGGGATCTGTTGACCGCCGCGTTCGCGATATCTTCATCGCCCCGCAGTGGTCACGGACAGGGGGCGCTAATGGACATCCCGTGGCGACGCCATGTGCGACCGGAGATGGGACGATGCGAAACGGGTTCTAGGTATACCGAGGCTTAGTGAATACGCGCATACGCGCTGAGTGAAGGGGCGCTGCCCTTCTGAGGAGACGCACTTCCATTAGGCGGGATCGATAGAGTACTCGTGTTCACGCGCTCTATTCCGTGTTTCTCGAGAGTGACGTCTGGAAGCGTTTCGTCAAATTTGAATGCGCGAAGTGCTCGGCGTTAAAAATTAGGTCGTGTCTGCTGGGCGAACACATTCTGTACTGCCGGTGGTGTATTCGGGTGCATTTCGGCATGAAAATAGTCCGGGTGCCAGCTTAGATGTCTTTATACTGCCGGAAGCTGCCTACGACGCCAGTTATAATTGTCGGGTGTTGAAAGAGGACGTCGTGTTGTGACGTTCCACGTGCGTGCGATGATGCACGTCAAGAGCGGTCATTGTTTTAGCCATCACGCGCGCGACATTAAACGCAATGCGAGTGTTCAGGGAAGAACCGTGTTTATTCATTGCTCTTGGGTCGGTTAATTGGATTTACGCTTTATGGCATGGATGGCACGTTGGCCGCCTGTTTGGGCACGCGGTGGTTGGGTGGCGTCGGTTATTTATGTTTCCCTTCGTTCCCAAGAAAGATGGAGTGACTCACGCGTTAGAACTGCAGCAACATTGGTATTTCACGGGCGTTATATTACGCACATAGCCGAACCGACTGCAATGCGAAACACATGTAAACATTCGAAACATGTAAGCTAATCGAACACGCGACATTGCGAGCGCGTGATAAGAAATCAATACCTCCGTCAAATTTGATTTCTCTTAAACCCCCAAAATTTATATCGCCGTGCGTTTTTCAATCAATCAATCAATCAATCAATCAATCAATCAATCAATCAATCAATCAATCAATCAATCAATCAATCAATCAATCAATCAATCAATCAATCAATCAATCAATCAATCAATTATTGTATAATCAGATAATTATTTTAATTATTCATTGACTAAGCATATGTTTTGTTCCTCAATTATTAATCGGCGGAGCAGATATTTAATTTATTAATTATTAATTGACTAAGCACATATTTAATTCAACAAACATTAATTACTAAGCAGATTTCTAACTCAAATATTTATTGCATAAGCAGATAAATAATTATTTATTTATTGGCTGAGTAATTTAATTCATTATTTATTAATTGCCTAAGCAGTTATTTGATTTATCAATAAATTACGCAATCATGTCCACAAGTTATTCACTTCGATAAATTGGACGAAGTTCAACGCACCTTGGCCGCCAGGACGTCGGAGGCCGCCAGCATGGACTGCGCGACGATGGTGCTGATGTCGCAGTAGACGTCCTGCAGCTCGTCCAGCAGGCGGGGCAGCGTGGAGCCGTAGTACTCGTCCAGCATTCCGTTGGTGGCGGCCAATTGCTGGACGTACGCGTTGTGGCAGTCGTAGTAGGCGGCCAGCGCCGCCTGCTCCTCGGACGCGGTCAGCGGCGACGGCTGGTCCAGCGGCGCGGCCGTGAGGTCGGGACCGCCTCGGCGGCACACGGTCCGGTACGCCTCGGCGTACTCGCCCTGGCACTGGTCGGGCCAGTAGTAGGGAGAGCATTCGTAGGAGTACATGGTCAAGAAATAATTCCCCCCTGCCGTATTATAGCGCTGTGATATAGAGGGACGATTGTCATCCATGCGAAAGTGGCGCGAAGCTACGAATGAGACACAATACGGGTTTCTCTGAAGGAAAGACTCATTGCTGAATGAATGGTCCTGGTATGGAGATTTAAACCGAAACCAACGCCTCTCCGGGGCGGCTGCTCTGTCATCTGAGCTAACCGGGAGGCTAGGAGATCGCCGAGGGAATATAAATCGACAGCTCGAAGCACAGGGACGCTGCATACGACGCATTATTTCTGTGGCACTCTGCAACGTAGATGAATTTATGAACCGCCACAGGACTTGTCTGTCTACACAGTCACACAGAAACGAATGCATGGCTCTTTACCAATATAAAGTCGAGAGAGAAGTACTGTATTGATGGAAAGATCGCGAACTGGGATCTGATGAGCATGTCTCTTGCCCTGTACTAGCCGCTGGTGTAATGGTGAAGGCAGATGATACGAACAGAGTTAAATTATAGGCGGTCAGATGATAAAGAATGAGATATTGATGATGATAATGAGGGAAACATACGATGTCATATTCTGCGCAAATGAAGCGCGCGTTTTCTCTGTAGCTCTTCGCAGAAAGTATTTCAGCAGTAACGAAAAAAACTAAACACTGGTTTGTCGGGACGGAAACGTTCTGTTCTAAATGTTCCTATGTTTTAAAGACAGTGTCTTCTTTTAGCGAGTTACCGCCACTTTGCGTATCGGGTATGTTTCTATATATATTTAAACAAGTAAGTTGCGCGACGGTTAGATTCGAACAGAGGACCTACAAAAGCACAAAAGCCCTCTACTTTAACCATTACGCCATGGACGCTTTTTCCTCATTACGGTGTGCGTCATAATCAGATAGCAGTTATCGCATGTGAAACCATAGAAGTGATTTAATATTAACTCTTCATTATACATTGTTAATTATATTCTTTCCTTTATAGGTTTATAATTTCTGAATTTCTTGTTCATATCGTATTTGACGCGCAATTATGTCATCCTTCATTGTCTTTGGCATTGACATTTGGTTGACCCTTTCTTTTTTTTTTGAGCAAGAGCTCAGGTTGGCCGCCCCCTGAGGAAAGGCAGTCTATGGCCCAATGTAATTTATTTTCGTCTATACTGGCACTAATTACGCACGTACCATTAGTTTTACTTACTCTGAGACTAATCGTTACATTTGTGGGCACTGTCGAAGCTGCCTTCCAGGGAAAATTGCCTCACGTGTGCCCCAAGCAAATTCGTAGTTTCCCCAAAGTGTGCCGCACGATGGCTTTGCCTCACCATGCCTATATATACGGCGGTGCACCCTTTACAGGGGAATAGTGCAATGAGGTTAGTTTTAGTCTACATTACCACTAATTACGCCCGTACAGTTAAGTTTGCCTAATTCTGTGACTAATTATAGCATTTTGTCTCGTTGAGACCTACCTCTTTCCCTAAATTTTTACGCCTATTGCAACTCGCGACGACGCTCTGAAGGCGCTGAAGTGCTGTTCTTTTTCTGAAGTGGTAACAAGATACCCAGATACCCAAACACGTGAGAAGTCAACTAAGAAGACCTTGTCTTCAAAAAATGAAGCAATTCAACGTGCCTCCTACTCCTCTCACGCGTCGGATGATGCGATAAAGTTCCGTGCGCAGTCACTCGACTCCATTCTACCCCCAGCTTGCTAAGGCAGACAGTCTCTGATCAACTTCGACTGGAACATGAATGGCCCTCCAACTATTTAGATTGTGCGTTCTTCACTCAGTGTCTCATAATGTGGTATATAAAACGAAATTCTACCAAGCACATAGGAAAAATGTAGGTTGGAAAACACTCAGAACCTAATAAACTTTGAGCTTGGCTCACCGTGCCTGCGACGTGGATCACAAAACACATGCCTAAGGTAGATTCTTTAAATATTTATTCAAGGGGTAATCTGTGATCTGTAACCAGTCTTAAAACGAAGCTGTTAAGGGCTAGTTTTAAACCCAATCATGTGCCTCTAAAAAATTGTCTCTTGTGGCGATAGCTGAGAGATCGCTCGGAGACCTTTTAGTCCTGCAGTGGAAATAAATTAGAATAACGGTGATGACGAAAGAACTTGTTGCTAGGCTTAAAAGGATTGCTGAGGGTAAGCTAGTTGGCTGACATTTGACACAGTAGGTGAACGTACACACGCACAACAAGAAAGAAGATAAATGGACATTGGACAAGCACTGTTTCTGACCCGTTTGTGTTCTGTCATGCTGTGTACGTGTTTTTCCGTTCACTTAGTGTGGGAACTTGCTTCAAGATGTCTTAGAACCCCTCGCTCATAGAAATGTGTGTGAGGAGCGGGAGAATGGGGGTGCGTGTTGCTCTATGTTACCTTATTGAGCAGTTCCTCGGCCTTGACGAGGATGGTCTCGAAGCTCTCCCGGTGCTGGAAGACCTTCCGCGACTGTGCCTTGCGGTGGAAAGTCTTCTCCAGCAGCATCACGCCCATGTGCTGGGACAAGCAGCGGGAGATGTCGCCGTGAACCTGCGCGAAAGAGCAGTTTATAACCTCCTCCTGTGATTGTCGTCAACTTCATTTGATTTAGTTGACTGTGTTTTCGGTATCGGGATCGACCTGGGCTTTGTAAGACGACATCTTCGTACTTGTGCAAGTGACACCGTGCTTGTTGATGTTTCCGCTTAAATTTTACGGTGCGCCTTAAAAAACGAAACTCGGTGACGCAAGTCTTGAGACGCACTTTCCGCTGCTGGACGTTCTTGTTGAATGGCAGCGCGCAGAGACTTACGTGACACAGCTACAAAGCTGGAGTTCACGTGGTAGTGCGTTTTGCGTGCGTGTTTTCTATTTCTCCGGCTGCCATTCTTCGTTATTATATATACGTCGTACATTTAGAGAAGCGTGTGAAGACCGAATATGCCAACCTTTACACTGAACGAACGTTTCTTCTCTCTAATCCTCGCTCCGCCATATTTGTGTGAGCTCATCACGTTTTCTCCGCCCTCCCCCTGTGTACGGCAGCAGTACAGCTGTAACCTAGTTAACCTCTCGGCCTTTCTTTCTCTTGAGCCGTTAAAACAACGCTGAAAAGACATCAAAGAAGAGACTTCTGCACATTAGCCTATGAAGCTCTCGCTGTTACCCTCTTAATATCGTTGCACATAGGTTTCACTAAGTGGAACATATTAGCGATAATGTTCCACTTACAAAGTGAAAGTTATGCGGAAGGAATGTCCTTTGGCGTCGACGCTTCCTTCGGTGGAGCTTCTTACCACTTACTGCATTCCACTCGTAATATCCTCTCGCACAAGTTTCACGTGCTGGAACATCTTAATTTCGTTCCACATAGTGGTGAAACTAAGTGGAACATTTTTGCAAGAATGTTTCACTTACTCATTGAAACTTATTTGGAACAAGATTAAGAGTGATTGCGTGTGGTCTAGAAGTTTTCTCAGACAAGGGACAGTTTTCCGTCCTCGTTGCGTACCTGAGAGTCGACTTCAACTTCCTGAAGAAGCACCTCCCAACAGTTGAAGAGACTGCTATGGTACGGAGGCCTGCGAGAAAGGAAACACAAGCGTAAGCAAGGCTGGGCTCACTTGAATGGAAGGGTGGGAAAGTTGATACGCCTTCATGTCGCAACCACACGGCAATGTAGATAAAAAGAAACACAGCGCAGAGACGGTAAATTCAACGAGACAAAGGGGTTTAGGAAGATGGATAATTGAAGCGTTCAACAGCGGACTCAACATGGAAGCAACTGTTTCGACAAGTGGACTTGTCAAGTCCGCATCTTTCTGTCACCCCAATTGTCTAGGCGAAGTGCTTCGCTCCTTTCCCGCTGTTTTCAGGCTGCCCCGCGTTGTGTATTGGGGCCCATTTCGAGTGAACCGTTCGACCACCACATATTCGTTTGTTCACCTTGTCGCATCCGACGTGGGATTAAGCTCAAGAAAAAGCGCATATTCGGCAGGAACGCAGCAGGTCTCGTTGCCATGGCGCGTCGAGTCCTGTATACTGCACGGCATAAAGGCAAACCCTGGTGAACGTTGCAGTTAGTTGTGCCGTAAGTAAGCCCCCTCCCCCTCTTCTACCCCCTCCCCCCCCCCCCCCGTCAATGTCAGCGTCGGATATTACATTTAGTTTCCTTTTGTCGCGGATTAGCAGTACGTCACTGCTCGATACAGCAGTTGTCAGCTGTTGCCCCAGGCGTTGATTTTTGCTGCAGCTTTCGCTTACCACTTTCGATTCGGGATTGCTCCCTTATATACAGTGACCTTTATCACGCAGAGGAGTGCGCCAGCATTGTTCGCTTCGGCATGTCTGCGTGCGTGTTTCTTTTCCACGCGTCCACGCGTCTGCCGGTTACCTGATAGTGTACGTCTGTTGCTGTTTTCAGTGGCAGCCTACACTGACAGTTTAATGCCTGCATAGTGCGGCGTAACCTCTCCTGCACTCTGGCGTGTTTGGCGTCACCTTAAGGGTTAAAGGAACCGAGCAAAGTGAAGTAGTTGCTTCGCCATACACCTAGCTTCCTGACACGCTAAGCAAAAGATAGACAAATAACAGTGAAATAACAATGAAAGAGGGAACGAAACACTTCGCGCTTCCTCCGACAACTTGCGTTTCCTGCGAGAGGTACATCGGAGGAAACCCTGTGTTCTTCAAGAGGCGAGTCGAGAGCCCCAAAGCTTCGCGTAAGGCCGTACACAGCCGAGCCTAGCCCGGGACATATAACCACACGGCCCTCAGTAAACCGGCGCCTAGGAAAAACTGGCGCGCGCAAATTGGGTTAGCGTTGAAGGCGAGCACAAAGAGAGAAGTGGCGCCATCGAGCTGCAACCCACTAATTCTGTGCAGTGGGGCGAGAAGGGCGTTGCCGCAAGCTGGGGCTCTAGAATTGTATAGAAATTTCTTTGTAACAGTTCTATCTTTTTTATTGAAATTTCAAGGGGAAATACTGGTCTAGCTATTCGAGATTTGCTTAACTTAGGTGAATTAAATTTACGCCTTGGTTAAATAATGAAGAGCTGCTGTTTCAGCTGTGGTGGCTCAGTTGGCGTGGTGTCTAATCTCTTGAGCACGAAGTTGTGGGCTGGATACCTAGACCCTACGTATTCGTTAAGACCGGAGTGAAACTCGAAAACTTCTGTCCGCTGAGATGTGCAGGTGCGCGTTAAAGAACCACAGATAGCCGAAAGTAATTCGGAGTGGCCCACTACGGCATCTGCTAAAGTCCCGCACTAATGCAATGTTTTGCATTTTTCGTGCGCTTAATCGCAAAATTTTTCTCCCCACCTACTTTGTCTTCAAAGACCAGTGTTTTCTGAATACATAAAATCTCTTATATCCCGCGAGTTGTACTGGGACGTTAAATTTATTGATTTAGTTTCTTTTACACTGACTGCGAAATTTTTTACGCGAACGTTAGATGTCTTTACGGTGTCGGAGGCACTGCTTCTTGTTCCATGCTTGTCGGCGGGCGGTTACTGCTGCACTCCTCCATTCTGGTTGCTTCAGTATAACGAGAAAGGTGTCTGGCTTCGTTCGGTTTACGACAGAGTAGCTCCCGAAGTTCTGTAGCACCCAGAATAACGCGCAAGAAACACTTAACGTGGCAGATGGACGCTACCGAGTGGAAACACGGTGGGACTGAAGAAATTTTGGTAACACATTTCGACGTCGTTTTCATCAGCTTTGAGTACCGTATCCCGCTTCCTCCTGTTCTGTGTCGTTCAGTCACATTTGCAGATTAACTAAAGTTTCAGAAAGCAACGTACAAAGCTCAACTGTTTGTAATCGACACATTAAACCTAGCGTTTTTAGCGTACCGACGTGCGCCGGGAAAATTGGGTGACGCAGACTTGAGGAGCAGCGATAGTAGCGACATCTCGCGATACCTTGTTTAACCCCAGTTGCGACAACCGACTGTTTTTTCACTTACCTGATAGTGTAAACGTGTCGACACACACAAAAATTCTAAAGGTATTTTTGTAAGTTGTTGTTTTCGAAGGGAAGGATCGCGAGGCAAATTGACATGTGTAGCATCTTATGGCTGATTACTGCGTCAATAACTGTTGTCGGATATCTGCAATCGCATGCGTTTAAGCTAGACATTATGCGACAGGGCTATAACTCAAGAACACACGATGCTGTTTTATTTAACAGTTATTTTACGCAGTTATGCAATCCGGAGAAGTACACCGTGCTGCTATAATTTAAATCGAGAGATGAGAAATTTACAATCGCTTCTTGACTGCACCTAGCCTATCCTTCATTAATAGGAGCTTAATGTGTGAAATTACTTAGCGATGCTGAGAGTGACACAGTATTTGGCGTCTTAGGACTATTGATCGATTGATTGGCTGAGTTCAATGACCCAGAGCAACACACAGACTATGGGATACGCCGTAATGAAGAGTTTCAGATAAATTTTGACCCCGCTGAGGTTGTTTAACGTGCTCGATTCACGAGCTCTCTTGAATTCAACCCACGTCGGAATGAGGTCACTGCGATCGCGATTCGAACTCTTGACCTCGTGTACAGCAGAACATCGTAGTCATTGAGTCCCTGTGGCGGTGTTATATGGCCGACGGAGCTTCGCGCATACAACAGTGTTCACTGTGCTGCACAAAACTATAGGGGGCTCTGCCCATGAGCACACATTCCACGCTCCCTCTGGAATGCTGCCTCTTGGGAGGAGGACATCAAACAAAGGAGCGGGGCAAGAAAAAGCGCAGAAATGCGCTGCTTACGAAACGATAAAAGAGCGTTCTTTTACCGTTGTGATGTGTGGAACAAGATTACTAGAAACAGTGAAGGTGCAATAGAGTTGGAAACGTCCGGCCATGTTTGTGCGGGTGAAGCCCGCGCAACACAGGAAGACCGGGTCGCGACTGGTGGCTACAAATTGTCGTTGCTGACCCACCGGGTGACCTTTTGGGCCTGCCTCGCTTCTCTCTCTCTCTCTCTCTGGCACGCAGTCACGCATGCGTACTTCCTTCGTCGTAAGCTCTCTCGTCATGATCGTCGTAAATGTAGCATTTCTGTCCGTTGGGGAGAGCAACTTTCAGGTCGCCCCATATCCGCCCCCTTCTTTCGGAACTGCGCAAGTGTCCGCAGTCTTTCTTTTTCCGCGTTTCGTTGTCTTCGGGAACATTGACGAATTGACGCAAGTGTCAGCGCTCTTGCGTTTGCTCGTGACGTGCTGTTTTTCTTCGAATAACGCGGGATTTCACAATAGACGGTTGTACTTTATCGCGAGGGAGCTTGCTGGTGACCGTTCGTTGCGCACGGATACCATGAGAGCCACGTAGGCATGTTGAATAATAATAATAATAATAATAATAATAATAATAATAATAATAATAATAATAATAATAATAATAATAATAATAATAAAGAAAGAAAGAAAGCAGATCACGCGTGAATGTGTGAATCGGTGATAAGAGCTTCCTGTGACTGAAACGTCTCCACTTTTATGTTGCTCAACGCTTCTCACTCCATGCGCGCTCTCGTCCCATTTTGTTCGCTTGAGCTCTTTGTCCGCACTCGGCTGCTTATACATTATCCGACTTCATAATCTATTTGTAGCCGACATTGTTTCAATTTTCTGTTGCCGACTGTTCCATACTCAGTGTCTCAGGTTATCTGTCCGGGCATGTGCCTCATGACCCAAGTTGTAAAGTCGGCAACAAAGCCACCAGCCACATACAGGGGGAGGGGTAGTAAGTGGTAAAGAAAGCTTTGCTTAAATAGTGTGAGTGCGACTGAAAGCGACTGAAAACTGCGACTGAAAGGACTTGCGGTCGCCATGTTCAGTTCACTCTCACACATGGTGCCGCTGATGTCCGTGTTCTTGTTCATCAATCGCCACTTCGAGTGCACTTGGGCGAACTTTGGTTAGAAAGGCCTCGATAACTATGCGCGCCTCTGTGAAGCATCCGTGCTTCTTTCGGCGTGGCATTGTGGTGTCATCCACAGTGTATTTGATGAACGAAGGCTGCTAAAAAAAGTTTCTGGAGAACGCATTTTCGTCTGTCGCTATTGTTTTTCGACGCACACGCGACATTTGACGCGCAAGCCGCTTTAGACAAGATTGCGCGAACCAATGCGAACATGAAATGAGCGCGAAAACGAAGTACACGCTGTCGCAAGTAACATTTTGTGACTGCAGATCTTGGAGGCGCATATGACGTACAAGAGGCCTCAGACAAAGGAGTTCGCCAAGTGCTTCTTGCTCTCGCAAGTATAACACGCAACTGCGCATAGACACGAGCTTATTGCAAAGCCGACCACATTTCGACAGAAATAGGAATAGGAATAGAAAACGGCACACTTTTTGCTGCTCCGGACTGCGCCTACCATGTGCATCTTATGGTACAACGCTGTAGAAATCGAACCGACAATCGGACGAGTTCACTCGACATTGCAAAACTTGAATGCGCATGAAGACAATGGCACACGCACGGGCACAGACATCCCACAAAGAAAGCACTATATTGTGTGGCGTCTGCATTTATAGGTTGTGTTGTGTGCTCGCGCATTCAATGTTTCCATAGAAATGGACCAGATCACGAATGGTGACGCGCGTACGCCACGGATGTGATATTCGGAGTCGATATTTTTCTCATTGGCCTCTGTATCGCGCACACTTTGGAAGATTTAAAGCCTAAAGCGCCCGTATGGCGGAAATTTTTCGCGGGCCCGTGTCTTCACAACACCGGATACATCTGGGTTTTGCGAGGTCGATGTCGGCCATGTGTTGTAACACAGACAACTCTCGTCCATAGCGGCGACCACTAAAAAAATGTGATGAAAATGTTTACGTGTTACGCAGAAGTCGAAGCCTAATGAGAAGTATGGTAAATGTCTGGTAAATGGTAAAAGGCAGAGACAGTTGCAAAAGCAAGTCGGCTTGGCGGAAATGCCAAGAAAGCCTTATTTACTGTTTGTTCATTTTTGCCAGCGTTGCAGTTCGCGCCAGATAAACGAGACTGCACGCAAGCCAAAATAATGAACCTGTTCGTGTGCGAGTTCTGTAGCGTGCAATGGTAGCATTTAGATGAAACGACAGCAGAACTCGCATAATGTCTACACGCACGACTTTGAACGAGAAGAAAGGGGGTTAGCCGAGGGGCCCGATTTGTATTAATCGCATCATAACACGCCGACAAACAAAGACAACAAGGAAAACACAGGGGAAATCACTTGTACTGGCTCATAGAAATAAAGAAATGGTAAATTAATGAAACTGAAAGTGGCTGAAAAAACAACTTGCCGCAGGTGGGGAACGAGCCCACAACCTCGCATGACGCGTGCGATGCTCTACCAATTTCTCGTATTACTTTATATATATATATATATATATATATATATATCGGAGATCTTGAAGGTAAATTGCTTCTGTGCACACGAGCTGTCGGTGGGCGATCATATCGTAGAATATAATGCACATAAAGTGACGTCGGTATTTCTTTTTGTCTCCCTTAAGTTGAAACTCGCGATGGTAAAAGGAAACCCAGGTACAGGCAGAAGAGCGTTAACTTAATGTTTCATAACTATACGGCGCATGGGACGTCTAACGAGAGTACTGCATTGCAGAACTAACGCAACACTGCAGTGGACTTTTGGATCATACAGGCGCGAAGCTCCGCGAAAAAGTAGCGCCGATACACATATTGATTCGCAGACCCTCGAAATTCGCATGCAGAAATAAATAAATAAATAAATAAATAAATAAATAAATAAATAAATAGAAAAAGAAGATTAGAAGGCGATCCTGAAACACGCTTCTCCTCAGGGTTCGATCGTCGTGCAGCTGTGCCGACTCCTAGTAACGAGATTGCTCCCCTGTAAAGTGGATTCATCCCCAACTCTCATTCTCTCCTCCTTTACCTGCCAAGCAAGAACTAGTGGCGACGGCGAAAGACGACGTTGCAAGAAGCACGGAATGAACAAGATGCTTTCGGGAGCTTTGAGACGAGGTAATTTCGGACTTCACGCGCGACTCAGAAGAAAAAAAAAACGAAAAAAAAAAAACGGAAAGCGTGTTTACACAGTGCGTATTAGTACTATAGGCTTTCGTTCTAACCCCGCGCGGCGCTACTATCGCGTAGTGGGTGAGCTGTTCGTGTTTGTTCATACGTAGATCTCAGGCGCCCAGACGTATTCGACCATGTACTTTATTTATTTTATTTATTTATTCGGTATTGCTATTTGTATGGCCACTGATGAAACATTCATGTGGTACATTCAGAGGGCCAGTGACGACGAAGAGATGCAAGTTAGGGAAGCCATTCGCCCCCTTTATTTCGCCCTAAATATATTCTTTGTATAGTTAACCACTTGTATGTCTCAACGCGACAATATCATATATATTCATTTTCTAGCTTCACTTTGTACATTCCATTGAGATTTTGTGAAATATCGCCTTGGTCGAAACAATTTCGATGAAGTTATCGTGCTGAGCAAATACTAGTGACTTGCGTAGGCTTGCTTCGGGGGTTCTGTTTGCTTTTGAGAACAAGGTCTTGTAGGCGAATCGATGAACTTTTCCTGCCCCCGATTTCAATAAAGTTGTTCTCATAGAGAAGGTTGTCCTGCTGTTGATGCCCTAGAAACATGGATTATTCACCATTCCGATTAATTACAATGCAGCGCATATGATTCCGCCAGAATTGTCGATTGGTCCTCATGCTGTTTCTACCAAAGTCAATTCTAGACCCAAAAATTCCTGATTATCATCAGGCTATTGAATGTTACTGAGACTTCGGTCACGCCTGGCAACTTCATATCTCTCTGTACCGCCTATTTAGTACTCGTCTTTTCCCATTTCCTGTTTACTTTATTTCTAGTTAAGGGTACCTAATAGCACACGCGTCTGGCTTGCCTCTCTACGTTTTCTTCCCGTGCTTTCTCTAAAAGACCACCTTCATTAAGAGACCACAGGTTATCTATGTTACGCATCGGTACAACCTGCTCAATTCCCATTATCCTTATCAAATTGGGTTAGCATTTCTGCAACAATGTCTATAAGCACTTCTTATAGTTACAGGACAGTCTACCAACAGTTAAAACATCAGAAGGTTGAATCGGCGACGTACTTCTTGCTTTCGCTGAAGTTGATTCATGATTACTTCGAATGATAGCTTTTCCTTCAATTCTTCCTATTTTCCAGAAAAGTAATTTTAGTGGAATTGTGTATTTTTCGTTCGTAATGGTTGTAATCTGAGTCTCATAATTCGGTTGAAATGTTTACCACCATGGGTGATAAAAAAACGCTGACGTTTTTATGTGATAGATTAAAAAGATAGTATAGTCTTCTGTCTCTTTATTTTTTGCACCAAATTGGAAGGCATGTATACTGTTTCTTAGAACATTATTGAAGAATTCATTTATCTGGCCACGTTTTGTAAACAGTCGGAACAGCTATACATATATTTACCTTGGCTATCTCTTACCTTATCGGTCGTTGCGCGGGCCGTAGTTAACTTCTTGCCATCATTTATAATACCCAAGAAAACATTTCGCATGATCACGATTTAGTATAATATTATGCTCCGCATCTATAATGCCGTGTCACGTAGGATTCTGTAGAAAAGCCCGCTTGTTCTCGTATAAACCGATATTATTATAGTGCTATTCCTGTCACGGAGAATATGGATTTTTTAAAACAGGGTGGCTACTTATATCCCGTCGCCCCCCTTTGGCGCTGATCTTCGGTTTCCTTCTTGTCTTAACCGTTATCACTGTCTCCATAAAGTAGACGGTTGTCCAAATTGTGCTTCAAGTTTTCCAAGTTCGTTTCCGGCGTCACTGCAGCCTATACGAGCAATGTAATCACGAACAGGTATCTTTCTTTCTCTGCGCCAAGTCTCTTGGATCTTTGTAGCAATATAATCACGAACAGGTATCTTTCTTTCTCTGCGCCAAATCTCTTCGATCTTTGTAGGAGATGCAGAAACAACATGAAGCTTGCGAGACTTTCGCTCCACCTTTCCTAACTGCTGCTGCTGCTGCTGCTGCCGCCGCCGCTTCTTTCTTTTTTCATCGCGAGGAGGCGTAATTGGATCGTGACGCGAGCGCTGCTTATCAAAGATCTTCGCGTGCCGAGACGGGGCGAGTGTGCAACGTCGATTTTTTTTTTACCGGCGCCTTCTTTCGTGGCTTACGCGGAATTGGGATCGGGGGTGGGATAAAGTATAGTCGCTGCGTATATTGGGCTTCCTAGGAGGCCCGTCTTATGTCATCCGCTCGTATTCCTTCCTTGCTACTTGTGTTGCTGTTGTTTGTTCCTACACGACGCGCTTTCGTCGATCGACTCCCGCGCTGCGACATCAGCTCATACCCTGTGCCGCTTAGCGCCGGATCTCGCCTCAGCCGATCAAAGCAGCTCAGCATATGGCGCAGTGCAACGGGATGAGCATCCGCACCATTTTCTAATACGGCTCCTCTTACCCTCTGTTTACAAACGAAAGCACCACTTGGGGTCAAGCATGTTCTCGTCTCGCACCACATCCATGACGTTAGTTCCGATGGGGCAACCGCAGCGGTAACATAAAGCCTGTGGCGTTGCGTGGCTAAGCTTGAGGTCAAGTCAAACGAAAAGGAAGACGTTTCGAAACCCGTACGGGTTCCTTGTTCACGATGAGGCGGACAAGACAAGTAGTGGCGTATTAAAGGCTAAGTTTGTGACGTGGTGACTGATTGTAGATGATTGGCATGCTTCCTGCCGCTCGGTTCATGGTCCCGGTTGTCCATTGGATGAAGCATTACTCAAGAAGAAGCCGCGTTGTGAGCAAGGAACCCGTACGGGTTCCGAAACGTCCTTCTTTACGCTTGACTTGGTCAGTGACTGCAAACCCTTTTCACTTCAATGCCTGACCAGACGAATTTTCGTCGAAACCTTGACTAACCTCGAGGTCGTGGGTTCGACCCCGGCCGTGGCGGCTGGATTCCGCTGGGGGGCGAAAAACAAGAGCGTTCTTGCACTTAAATTTAGGCACACTTTGCAGAAATTGAAGTGGTTAAAATTAACCTCACGCCGACGCCGACGGTAGAAATGTTCCTGGAGTGTCCATATAATTGCTATCGCAATAAAATTAAGCACACAGTTGGTTTGTTCACGTACGTAATACATACTGTTCTCAGCGTTTGACTGTGACATTTAAAGAGAACGAATTTTCGTTAATTTCGTTGACCTTCGTTAACCTTATTCACCTGGGTTGTCCGCGGCATTATCTGTGAGTGAAATTAGGTATGAGAATGCAGGCCTCGTTGGTTCAGGTATACTGCGACAGTGACTTATGAAATCTATCGTTCATGAACCATCACTCATAGTCGTCTGGTTGGTTAGTTTGGTAGGTTAAGATCAGCCCTCTTTCCATCACCGCTCAGGCGCCTTAACTACGGGAAGGGCGACTTCTCTATGCTTCAGGAAATACGCCTTTGTGCGGTAATCGGTGGAATAAAATAAAAAAAAAACATAGTGGGACCATAGAAGAATTTCTCTTCCCGGTATTTCGAGACAGCTTGGCTGTTCGGTAACGATCTGCCACCTAGCCTCTCCTGGGTGCAACAAGAGGTCTGACAGTGCTCATGATCCCACCGGAAGGCAGACCCACCACTTAACAGAGAAAGCGTGTGCGTCCGCTGCCGAGGCAAGGTATGTCCTCCTCCCATTCCCGCTGAGGCACCTTGATCACGGGTATGGTGACTTCTGTACGTTCCAGGAACTATATCTTTGTGCGGTAATCGGTGGAATAAAATAAAAACATAGTGGGACCATAGAAGAATTTCTCTTCCCGGTATTTCGAGACAGCATGGCTGTTCGGTAACGATCTGCCACCTAGCGCCTCTTGGGTGCAACAAGAGGTCTGACAGTGCTCATGATCCCACCGGAAGGCACACCCACCACTTAACAGAGAAAGCGTGTGCGTCCTCTACCGAGGCAAGGTATGTCCTCCTCCCATTCCCGCTGAGGCACCTTGATCACGGGTATGGTGACTTCCGTACGTTCCAGGAACTATATCTTTGTGCTGATATCGGTTATATAACATTTTAAAAAAAGTGAGACCACGGAAAGCTTTCTGTTTCCGGTATTTCGAGACAGCTTGGCTGCACTATTCGGTCACAATTTGCGACCTAGCATCTCCTGCGTGCAGCAGGGGGTCTGCACGTGCCCATGATCCCACCGGAAGGCACACCCACCGCCGAACAAGGAACGCGCGTGGATCCTCTGCCGCGGCAAAGCATGTCCTCCTCCCATTCCCGCTGAGGCATCTTGATCACGGGAATGGTGACTTCTGTACGTTCGAGGTACTATATCTTTGTGCTGATACCGGTTATATAACATTTAAAAAAAAGTGAGACCACGGAAAGCTTTCTCTTTCCGGTATTTGGAGACAGCTTGGCTGCACTATTCGGTCACAATTTGCGACCTAGCATCTCCTGCGTGCAGCAGGGGGTCTGCACGTGCCCATGATCCCACCGGAAGACACACCCACCGCCGAACAAGGAACGCGCGTGGATCCTCTGCCGCGGCAAAGCATGTCCTCCTCCCATTCCCGCTGAGGCATCTTGATCACGGGAATGGTGACTTCTGTACGTTCGAGGTACTATATGTTTGTGCTGATATCGGTTATATAACATTTAAAAAAAAGTGAGACCACGGAAAGCTTTCTCTTCCCGGTATTTCGAGACAGCTTGGCTGCACTATTCGGTCACAATTTGCGACCTAGCATCTCCTGCGTGCAGCAGGGGGTCTGCACGTGCCCATGATCCCACCGGAAGGCACACCCACCGCCGAACAAGGAACGCGCGTGGATCCTCTGCCACGGCAAAGCATGTCCTCCTCCCATTCCCGCTGAGGCATCTTGATCACGGGAATGGTGACTTCTGTACGTTCGAGGTACTATATCTTTGTGCCGATACCGGTTATATAACATTTAAAAAAAAGTGAGACCACGGAAAGCTTTCTCTTTCCGGTATTTGGAGACAGCTTGGCTGCACTATTCGATCACAATTTGCGACCTAGCATCTCCTGCGTGCAGCAGGGGGTCTGCACGTGCCCATGATCCCACCGGAAGACACACCCACCGCCGAACAAGGAACGCGCGTGGATCCTCTGCCGCGGCAAAGCATGTCCTCCTCCCATTCCCGCTGAGGCATCTTGATCACGGGAATGGTGACTTCTGTACGTTCGAGGTACTATATGTTTGTGCTGATATCGGTTATATAACATTTAAAAAAAAGTGAGACCACGGAAAGCTTTCTCTTCCCGGTATTTCGAGCCAACTTGGCTGCACTATTCGGTCACAATTTGCGACCTAGCATCTCCTGCGTGCAATGGGGTTCTGCACGTACACATGATCGCAACGACATCAGTTCTGAAGCTGTGACAGAAGCGCTCTCCGTCGCGACGCTTTAAAATTGTATGTCAGTTTCGCATCGGTGGTGTACACTGTACTTTTCTCTGGCGCGGTATTCAACGGTGCGTTCTCTGAATCCAGCAATGCTCATAGCACCGACACCGGCGTTAAAGTCGACGTGGCCAATTCTCATAATTGTGCCGTGACGATGAGGCACCAGCAACACCTGTCTCCTCAAAATCGGCCACTGATCAAAATCATACCATCTGCGGGAATGGCTGCGTGTCCTTTTTGTTTTATTTGGTAACATGTGGCACACAGGCCTGTAGACTTACACGTGCCGTTATGCTAACACACCAGATAATTTCCCAGCAATACGGCATAAGCTTTTGCGAAGCGAAAGATAAGTTTTGGATTGTCCCACAAAGTTCCGTGAACAACTGTCTCGCTCGGGTGTCCGTATTCGGGTGTCGCCTAGGTGACAGCATTCTGACACAGCGCTGCCGTGAGAAACCGGTATGTTGTCTAAATGAACGGTCATCTACGAATGTTTATGTAGCTATTTTGTACTGAACACGCGAATTATAGGCGCACTCAAAAGTGTAAAGAGCGCGAGACAGCTGTCGAAATTAGCAGTAACAACCCTAACAATGTCCGCGGTCACCGTTGTCTATTTCTGAATTTCTTAGTTAATACAGATATCATCAAGAAAACTTGATATTCTAGCACTCAATGGTGTACTTTTCGATGGTGACAACACTTTTGCTCTTCTAGAGAGGCGCCAGCTGGCGCCAGACGCGCGACGGAACGGCTCCGTTGAAATCACCTGAAACACCAGAAATATCAACAGCATTGGTGCCATTTTCGGCACAAAGCAACGCGTAGTGGACCGGCACCTCAGGATGCAATTTGGGGTGAGTTGAATGGTTTTTCGAAGCTCTACGGCTGCTCCTCCGAAGACTACGTGTAAAGGAGTCGCTAACCCTAACCGCCGGAGCCTCGCCGGCGGCTGGGCACGTCGACGCCTGAAGCGTCATGGACGAAGAGGCAGCCATGGAACCGCACGATCAAAACGGTGAGGAAGAATTCATTACTATTCCAACCGTGATACGCCACGCCAAGCCCAAGATCGTCATTCTGCGGCTGGGGACTAAAATCAACTTAAGAGAAGCCATGCCCTACCATGTGAGCGCTGCCATCACGGCAGCAGCTGGACTTACCACAACCGAATCTCGGGACGTCACTACCCAAGTTAGACAGCTGCAGAACCTTGTAGTTGCGGAAAGCCGGCGGGAATCTGCGACGCAGAAGCTCGCCGCACTCAAGACGTTGCAGTTCGGAGGGGAACAACACGAAATAACAGCATACGTGGCGCATGAGCCGGACAACGCAAGGGGTGTAGTTAAAGGGCTCCCACTTGACGTCCCGGACGACGAACTGACAAAAGTCATAACTCTTGAAGATCGGGAACTTCTAGCAGCGAGAAGACTGGGCCGATCAACAGCTATACTCATCACTGTCAAGGGACCAGAGCTACCCAAGAGAGCCCTTCTTGGAAGATCAGTCACCAAAATACAACCATTCCGTCCGAAGGCGGTCCAGTGTACAACATGCTTCACCATTGGGCATCGAGCCGACGTCTGCCCCAACGCGCGGAATTTTGTGCGGTGTGAACAATGCGGGCTTCAATTCCCACCGGACCAAAGACCGGACAGAACACTGCACGAGTGCGAAATGAAGTGCGTGAACTGTGGCGGGCCTCATGGGGCAAGAGATCCCGATTGTCCAAAGAAACAACAAGCAGACCGCATGGCCAGATTGGCGGCCGAAAAACGCAAGCAACACACATCAAGGAAAGAAAACACGAGCAATCGACACCCGAAAGCATACCGCAATAAGCCACCACCTAAAAACGACACCAACTACCCACCGCTGAAGACACAGAATCGCTTCGACTGCCTAAGAGAACCATCACCTGAGAACGTCCTGAGGCGCTCCGAAAACTACGGCAGCCTACCTGACCTCAGTAGGCGACAACCACACAAGGGCACTGCACCACCAACGAACAACGCCAAGAACAAGGCAAACAAGAAACCTCAACAAGGCAGTGCAGAAGTCAAAGGAGCATGGACGTCACGGGCAGAGGTAAGTCCGCCAGCTCCCACTCCTCAGAGCCGTACTGACGACAAAAACAAAACTAATCCTCCCCACAACCCCACTCAGTCACATGCAAGACAAGAATCATGGTCAGGAAAGCTGCATACAGGAACACAGCGAAACGCAACCCACGAAACAACCAATGACAGCACGCTTGCCTACATTCTCAATGAGATAGCAGAAATTCGAAAAGAACAAGTAGATTTCAAAAAAGAAGATGCAGAACGCGACAGAATAGTTGCGGAAATGCAAAAACAACTCGTTGCTATTACACAACAACTTGCCGCGCTAACGCAAAGCGTGGAAACTTTACAACGAACCTTTAGAAAACGACTTCCCGCCAGGGAGGAAGCGCACCCCTATAAACAAGGTCATTCTAGCAATTATGGAGATTAATGACAGCAAACGTAACTCACTACACGAAATGGCTGTTACTGTATGGCAATGGAATTGTAGAGGAATACGCCGTAAAAAGAACTCTCTAATACAATACCTCACACACACTGCGCATAAGCCGGACGTAATAACTCTTCAGGAGACCAATGCACCGATCTCCCTACCGGGTTACACGGCCTACCACAATCCAAGTATTACACACCGGTCCCGAAGGCGAACCAATGATGATCCGATTAGTTATCCTACAATGGCGGTGACACTGGTGGCGAATCAACATACGGCCTTACACGAGGACCTCAGTCATATGAACAACGGGGAAGAGGAAAGCGTATTGGTTAAATGCCGCTTCTTCAAACGATACGACTTAACCATTATTAACACCTACCGTACTCCTAAAGGAGGGGCTTATCGCAAAGCATGGACGAGCTTGCTCAAAGAGCATGGCAAGAAGGACTTGCTATGGGTAGGCGACTTTAACAGCCACCATGAGGCGTGGGGCTACAATCATAGTACGCCAAATGGAAGGCAGCTCCTACGAAATGCAAGTGATGCCCACCTATCGCTTCTGAATGACATAGAAACTCCCACTCGTATGGGAAATTCAGTGGAAAGAGACACAAACCCAGACCTGACCTGGGGCCGGACAGCTAAGGAAGTGGAGTGGAAAAACACCGGGGAAACGTTGGGTAGTGATCACAGCATCATAGAAATAATCATTCCCGTGCCACAGAAGCAATGCACGACTAAAGGAAATCGCACTACAGCCACAAATATCACAGACTGGGATGCTTTCAGGAGTCTTCTCCAAGGAGCGCGTTCTGATAACCCGGAAGAATGGGCGAAAACAATACGCACCGTGCACAAGGGCACAACCAAGACAGTACAAAGAACTGAAGACCACCCGCAAATAGACAGACACTTACTTAATCTATGGGGCAATAGGCACAAGCTACTTAGAAAATGGCGAAAGAACAAGCTGAACAAGCGCTTAAAATGCCGTATAGATAGCATCACCAAGGAGGCGCAAGAATACGCCGACAAACTCGCAACTGACAACTGGATGCAGATATGCGAGCAAGCCGGAAACAACATGCACACAAGCCGAGCCTGGTCGCTCTTTCGGGTGCTTCTTGGGCAACCCAGGAGAAAGAACCACCTGGAGGCAATCCAACTAAGGGAGGTAATCGGAGCGCACGATCTCGCAGAACAAATAGCCAACCATTTCTTCCCTTCGGCCACCTTACAGAAAGATCAGCGACAACTACCATCCACACAAGATTGCGGCGAGGTACCTGCAGACCAGCCATTTACAATTGGGGAGCTTAAAGCAGCCATCAATGCAAGCAAAAGACACACGACACCTGGAGCGGATGGCATCACAAACAAGATGCTACGCAATATGCCAGACACACAACTGGAACAGCTCCTGGCTATCATAAACCAAGCTTGGGAAAGCGGTGACATACCGGAGACCTGGAAAACGGCTACTGTGATCCCAATACCAAAGCCCAATAAGACCCCAAGCGCCATCGGCCACCTGCGCCCCATTTCTTTAACATCATGTCCGGGAAAGATTATGGAACGAATGGCCCTAACACGACTCCTATGGCAGCAGGAAAGTTGCACTTCTATCGATCCTCGAGTCATTGGTTTTCGAAAGCACATGTGCACACAGGATGCGATGCTTGCCATACAAGAAATATACAGAGCACAGAGCAGCAGCCAACTCAGAGCCGTAGTGGGGTTGGATATCAAAGGAGCATTTGATAACGTTACCCATGAAGCGGTACTCGAAGGACTGCAAACCATACAACCAGGTCAAAAGCTTTACAACTACGTAAAAGGGTTTCTTACAAACCGCACAGTTACCGTGAAGGTAAACGAAGAAGAGTCCGAAAAAAGGTACCTGACAAGAGGTGTACCACAAGGGTCGATTCTTTCACCCACACTATTCTCGCTAGCATTAAGCAAGCTGCCAACTCTCTTGAGGCGTGTAGAAGACCTTCACTTTACAATTTATGCGGACGACATTACGCTCTGGGCCAGCAGAGGATCTCCAGCTGAAATTCAAGAGACACTGCAAACAGGTATTAATGTCACGGCGCTATACCTTCAAGAAAGGGGCCTCGCCCTGTCCAGTGCCAAGTGCGAGCACATAGTGGTAACCAACCAAAGAGAACCGCAGGCAGAAGAGGAACGAAAACTAATAACACTACAAGTGAACCAAGATATTGTCCCGAGAAAAACGTATATCAAGGTCCTGGGCTTTTGGCTGCAGGACAATGGTAAGGCCGACGTTTGGGTGCGGCAAACAATTCGGCAGCTCCATGAAGTCAAGAGGCTACTTACAAGAACAACACAAAGGGTGAGAGGTATCAAAGAGCACCAGCTCAGAAGACTCACCATGGCCCTGGCTATACCTCGAATAATGTACCAATATCCATACTTACAAGTCACCAAAACACAAAAAGGCAAACTTGAAACCATGCTCCGGCAGATAACGAGAGTTATTCTAGGCACCCCTGCATATTCGCCATCCAACCGAGTTGATGAGACGGCAGTGCTGCCTAAACTGGATGAGCTGAAACAACTCCACCAAGAGGCACAATTTAGTCGCCTGAAGCTATCTAGACAGGGACGGGCATTTATGCGTGATCTAGGCTACGATGTCCCACAATGCCCAGACAGGGAACAACAATATCCCCCGTGGGACACGCTAGACCATATTACCGTCGACCCAATACCTCGAAATATGGGGGCAGACACACAACCAGAAAGACGACAAAGTCGAGCACTACACCTCAAGGACGACACCGACGACTGGATCCTATACACGGACGCCTCTCCAAATAATCGAGGCTTCTGCACAGGGGTGGCAACCGACTCTACACCTTTATCATGGGGCCTACACTGCAATATTACGTCACAACATCAAGCGGAACTTACAGCTATCGTGGAAGCCGCGACCATGCCAAATCCACACGAACGAAATCTGCTCATTCGAACAGATAGCCAGGCTGCATGCAGGGCACTCGCCGCCAGAAACGTTTCCGCGGCACTACACTCAGCATTAACAACGCACCTCAACGCACACCCTAACATTAGAGTGCGGATTCAGTGGATTCCGAGTCACACAGGGATCAGAGGGAACGAAGTGGCACATGCCACATCCCGCGCAAATCTCCCGGGCCCTCCTCTGTGGTGGCCGGACCCACTGAGTCTGAATGAGCAATATGCCTTCGCGCGGGCGGAAAGGCGCGAAAAACTTGATGATTTACTAAACAACTCCATGAAGTATCCACAAGCGGATACACACATGAATCGAAGAGAGGCGGTACTATGGAGGCGTGCACAGACGCACTCTCTCTTGTCCCCACACTTCCAACACTACATACAAGGTTTGCCTGGTAAACCTGCTTGCATGGCATGTGGCGGCTTCCCGGATAATGCTCACATTCTGTGGGATTGTCCGGGGAGCCGTCTCGCTATTCAGGCTAGCCTTGCCAAACTCTCACCCATCCGTAGACCTACGACGCTTGAGGAGTGGCTGGCGGACTCCTCCCCCGACTACGTACGTGCCATGATCGAGCTCATCACGACGCTCGGCTTGGCAGAAAACTAGAACAAAGCGGGCGAACCCGGACCGGGGTTCTTGAATAAAGTTTATTCTCTCTCTCTCTCTCTCTCTCTCTCTCTCTCTCTCTCTCTCTCTCTCTCTCTCTCTCTCTCTCTCTCTCTCTCTCTCTCTCTCTCTCTCTCTCTCTCTCTCTCTCTCTCTCTCTCTCTCTCTCTCTCTCTCTCAACACAAAAATGTAAACATCAACACCGAGAGATTCTTACTGTTGACATAGCCAAAATGTACACGTACAGTCACGTTCGGAAAGAAAAAGGAAACGGAAGGTTTGTGTGGTGCAGCGGTATGATACTGGGTTCGGAATCGTTAGGTTGAAAGTTCGAATCCCGGGCAGGAAACTTTGTTTCTTACTTTTCATTTTTTTTACTTTTTTGCACTAATAAATTTACATAGCCCTTAAGATGTCTCTGTCAATTCTTAAATAAATATTGATCAAGAACTACAGAACGTCTGACTACAGGACGTCACACTCCAGACAACAGAACGCCAGACAACAGAACGTCAGTAACAGAACGTCCCAAAATACGACAGTCTGAAATTTCCTGTTGTGTGTTTCAACTGGGCTGTTTCTGGGGGTCAAATCGACTGTCTTATTTGTATATTCCATTTTGTAGCGCTGGCTCAGTTACCTTCGTATGAAGACTTCTACTCATCCACGTAGGCGTTCATACCTTCACGTGATATCCCGGACGCAGCTTCTCACCGCGATCGTTTTACAATGGGGCTCCTAGGTTGACACCAGTGTATCATACTCACTGTCCCGGGTAGCCTGTTTTCAAAGAAGAACGAAACCTGAGAGGCCTCTGCCCTAGCGACCCTGTTCGAGAGGGTTAAAGTCGCGCGGGACGCCAACTGACGCAGCTGCTCACCGTGCTGGTTCACCAACAAGGCGCCTAGGATGACGTGAGTGCAAGCGATCTACAGGCACTCACTAGCGTTCGTAGTCACGTCTATTCAAGCCGTTCATCAATGCCTCACGCTCAGGCCTTCGAAATGTGTATGAGAGAGTATGCCGACCTATGCACGTGGGGGCAAGAAGTAATCGTGCGTTTTGTTGACATGTTCTACTTACAGGAGTGTATGACGGACAAGAAGATGAAGTGCCTACCGTTCCTTTCGTAATTCCGAGTTCCGCTTCCGGAACGCCTCGACGAGCAGCTGCAGTTCCTCGGCATGGCGGGAGTGCAACTTGGAGAGTTGCTGCGTGAAGTCGGCCACTGCAAGAAGAGCAATGAAAAAGAAAAAGTTACGAAGCTATCGTTGATAACGCGATGGCACGTTTGTATTATGACGCGGCCCACAAGTGTGCCGGTACGACAGACGTGGGGTTCCTCGTTCGAGCCGAAATAACGAGGAGAAAATTTTCTCTCACGAAATATACGTTAGCACAGCTTTAAGCCATAATGGATAGCCCCGGTCATGAAAGTAGGCTGGGGTATGCAGATTAATGTATTTAAGAGTTTTTAGAACCGATAGGAGCAGCGACAACCTTTAATACTAATGATACATATTGCAGAAGGTTTGCCTTGAGGCATGTGTTCGAGGTTCTCATTTTGATTCAACCCTCTCATATCTTGGTGCTCGAGTTGGCCTGCATCTCCTACAGCACATAAGCTTAGTTTGAGGCTATTATTTGAATATTTGAAATGAAGATGGTCGATTCACCTCATCAGCCGACCAATAAGACCACGGAATAATGAAACCAACCAAATGCTTGCCGTCATCAAGCTTTTATTCTCACCATTGGCTGCGACCATGAATACCTGGTGCCCAATACCGAGCATTACGTCGTCGTCCACATTTCGATTTTAGCGATGAAATCTTCCGTGTTACGATTCCTATCTAAGCAAGGCTGACTGCCTTATTATGCACTAATTTATTTCATTTATTATCGGTTTACTTCTCATGTTTGATTGTTCATTTATTTTTATTTTTTATTACTTATTTATTAACTAACTTATTTCATTTCTCAATCGTATTACCACCCGGTTCGTGGCATGTCCCCCACACTGGGTTTGTTTCATTAATTGATATTTCGTCCTCGTCATCATAATATAGAAACTTGAAGCCAAAGCCTGACAGAAGTGGGAGACAAGGAGTGTCTTCGTCAAGTTCTGCAGTTCGCAAAACTTTTGTGCAGGTAGGAAGGAATAGTTGCTCTCTTGTGTACTGACGCATATGCCGTTTATTATGATTTTTTATTGAGTGGTAAGAGAAGCGCAACGACACGACGAAGGTTTATGAACGTATAAACGTTGCCGTACTATCGTCGACAAATGAGACGCGAACGAGAAAGTATGAAGTGGAGCACCTCTTACGGGAGTATCAGCTCGCACCACAACGCACCCCCACTTAGCACCCCAACGGTCGCTATGTATAGTATGATACCCTGGATAAGTGTACGGGCCACCACACTCATGTGTAGAGAGCGCTTGAGTAGAGCGCTGCGAGCTTAAACAATCAGTATTCTTGCGTTGCGACTCCGTTTGAAAGGGTGAATTATGCGATATTTGGTGCTGCAGCCAAAACAGATTAGCTGCTTTGGTATTACTCTTTAAATATTTGCTTTCATTTGCTTTGTAGTATGGGGATCGAGAGAGAGAGAGAGAGAGAGAGAGAGAGAGAGAGAGAGAGAGATAGATAGATAGATAGATAGATAGATAGATAGATAGATAGATAGATAGATAGATAGAGAGAAATAACATCTATTAGTTTTAAAGGAACTGAGGTTCGAATCGAGCGCTCGCTCTAGACAAGTGTGGTGCCCTGCACAATCATGCCGAAATCATTCCTCACCACAGGAAGGGACGAAAGCCGATGTGAAGGAACGTGTTCTTATTAGGCCTAATTTATTCTTGTTTCACTGGTCCACCATATTACATAATGAAAGTCTGAGAAGCGGAGGAGTAGATTACAAAGAAGCCAGGTGGCTTCAATTCGCAGGGCAAGAAGCATCTCAAAGAAAACGGCTATCGATGGCAGATGCAGCGAGCGACGCGCTCTTGAAGCCAAGTCCACAGCTCGCGATGCGTTCGAACAAAAACGTAAAAAAAAAAAAAAAAAAAGATAGAATATAAAACGAGCGCTTAAGGACAAACACAAGGATGTCGCGACCAAATCGATCGCGACTAAGTGGATCACGCCTTGAGCCATGGAAAAATACTGGAAGTTTCCGCAAACCTTAAAAGAAAGCGCCCAAAAATAACAACAAAAAAAGCAACATTTGCTTGCGTGACCGACGACGTGTCAGGCTAATCCTTTGAGGCTAACGTGGGTTGCCGGTAACCACCTGGACTGAAACTCTTGCTTCTTGCTTTGGCTTTTGGCTCCGGGTGAATTCACAACGAGAGACAGACAAAGAGAGAGAGAGAGAGAGAGAGAGAGATGAAGGAAGGAAGGAAGGAAGGAATCACGCAGAAGCGAGAAAGCTCGGAATAGAAGTAGCTGGCGATTGAAGCGCTTTCGTGAAAGGAGAAAAAAATTGTGCAGGAAACCATCGACTGGGGATTTCAAGGTAAGCAAAGAGCGAAAGCATCTAAAAAACTATTCGCCCTATTAGAAGTGCGATGCGCTTGAAACATGTATTTGTGGCAGAGCGAGGATATTTAGGTAGCGTTTGGGGAGTTTGATCGCGCAATTCCCTGGAAAAGAGTGCCGCCAGCTGACACGTTCGTAGCGGTAGTATATACGTAGATATGTAGATGGTTACACATACATAGGATGATTCACCATATGCCGGTTATGTGCCTGCGGCGGCACCGGCGTACAAGACCAACTGCGGTCCCTTTCTCCCACCACTGGGCTCCTTTCCCTCCCGCCTCTACAGCGGGAGAGTGTGGTGGGCTTGGAGGAGGGCTGTCTTTCCCGAGCACTCAACCACTTCTTCAGACGCGCCGTGCGAACTGGTTTCGCGAAAGCTCGTGTCACTTTGCATCGACGGTGAGAGTCCGACTACTACTGACCACCGCTAAAAATGGGTGAAAGATGTAAGGAGAGCGTATTGCTTTAAAAACTCGCGAGAAATTTGCTCGATAGAAATTGTAATCAAAGTTTCAGAACCTTTGTGCTGTAGCTCCTGTTTCAGAACCTTTGTGCTGTAGCTCCTGTCAAGAAGCGCACCACTAGCGGCATGTAGAAATTGTGCAGTTCAAAGATAAACAAACATTGTGTTGATTGGAGCGAAAGATTGTAGCCTTCGTAGGTGTGCTGACAGTGCTTTGAAAATACGGCATTTGTGATGTGTAAGCAATTAACTCGTGACGTTAATAAATTATCGATTGATTAAAGAAACTGACATTAAGCCTGCATCATCGTGGAACTTGAATCAAGTCTGACACCTCTTTCCCTATTAATATTGCTTCACGATGAGAAATAACGCGCCCGGTGCTGTCACACAGAAACACTCGCTGCCATATGGAGAGCTCAAGGACGTTCCTCGAAGATTTATATTTCAGGTCCACGGACGGCTATGGTTACCAAAATACATCACAATGACGACAGCAATTTCGCTAGCCTCGGAGTCGACCACCTAAGCACAACGAAGCGGGGCGTTTGACAGCGAGAATGGTCGTGTTACGTCCGCATTGTCTTCGGCACACTAACTACAAGCGCCTCCGTCCAGGAAATGCCAGACACACTTATCACATCGGTAACGACAACCGCGACACCAACAGCCGAGACCATCAAGCGAGTCGCAACGGGACCTTCTCCACCGACAAACAGTTGACCACAAGAATAGTCCCGTAGTACGTTCTCGGAGGAGCGGGAGGAAGTATGACGAAAGCTTAGTTTTTATTATCTTTTTTTATATTTGGGTGCTCGAGAAGTTCTTACGCTGCCCAACTGCGACCCAGATTCGACCAGGAGCACGGCCCATCAGCGGAAACGGTCCCGGCGCTCTCTGAGGAGGAAAGCGATGGCCACCCCATCTAGTGGGGCAGCCACTTTCGCCGCTCTCCCCGAAGGGCGACCGACCCGTTATTAATGGACGCATTAGCGTCGCCACTCCTTGCGGCACTCGCACTTTTGTTGCTGGGTTGCTTCCCTCGCCTTCCCTGCACCGCTTGTTTACAGCCGGCTCACTCGCCCCGTGGGCAATTCAGCGCATTCGGGTCACCGCCGCTGCCGCAGCCAACGCCGCGAGGGGTCGGCAGCACTGCGCGACTTTTGTTTTTTCGTCTCCCCTGTCGCCCATTTTTTCCTTCGAGGCGAGCGCGCGGTTCATGAATGTTGCAACGGGTTTGGCTTATGCATGCTGATTTCTGTCGGCCTGGGCCGTTCATTTATCGATTCATCCAGTGTTTTGGCGGCGTTCTATTCCTCGACGATGAATCTCCGTCTATAGTTTACCCGTGTTTCGGATGTCCGGAATCGCGTTTAGGTAACTTGACTGGTACTAGGCCTTGACCAGGATGCAGGTCTCTGCGAGCGTAAGGCAACAGCCCCCAAGTCCATCTTACCTACTCTTACTCTAACGGTCGGCTACAGTCATAATACAACGGCATTTAGTTGCGGTATTAGTAATGTGACCAGATTTCTGGACGTCAAAGCAGGACGATGGGGGTGGGGTGGGGGTGGAGATAAAAAGCTAGATTCAACATCTGAAGTTTTGTTTATCTGAAGCTAGCCAGTTTTCAAGCTAATCAGTAAATCTGCATTTGCGTTCAGGCATTATTCTACGTGCTTCCAACACCACATGTATGACAAGCAAGACGAAATCAAAACGGCGGGGTCTGTGCTTTGGCTTGGCTAGAGATTGTTGGTCAGGGAATTGAGAATTTCATGGTAGCTGCGTGGAGAAACGTAAAAACCGTAAGCGTTCTAGGAGGAGTGTGATCTTATCACGGTTCGGAAAGCTATCCGTTTGTTTGCTGTCGCGTGAGTGAGGAAAATCGCGATTTCGCCAGCAAGAGTACTATTCTGACTTGTCCTGCCGGGGCAAGCGAGCTGTCTGCTTTCTGAACCTTTATAACATGGTAGGCGCTGCTGCCTCAGTTCTGGCAGCGTTTTGCTTTCCCACCTACCTCCCAAGTCTTTTTCATGGTGGTGCCGCCACCTCTGAGAAAGTGAACAGTCGATACGACTCCACAGGGCAGGCATTTCAGTACAGCTCGCGCTCGCTAGAGACGTGGAACTGCGGGGACCACAGCGGTAAAAGAGAGACGTGTCCCGAACAAATACGCAAGTCTGGTCAACTTAGGTTTAAGGCTTGATACATACAAAGTGTAGATTGCTGAAACCAAGTTTCTGGCACCTGTAGAAAGAGCAGTAAAAAATACAACGCTCTTTCGAACTTCCGCATTTCGTAAAATGGAAAATATGAAATCGACAGTTTGGCAAGATCGAGTTTGGACGGGAAGAAATATAAACTGGAAAGGGGAAGCCAACCAAGGGGAGGCTTGTTCGGAATTTGGGAATAAGGTTTCCGGGTGGGAAGCACTCTTCCCCACTCTTCGATATTTCGGAGCTACGAGTGTTGCACAGATACACACGTTCTACGAATAGCTCGGGATAGCGAGGAGCCCTCCTCTTTAGTCTTCGATGTTTCGGACCATTGCGCAGATACACGGGCAGGCGGTGTAAGATGATAAGTGTTGCAATGTTTGCATAGGCCTTTTACGTTTTTGACGCATCCTACGCGGAGGCCTTCAATTCATGCTGCATTTATTGTCGCAGTCATGAAGTCTGCAAGTAACTTTACAGAGCACCTGGACCTTAGTCTTCGATGTTTCGGACCATTGCGCAGATACACGAGCAGGCGGTGTAAGATGATAAGTATTGCAATGCTTGCATAGGCCTTTTACGTTTTTGACACATCCTACGCGGAGGCCTTCAATTCATGCTTTGTCGCAGTCATGAAATCTGCAAATACCTTTACAGAGCACCTGGAACGATTCTATACTTACAATGCTAAATACACGCGAGCTCATTGCCATACAGTGGCTGGCCGAATATACCGCGTGTAACAGCGGACGGCTGTCTCGGATAAATTTACCAGGAAACTAATAGCGAATAAATTACAAAAATGACCCACAGACATGTTCTATGCGTCTTTGTGTAAGTATTTGTGTCCTTCTGTCTCAGGTAGGTTAAAATGAGCGATTCGAAACAACATGATGTTCAGTGATTAGCCGTCGCAGCAGCGGCAGGCTTCGAAATTTGTACGGTAATGGGCACAAAGATTAGTAACATTTCACTAGTTAACATTTTAGGCGTCAACTTTAAAGGCCATGTTGTGATCTCAGAATAGAAGTCGGTCAGCACTTACATTAGCGAAAGTTTCGAGAGATGAAATGCTCTAAGCGTGTCAGTGCAATTCGTTGTTGCAGTTAGTGTGTTTCATCAGTGTGGAAAAAAAAAACGCAGTACGGAATATGTGGAGCAGCGACTGCGCTGTACTGGCACGTTTCAAGCACCATTTTTTCTTCGAAACAGGTGTAAAGCAAGCAGTACCCAAGAAAAGATCACGCTATGACTGCCGTCCGACTAAAATGACATGACTTAACATAAATTATTGAACTTTAATTAGTGAAATTGTGTTCATTAGCATTTGTATTCGCTGTTACAGCTGCTCAAATTCTGACGTCGCCAAATCCATTCCGCTTCTAATATTCCGACATAGTCGTCGCGGTGCTGCTTCTGCGTTGTCACCGTCGTTGCCAGACCCCTGAAATAGAATGCAGCTCCAACAGGAACAGCTCCGAGAAGACGACTGACCTCACGTTGCAGCGAATATGTTTCTTCGATCCTATTCTTCTCTTACCATCAGTCGGACCGCGAGGTCGATCTCGCCAATATGAACGGCGGTGTGAGCCAAATGACTAAAGGAGAATAATACAATCGGCTGAGGAACAAATTACTAGCAAAAAAAAAAAACAAGAAAAGCTTCGCCGAGCTAAAATGCCGACAACAAAAACGTTGCAACAATGCCCAACTGTTGGGGTAACTCCATACGGCCGCCGTCCCGGGTGTGCGTTGTCTTCGCCAAAAAGGAAGGAGGAGACACTACGCATGCGCAGAAAGAAAGAGTAAATGAGTATGGGGTTGGAAATGAAGCAGAGAGAGAGAGAGAGAGAGAGAGAGAGAGAGAGAGAGAGAGAGATATCGTGGTATGAGTGAAAAAAAAGAGAGAAAATGGAAAGGGAGCACGTTACAGCAGGCTCCACACTGCTAACAACGTTCTGCACGCGCGGGCATATGATGGAGTGTGCTCTCCTGCAAAGTGGGTCATTTGCGAGCGCAGATGTGGGGAACGCGGTGAGAAGGAGCCGCTAAGAGGAGGACGACGCAGTGCTGTGCTTTGCAGGGAAGAGAATGACTGGCCACGGCCTCGCTTCGCACGGTGTATGGTGGGCGTAGCAAGAGTGTAGGAAAAAAAAAAGGGAGAAAGGCCATTAAAAGAAGGGAGCAAGGAAACTGGCTGCAAACACTGTGGCGTTGTGTAAGCTACCCTTGCAACGAGTTGCTTTTTTTCCGGCAGATGGGAAGTGCGGAAACGTTGCAACATAGTATACACCGTATACCGTTTGCGTTGCCTAATTTTTATGGAGGGTGTAGAAAAGAAACACCGTGTGAAGAACATCTTTGCGGAAGCAACCACATCGAAGGTTTTTGAACATGCCATGTGCTATTAATCTTGCCTAAATAGCATATGACTCCCCATAAAGAAAAAAACCCCATCCTAGGCTGGCCGGGGAGGATGATTGTGAAGATTGTGCCGTTGATCTTGTTTGTACATAACTACGCGCAAGTGGCCAGAATTCCGAATTAACACAAGAGTGGATGGGCACTACGTTTCGTTGGCGCCACTGCATGCGTCTTGGCCTTCGGAACGCAGCTTGATGTTAGTGGGTCAGAGCACATAATGGCTGCTCGATGACGTTGTGACCTTTCCGAAGTCGGAGCAGCCAAATAACGAGCGACATTGCGCACGACGGTGGGAAGACGTCGTCCGCGTGGATATGAACGAGGGCCCCTCGGAAACCTCTTTCCAACTTGCCGGATCGATAGACCGCCTAGTGATGAGTTATTTGCTCGAGACGGGCCACGTGTGGGATCAGGTGGTGGAATGTACGTCCTCTCTTTTGGGTCTCCTCGGAGCTTTCGGTGGTAAGACGACCCGGACGGTGGCGTCTGAAGCCGTTAGAAGATCGAGTGCAGGCAGGCGTACGTTTGGCGGATACACATGGCACCGCGCTGTGGTGACCGGGAGGAACAGCTGCGCGTACACGAACTAGCGCGCAGAGATTGACTATCAAGACATATAAAACGCCATGTTTACAGCTGTATGATTGTACAACGCAAACACGGGTCAAAACTGGAATGATCGTGAAGTAGGGCGTCTGCAGTGGATGGAATTTCGGGATGGTAGCAACACTTTTTTTCATCAGTCTGATGCAGGAGGCTGTGGATAAAAGATGCTGCTTGACTGAACCCTACAACTCCTTCTGTACAATTAAGTTGGCGTGAGATGCTGTGCTTGTCGCGACTCTTGCAAAAATTTTCTTCATGCTGTTATTTAGAAGATTATTCTGCGAGTATTCTTTTCGAATCATTACTATATGATGTAACGATTGCTTTCGCTCGATTCTATCTTGTCATTGACTATTCATGACCTGGAAATTGTGGTGATAAGGTTGATGAAAAGGAATGTAATCGGCGTGAAAGCCACTCGTTAAAATAGCCGCGCACCCGCCGTGGTTGCTCAGTGGCTATGGTGTTGGGCTGCTGAGCACGAGGTCGCGGGATCGAATCCCGGCCACGGCGGCCGCATTTCCATGGGGGCGAAATGCGAAAACACCCGTGTGCTTAGATTTAGGTGCACGTTAAAGAACCCCAGGCGGTCAAAATTTCCGGAGTCCTCCACTACGGCGTGCCTCATAATCAGAAAGTGGTTTTGGCACGTAAAACCCCAAATATTATTAAAATAGCCGCGCACTATGTCAAGTTGTTTTTACTTAATCGAGAAAATGGCCTGTGGCATATAGCGAGATGCTACTGTCTTAGGTAAATTACTCGAACAGGTGAACATTGAAGTCTGGAGGCAGCACAGTAAGTGCTCGAGTTATTAACTTTTAGGCTAAATTGGAGTTCACATTTGGAAGCGATGAATTGAAGCCAGTGTGCTCGCGTAGGCACACACACTAGCATGATTTAAAACTAGCAACAATTTTGAGACATGCAACCGCAATGTTGATGCAGAGAGCACTGTGGTTGGGCTTACTTAATAAAACAAGTATTTCTAAGCATTGTCAGACAACTTCACTGGAACACCAAATGAATTTCGTCGTACAGTTCGGCAATTATGCATTTCTACTTCTCATGCAAACAATGAACGCTTCTTCAAGTAATGCATCTCAATGAGTGCGGCAGTGCTTCCTGCCGCGGGCCATTTTTTCACAAATTTTGTTAGGACACATAGATCACCTGGCATAACGCCACAGAGTCCATAGCTGCTTTCCCTGGAAGACAAACCCTTTGCACAGCGAAGTGTACGGTCTCCGCCTCTCAAAACACGGCCAACGTTTTGCCACTTCGCTCGTTTCTCTCCAACTCCTCTTCAAGGGCGAACGTATCCCCGAAATCGCCTAACAGCGTCGCTCCGAGAAAAGAGCAGCAGCACACTTGACGCACTTAGGTTCGTCTCCCAAGCCATTACGGTCTCCTACGAGTAATTCGCTCTGGCGTCGATGCTGCCGCCTACTTTTAATGGGTCCTTTCGTACACGTTCTGCTAAGGACGCGCCCCCCTTTGCCCTCCACCAGGGGGCGCCTAGCAAGTGTTCGAGGAGCAAACACTCCCCCGATGTCCCGCACAGCTGTCGAACCCTTCAGCGTCCACTTAGCAACGCTGGTCTGGACCGGCCGCTTCAGGCTGTAGAACTGCCAGCCTTAAGATCAGCTCGCTTCCAACAGAGTGCGGGATGGCGGTGGGTGGAGCGGTGAGATGTACTGAGGAATTGTCGGAAAGCAGAATTGCAGAAGAGAAGCAGGGTTTGGCCCTTCTTAAAGGAAACCGTGTACCACGAACTGGCTCCCTAATTCTGAAAGGTCAGCAAATTGTTCGCACGTTTTGAGAAAACGTGAAATCTGTCATTATCTCTTTTTAACTTGTACTGGCGTCCTTTTTTGTTTTCTTTACTGGGACAGCAGTTGAAAGCTCTTAATTGGATTTTGCCGTGTACGTCTGGCCTTTCTGTTGTGCCGAACACGTCAGGTCATCTATTCGTTCTCAACCTCACACTTGTCGTCGGGTGGAAAAAAAAATTTGTCCGCCACTTCCAGTGTAGCATTCTAGCTGATGCCCTTGCGACAATGTGGTGTGCGGAGTTGGATGCACTAACCACCGCGATTTTCTTTGTGTGTATGCTGCTCGCCTTTATGTCACTGGCTACGACTGTCTGGTGCTCGCAGTATTGGGTATAGTTACTGTACGTACACCATTTTTACTTGTTGCAATATATACCATGAAATACAAAAAAAAAAAAAAAAAAAACATCCTGCAGCTTTCGCGCTTGGTAATTTTGACGGTGTGTTGTGTTCCACGCAATCTCCTGGATTGTCGGTGTCTGTGCACGTATTTAGGACACCACAGCAGTCGATACAGTGGCCTACGATGACACCGTGTGCAATGCAAAGAATATTATTACGATATCATTGAGCGATGCTCAAGAGACGAGCCGCCGCGAGAACGACGATGAAGTTGGTCGGTGCGCTTGGCGCGATCGAGTGCCGGCCTGGCTGCCTGGCTCCAGTGTAAAGAGTGTGTAAATAGCCTCTTCTGTCTGTGTCTTTCCACACGCAACATTCTGGTGGAGGTGCGGGGTATAGGGAACGGAAGGTCCAAAGGTGCCGGAATAAGCGGCGGCGTATGTCCGAGGAGGTGGTGGCCATCGGTTGCGGCAGTAGTGACGAGCGACGTGGCCGATGCGACAGCAGTGGAAGCAGATCGGCCGGTCATCAGGGGTACGCCAATCGGACGGGTTGCGGCGAGAGGTGGCGGAAGAGGACTGCCGAGGACGAGGAGGGCCGCTAGAGAACTGGGGAACGCTGGGTTGAGACGTGGAACACACGGAGTTCAGACCCATGTTCTCAAATTCCTGTCGGACGACGGCCTGAATCATCGCAATAGTGGTTGCTGGCGAATCGGGAGCGTCGTGGAGAAAGCTGGCGAACAGGTGGCCTCGAGTTCGCGGCGAACAATACGGGTGACGTCGTCACAGGTGGTGGTCTGACGAGGTCGACCCTCACATGTCGACGTAGCAGCAGTGTTGGGTAGCCGCGTGATGTGGTGTGTGATACGGCGGCTCTTAGCTTGTTCAAGGCGACGACATTCTTTGATGATGGCGTCGATAGTAGATACGTTGCCGAAAACAAGCAAATTGAAAGCGTCGTCGGCGATGCCTTTTAGAACATGTGACACCTTATCTGCTTCGGACATAGCATCGTCAGCTTTGCGGCATAGCCCCAAGATGTCGAGGATGTAGGAAACGTACGGCTCCGTAGATACTGAACACGAGACGCAAGAGCCTTTCTCGCGGCAGCCTTGCGCCCAATGGGGTCGCCGAACAGTTCCCGTAGCTTCTCTTTGAAACTGCCCCAACTGGTTATCCGGTCGTCATGCGTCTGATGCCACACGCGTGGGGTGCCGCCGAGATAAAAGATGACATTGGCGAGCATAATGGTTGGGTCCCACCTGTTATTAGCGCTAGCATGTTCATATAGCTTGATCCATTCGTCAACGTCCTGTCCCTCCAGGCCAGAGAACACACCTGGGTCGCGATGTGGGGCGACCGTGACGATTAGAGCAGTGGAACAAGCCGAAGCCGTTGCAGAGGTGGGTGCGTCACCGGGAGGCATGGTGACAAGCTCGGTGTGCCGACCACTTCGGAGTTCCATAGTGAGGACGGCGATCGTTGACCTCCACCAGAATGTCAGATTGTGTTCGTCAGAAGGTTACGATGTCCCATGTGAGAGCCTACTGATTTCGCAGTACATGACTTCAGCGCTAGAAGTGTCACCGAGGCCTGCGGATTTTTTTTTGTGTGCCATTATCGCCACATTGCAGTCTTTGTCCCGTCGTTTACTGCTTAACGCAGTATAGATGACCCAAACCTCCTTAAGCTATCTTGGTAAAGCAGCAGGGCTGAGAACCGCACAGTTTTTTAAATGTTAGCAACCTCTAAGCAGCACCTAACGAGACGACCAGTGCACTTAGTGACTGTCGCTATGACGTAAGTGCCAACACAGCGCCACCTGCGAGATGTTTCAGCGCGCCATGGACGCTACCTTATTTTCATAGGAAGTTCCAATGCGTTTCGCGCTCTAGGCCATGCGTCAGGGTCGGTGAGTGGTAATGGCGACGTTTTATCTGTTTCGTTGTCAAAACCGATATTTTGTAATTTTAAGCGGTTGGTCACCGAAGCACGACGTCCAATTGGAACGTATGTTCAAGCTATAGCACCGATCTTGAGGTAAGCGCCTTCAATCTTGCGGCAAAGTGGGCTGCTGTTCTAGTCGCTGCTTTCTTTCTCTTAAGAAAACGACTGCGTCAGCAGTGCAGGACATGCCCGCCGTGGTTGCTCAGTGGCTATGGTGTTGGGCTGCTGAGCACGAGGTCGCGGGATCGAATCCCGGCCACGGCGGCCGCATTTCGATGGGGGCGAAATGTGAAAACACCGGTGTGTTTAGATTCATGAGCACGTTAAAGATCCCCAGGTGGTCGAAATTTCCGGAGTCCTCCACTACGGCTTGCGTCATAATCGGAAAGTGGTTTTGGAACGTAAAACACCATATTTAAAAGCAGTGCAGGACAAGTTTCACTGAAACACCAGCGCCTTTAGTCGAAGTTTGGAAGCACATATATCGAAACTGGTATCAGCCTCAGATATGGTTTAAAGTGAATATGCATTTCTAAGTTGCATTATAATATCTCATAAAGAGCTTACCGCTGTTAAGTGTAGGAGCGAGCTTTTGTTTATTCATCAGTTGTGTGCTCCAATTTCAGAAGCAAGTAGTGTCTACCGCTTCGAGTAATCCAGCTTAGTGAGTAGATTTGTATTGCGTGCATACCATACGCGATAATTTAAGAAGTCTGTTGGGGCTGAAAAAAGGAATCACGTTATATATTTGCTCAAGTTCGAACTGCTGCCGACCAATCAGCTGAGACAGAATGCGCTCAAAGAATCAGCGCAGAATGGCAACACTGGGCATGGCTGACAGCCGTAGTCACCATCGGCGTCACTGCACCATCTGAAAAACTAATATTGGTCTATTTAAACATCATTACTAGCGGCTCCACTCTTCACTTTTCCGTTTACAGCTCATCATTGAACGGAGAAAGGGTGTTTCTCGTGCGGACTGAATTCGAAGTTAGCTGAAAGCCGCATCACTAACCGTCTAACAAAGCGTTTCTCAAACATGAAAGGCAAAGTGACGGACATAAACAGGGCGCGCATAGAAACGAAAGAAAAAAAAAAAAACGTACGAGGGAACGTGGCGCTAGAAGGAGGGGGGGCAAATCAAAATGATCGGAAAGTGGGGCGCGAGGCAACATCTCTCGCCGAAAGGCACCGATAAGAGTAAGTAAAAGCGTATTAGGGAGCGCCGATGGTGCTGACACACGCGCGAGAAAGCAGAAATATACAAAACACCGACAACCGGGAGCTGTCAGCTCGGTGGCGTCGTTGTCCGAACGGCCCAAACCTTTTTGCGAATGGGCCTCGCACGTGAGACAAGTGCCAACTCTGGCGCCTTCGTGTCAGTGCCGTTAAACGAGGCGGACGACAAGGGCGATTCCGACGCGGCTTTCTTTCCCGGTCGTCGCGCTTTTCTGTTATTTCGGTCCTACAGATGTTTCCCTCGAGCAGCAGAGGCTGTGCTTTAGTGTTGGCGTTTGCATACCAGCGCGCGTGCATTTAAAGGCGTGCGAAACACAGTGCTGTAGCTGGCTTTGCTGCTTGCGGCCAAACCGGAGCTGCGTGTTTTTTTTTTATCGTTCCCTTACACGGCACGTAAAGCTAGTAAAGCTTTACTAGTATCGCGAGCTGTCGGGTCGCGCAGAGACGGCATGTCGTCTGGACGCTGCGTTCGCGCTTTTCGTCTGCTCGCGCGCGCCGCATAACGGGAGAGGGGGAAAGCGCGTTCTTTTCAATCACTGTCACGGCGATCGTGACCGTGCAAAGGCGCCGGAGTGAAACAGGGCTAGACGCGAAAAAGAATGAGCAAGACGTCGGCACTCGCTGGGAGCAGACGAAGCGAAGTGCACAGGCTGGCGGCCCGCACTGCAGACGAGAACAAAACGAAAGCAGAATACAAATTGGAACGCGACAGACGACGAGTAACGGGAGGAACGAAGATTTGCTCCGCGAACGACACAAAATGTCAAATGTAACGCTTTTTTTCGAATCGACAACGTCGCAAAGCCGCCTGCGTAAGCCGATTGCTAATATAATCATGCGTGGCAGATGAATTGGGACATTTTGCAGCGAAAAGAGGCTGCAAAGGCGCAGTTATGTTTAAGAGAAAAAACTTGAATAACAGATTCCTTAAATGAATGTCCAAACAAAACGTGCACAAAGCCGATTGAAGCAAGGTGTATTTTAATGGGATTCCTTTTAAGAGGAAATGTTTCACATGCGAACGGAATAGGGGCATCGACGAACAACGGAAAGAAAAAGGCGAATTCAGCGCATTGTAGCAATTCACCTGGAATTTACGTCTTGGGAGCGCTGTGACTCGTCTTAAGGTAATCTTATTTCGCGCACTTAAGCTTGCAAACGCCGCCAGGGCAACGTCATGCGAAAAGCTGCTTTACGAATGGCAGCGCGCGAGAACTCTTTGCGTACCCGTGGACTCGTGCTCCAACTCCGCTACTGCGCCACTTCCGTTTTTGGCAGGTGATCACTACAGAGGATGGCGCTTAGCACTCGTGTTAAAAAGCGTTTAGTTCGATCTAGAGTTCGATCTTCACGTGAACTTACTCTGCTTATTATTTCGGTAATGGCTAAGGCGGCTTTGAATGTGAATAAAAAGAGAAAAGTGTTGGTGATGAGGATGAATATAGCGGTATACGAATGCTTTAGACATGCTGATCAGCAGGCAACGTTATCTCGGGTGACACACTGTGATTCACATTTGCAACCACGCCAACGTCACTAGTGATCTCACTTGACATAGTGAAGGCAGAAAAAAAAATGGCAGTGCAGTAAACATGCTGTCAAAGCGCGGCGTGGACTGTGCCTTGCGGATAGACCAATTCAAGACCACATAAGAACGAGGCTGGATGAAATCCACTGCTACAGCACGCCTCCACAATTACACCGCGCACTTCGCAGCACGACCTATATGAACCTACAAGGCATACCTTATGTATAGGACAGAGGTCTCCGAAGATTCGAAATTTTGATCACTAATCAAATAGTATTGGCACGTAAAACCCCATATTCGTAATGGGTTCGTAATCGTTTCGAAAACTCACTATGAGAAATTGTCGAATATTTGTTTCTTGTGCGAATATAAGGCACAACAGAACTTATCGGAGCCTCGGGGGACAAATACTGATGGAAGAGGTCACCGTTCCGTATGATCGTGCCGCAGAACAGCCGTGGTTATCTCGGAGATGGAGCCCTTTTTGAGCGATCGCATCAAACAAATGTTTCCCTTAATAACTTCCAGTCATTCGATAACGATATGTCGTGTTTAGCCGCCTACGGCTCGGTTGTCTCGATACAGGCAAATTACTATTTTGCAACCCCATCATGTTTGCGTGTCCTTAAAGCAATGTATGATATGCCGTAGTATGACAAGAAGCTCCTTCAACGAACGAAGCACTTCACGTGCATATGCTGAGGCATTGCCCCCTTGTTTCATTAATCATAATGGAGTACCATATAACTGAAAGGAGTTGCTCGTTCACACCGGCGAGTGTCAGAAGTCGCGCGACCGACCAAGACTGGTGACCAAAGAGCGACTCACGGTGACCGATGTTCACACTGTCGTCACACCGAAACGTCTCACGATTGAGGCCGTTGACGTCTGCTCTCGTGCCGCTATCGCGACGTGTGAAGTAAGCGTATATACAGACACCCTGTTTTAACGCGATGGCGTTAAGGGCCTCGTTCCGCAGAAAACACAGCGTTGGAGGTCGCTTCGGCAAAGAGAATTTCGAACCAAATTCCGAACCATGCATACCAGACCACTCTTCTACCACCAAGTTGCTCATATCTTGTCTTTCATTTTCGACAAAGTTGTTCCTCGGAATTTTCAAAACGGCAGCCCAAAAAAAAAAAAAATAATTAATGAAAAGAAAAACCACAGCGAATATCTTTTATGTTAGCTCTTCTCAGACTAAAATACTAAAAGTGCGAAACAATAATAGGAGATCGACCCACGCAAGAGGTCCGCGTTTCTACCAGAAAGCTCTCCTTCGTGCATAGCATTAGCAGCCAGCGTTGCCAGGTAAACATTACGGTTGCATAAGCTGCAGTTGCCGGGAAGCATGAAAAGCAGTCAGGGTCTTTGAATAATGTCGCGTTTAACACTTAAGGGCGAAACTTGGTAGCTTGGTAGCGCGACTTCGGCGATTCGCCGTTGTGAACGAACCAAAGACTCCACGCGAACTTTGCATAGAAATGAGAAAATAGTGGCCATTTCATTCGATATTCGAAGGCCGCTTTTCTCACATAATTATGCTCAATTCCGTCATGTTGTTCTATTTTTTTCTCGTTTTCTTCTCGTCCTCCTATCCTCCTCTATTTTCATGTTTCTGTCCCCTCATTTCTGAAGTGTACACAGACGTCGAACCCTTTTCAGTAGCAGTTGCCAGCCTATGTTTTTTTTAAAGACGATGTCGTTCTTGGCAACTGAACGCGGCTCTTTCGTATAGGGTATGTGTTTTTCACCTCGAACTAAACAAAAAGTTATTCGAGTCAGAAACTTCACTATTTGAACACCACTAGTATGCACGCCTTTATCGTCATGAGAATTTCGGAGTCATGCCAATTGATTTCAATCCAACCGATGAATGTCTGAATACGGCCTAAGACCTCCGCTCTGACTCAGCGTCCGATCATATCCGAATCCTCTTTATTTTCAACGCACAAGGTGGGGGTGCCCCAGGCAGAAAGCTGTAGCGGACAGCTAAACAGGGTCCTACAGAGAGCAACAGGAAGCGGATTTCACAAAGTTAGAGCAGTTATAGATAAATGCAGACATTGCATAAAAGAAACGAAATTACATGAGAACAGGTACAGCGTATATGATGGACAATATCTCACAATTCATGATGACAGGAGAAAGAACACACAAAGCAGTCACTGATGTAAACTACAATAAAGTTATACCATGAATTTAAACAGGCTACTGATAGAAAGAAAAAGGCGTGCAACAGTCAAAAAAATTTTTGTTGTTTCTTTCCGATATAAACATACTGACTAGGGCACTGAAATTATTGCCACTCTTTAAGAGGTTGTATGTTGGTATGCGCTAGTCAAGACTAGACCAACGGTAATTTGTGCATGTACGCAGCACTGATGTTAGCCTATCATGTATTCTGTAGGCATGCAGGGAATGCTTGATATCTTTTGGAAGATTATGTTTATACATATTGACGTCACGACCGGTTCTTCAACACTTCAGTCTTTCAGCTCCGACGGAACTCCATACGGATGCCAGTGGCACAGGTATTGGGGACGTCCTAGTTCAACGCTACGGTGACCGAGAACACGAATACCCAAGAAAGTGGATGGGGAAACGGCGCCGCTGTAGCTCAATTGGTAGAGCATCGCACGCGAAATGCGAAGGTTGTGGGTTCGGTTCCCACTTGCGGCAAGTTGTTTTTTCATCCACTTTAATTTCCATTAATTGATCGTTTCTTTATTTCATTTATTAAGCACAAGTAATGATATGGCTTATGATATGACTAATAAAAATGGGGCCCCTCGGTTAACCCCCTTTCTTCTAGTTTGCTACAACCACCAAGCAGTTTGATGCAGTCTGATGGCCGAAGTGCGTAGTTCCGGTCATTTACTTTGGCGCGTAACTGCACAGAACACATTTTAATGATTAGTTGATCGACTGGTTGATTGATTGACTGATTAACTTGTTGACTGATTGACTGGTTGACATACATTCGTTTGGTTTATCGTCCCATAGCTGCGCCTGGAGCTCGAGAGAGGTGTCGTAGTGTTTATACTACCCGGACCCGGATTATACAACCCGACCCTGGGATTTAGACCGTTGCATCAAAATCGCAAATGAGCGGTCACAGTTATTCCCAATATAGGATGTCCAAGCTATTGTTAGCTACGCTGTTTAACGAAAATACAAAAAGATCGAGAAAAAAAACTTGAGCAAGGTACGATTTCAAGACGTGCGATGTGCGACCATCACACCTCTGACGACAGAACACAGTAGGTTTTGTCATTGTGTTTTGCCCCAGCTTTCCTAAATCTTTACCTTTTTCAACAGCTTGGCTAACGTTAGCTGGGACACGCGGTATAGGTTTTGATCCCATGACGTCAAACCTACAACTTCGCGCTCAGCCCCATAGTCAATGCGACCCGTGCTTGCTGGACGCGCCTAAATTAGAAAATGAAAGGATGTGTTCGTTTAGCAAACCATACCCGAATGAGAGATTTTTCATCCAAGCTCTAGTTAACAATAATTCAACCTCACTTCAACGAGGCGAAGAGAGGAGACTGACAGAGATTCGCCTCCACCGAGTACCCTCAATTTCGTCTTCGTTAGCGTAGCTCCATTATCGCCAACTAAGTTCCTTCGCTGGTCTCTTGCCGATTCAAAGTTGTACACGAGCAGTATATGCCGCGTCTCACCAACTTTCAAGGAGAAGGAGGAAGTAAGACATTTATTTAAAAAAAAAAGAAAGAACAAGCAGATGTCTTTCTGCTTGTGCGGGAGGCGCCCTTAGTCCAGGGCTCCTGCGGCTCTTGCTGTCTCCCGGGCCCGCCGCACCAGTTGCTGCTAGTTACGAGGGTCCGAACTAGTGAGGACGGCCTCCCACTGCTCGGGTGGGGGGTTGGGTGTCTGCTGGGCTGCCTTCACGTTGGGGCACGCTCATGTGGTGTGGTATAGAGAGGCGTAGTCGTTACCAACTTTCAAGCCCTACAGCAGAAGCTACGGCTCCCCGTGAACCGATCCCGACAGACAACCGATTTCGTTTCTCAGAAAAAGGAGAAAACAAAAACAAAAGCTGTACACCGCTTATCCGTCCGTTATCCTTTTCCTTAGCCGGCGTCGATTACGGGAGTATTAGCGCTGGACAGCGGGACGATATACCTTCTGGCTCTCGTTCCTCATCGGCTTACGCGAGCCGTAGCTTTCATCGCACTGCACGCATTTGGCGAGACGGAGATGGCTTCTGTCGGGCTGCGGGGACGGGGAAGATGACAACTGCGGAAGGTCACCCGGGGTCTTTCTCGTATAATTGATTCCTCGCCCGCTTTCGTGCGAAGTAGTGAGCGTACTTACGTCTCCAAAACGTCTCCGCGCGCCGAGGCCTCACTAGCTCGCTCGATGCGGGCCAGATCACGATGCTGGTTTGGAGCTGGGTTCCCATTTTTTTAAAGCAAGTACGACGCGAAAACGCTCGACTCGCTTAACGTTGAGCAGGCTTTTGCAGAGCGTGTAATTCCGCAGCAATGACCGCTTAGGCGAAGGCGTGTGCGCGGCTGTACAAAGGCGCCTAGGGAAAGGATGGGAATGCGTCGACAGCGTAAAAGAAGCAGGATGACGGATATAACGACACAGATGCTTGCACTTACCAAACGCGAGGAGTACGAGGGGAAACACTGCATTCGTTTCTCAGCAGCGGATCACTCGCTGTGACGTTCGTTGTGACATTCGGAAGTGACACCTTAACGTGCAACAGGTATGCTTTCCAGTGTGACATGTTAGTTTCAGTTATCACTTTCATGGGCGAATGTGTGCTTAGCCACTGCGGTATTTTGAGACAAATTTGAGTGCTCTGAGTCATATTGCTTGAGGAGGGGGGGGGGGGGGGGGAGTGGGTTATGGACTACAGTCTATCACAAAAAAAGGTAACGCCCAGCTGGTCGTTGCCGACGAGATGGTTTGGCCACTGCCCCAGAGTGGGTATGTGTCCCTAACACCTAGGATATACATATACAACGTGGGCTTTATTCTAATGTGAAGCGCTGCGCAAACCAAATACGCACGCATAGATGTTGTCATGCTCATAGATACTGTGGATATAGCAGCGTTTGTCTTTAAGTAGCGTTTAAATGGGTTATTCCCCCCCCCCCCCCCCCCCGAGTCACCTTACTTATTCTGTACAATAACCATAAGTTAACTCCATGCGCACATCGTCCTAATGACATTTTTGGAGTTACTTCGGAAACGCGTAGTTACGCAGTGCTTCAGGCATGTATAATTCTTTAAAATATTAGCGTTTAGGGAGTTGTTGACGCCTGTTTGTGGAGCCGGCAACTACACCCTTAACCTTTTTGCACATATGTTACAATTAGCAAATGGAACATATTTGCTTGAATGTTTCCCTTAAGTGGCACTTGTGCCTAAATAATCTTTTTGGTTGTCGGACATTTCTTTGGTGCAGGTTTCTGCCACTGTATGTCCCCCTTAATATTGTTAGACATAAATTTGAACAAGTAATATAGAACATCTCAATATCGTTCCACGTAGAAATACGGTGCCATCAGTTGTGAAGTTTACAACACGCACAAACACATATACACGAAAGAGACACGCTCAGCAGCCCCGACTCGATGACGGCGTTAAGCGAATTCGCGCGGAGCATTTGCTTTTATATTCAATTAATATTTTTTGCTATAGGACATATAATTGATGTACCAGATGAGCTTTCTACGGGAATCTACCGGCAGGAACCAATTTTTAGTAGGAAATCCCGGTAGGTCAAAACAAATGCGAGGCCTTCATTGTAACATCGCCTACAGCACCGCAGTGTTTGGGCTTGGTATGTACGTGAAAGCAAATGCTAAAGCTTGGTCGTACCTGAAAGCAAACGCTAAAGAAAACGTTCCAACATTTGCATACGGTCGAGATGCACGCGTTGCGAGCAAGAAACAATGATTACTGAATCCGACGAGAGGAATGCAATCGATGTGCGAAACCTTAATTTTAGCAGACCTAGTAAACATACTTCAAAATTAAGTATGATCTCGTTGTATTCTCTAAATTGTTTTTCTTTTAGTCAGCAAAAACTCATAGCCGGCGCCTTCTTCAAACGTAATTTGTTGAAGCACAACCAATAATTAAGAGAAATAGGAGAAAAAAAAACATAAATAATTCGTAATGCTATTGGAGTAGGGACAAGATTGTTTTTTTTTTCCCGCGTCGCATTTCCTGTGCTTTTGCAGGCGTATTTGGGGCCCTCATGAACATTTATAGGCGGGCTCGTTGCTACGAGGGGGGGGGGGGGGGGGGGGGGAGGGAGGCGAGATTTCACTATGGCATGTTCCATTTCCTTTTTTCTTTTTATTCATTTTAGCTTCGCATCCTAGGCTCGATTGAATATTGAATTACAGGCACTGCCACGCCGTGCGCGTTCGGCCACTTAAAGCCACGCGCAACCGGAAGCCGCCAGAGGGCGCAGTCTCGTAGTCGAGAGAAACAAGGCCGTAATCGAATTTCCCCGCGGAATCGCGAAGTTCTTTCCTCAGTAACTAACCGAATGTGCTTCGTGCAATTTCAGTCCCAGGCGAGCCTTTTCGCAGAGTGAGAGAGCGGCGTGCGAGGTGTAGCGTTGATTATTGGCACGCTGCTTAAACAGCGTCACGCTTGGTTATAGACGCGGAAGTGTCAGTAGCTTACGTAAGTAGATTAGGGCTCCACGAAACGTTTCCTTCGTTTTAATATTTCTTTTTTTCACCGACGAAACAAAGAGAGGAAGAGGCGAGTCTAAACAAGTTGAGGAAACGTTTGACGAGTACTGGGAGAAACATATTGTTTACTATAAAGCACTGTTTTACAGTGTCAGTGCTTCATTGTAGTATCAGGACTCCTTTTAAGGAGTACTGACACTGACGGAGATGTGAGTCAGTATACCTTTAAAGGAGTACTGACTAATATATACCCTTCAGTCGTGGTGTACGCATTTGTTTACGCGACCTCTATTTGCCAGTGGTGTCTATTGGCTGCCAAAGGGAGAAGCACGAACGTTGCGCGTCGAGGGAATTGAACCTCCCGCGTACTTAATGTGATTCAGTGCGGTGGATCTCGATCCATTCGCTCTGTTGAACACGCACTGTACCATGTTCCGTCTGTAAAACTAAGTTCTGAGGCTCAAGGTGCCACAAACCAGGATGATCATAAGGTACGCTGTAGTGGGGGAAATCTGCATTAATTTTAAACAACCTGAGGTTCATTCACGTGCATCCGATGCACTGTTCACGGTCGTTTCTTTTTCATTTCGCTCCCATAGAAATGTTCATGCCGTGGGCGGGATTTGAACCCGCGACCTCTGGCTTAGCGGCGCAGCGCCAAATTCACTGCTCCCCGACGACGGATCAGTTTCGTCCGTAATGGCAAAAGAGCAGCTTTATTATCCTTTTTCGTAATACGTGCAGCCAATATTTGACTTGTGCCTTGTGCACTTCAACCTGTGCTTTGCCTACCTGTTCTTGAACCCCGTCAACACTCTTTATGTATGTACAATGTGTTTCAATACTTGCCACAATCTGTGTAGGAACTAGAAAACTATGATTGCTTGGCGACCTTCGGCCAGTGCCGCGACTAGATACGACATTGAACAGTAAATACAACATTCACGTAAACTCTTTCATTAAGAAGACTACTTTTGGCATCCGCGCACTCATTCGAACAATACATCGTTTTCATCAGCACATTGTAATATGACTTTACTACGCTTTTCCTAACAGTCACCTTACTTACTGTGTTTCATGGTGGGACAACACCTACCCTACACACCTGACCTCCCTCACTCACCTTCACAACCGGGTGGTCTGATCACTCACCCGTTGTTCGTACATCGCATCAGCAGCATCAATTTTTCATACTCTTGAAATTTTACTACTAACCTGCCCATTTCAACTTAACCTAACTCTTTTATTGTTCAAAACTAGAAACAGTAACATTCCTGCTGAGTTACATACCCTAACGGATCTTTAAAATAAATATAACACATGGTTTTCTAAAACAAAATAACCTCTTGCTCTCCATAGTAAACAGTGACTACGGTAAAATGACAGCCTTTTTTTCGGCAATTGCATTTTGGAATTATCTGCCATCAAATATGAAATCATACCATTCACTACACCGTTTCCGGCGGTTTCTAATACAGTGTTTACTAACAACATGCTAGCAACCTGCTTGAAAATATAAGTATGTACATTACTGTGTCGCTATGTTTCATTGTTCTTCTCGGTTTATGTTCCTTGATGATTACTTCGTCGTGTTGAATTTCGCACTGTTGATTTTATATGACCATTATGTTCCCATTTTATTACTGTTATTTTTATACTTACACGTTTATTTCAAGATAGAATAATTCTCGCTCATTTCTGTGTAATTTTCAGCTACCAGGTGTTTGATTAATTACTTCTAATACGTTGATTTGTATTTTCCCACTGTTCTTACTTTAGTAGATAATCGTATGTTCTACATTGTTATACATGTACATATATGACTTCCCCGTGATTGTATTTACTTTGGAACCTCTTTCTGTCTATTAATTTGTATTAATGATTAGTAATAAATGACGATTGATCGATTGAAAAAGAAAGGCGTGAACTATCGGCAGAAAGCGAGAGAGAATGTCGTGCAGTATATCGGCTGAAGCACACGCTTCCGTCAAGCTGAGCAGAGGCGCGCTGTCCACGTTGTGCGAAAGGTAGACGTAGATGGACATCATGACTGCCGTTGTGGTTCGAGCACGTTATTACCACCATACAGATCATAAAAACAAGGAGATTGTAGAAAAGTAAGAAACGAAGAAGAACGAAAAATAAAGGAAGAGAAAGAAAAAAATAATAGGAAGAAAAAAATAGTGCAGGAAAGGTAGGAGAAAGAAGGCAAAAAATTGGGAGGTAAAGAAAAATAAAGAATTTCATTGCTTGGCTCTTATCGTTTGATTTTTCTTTAATTGTGGGATAATCTGACTCCTTGATGCCCTGAGCGCCTGCGTTCTTATGCGCGATCGCTGGCAAGGGTCGCAACCGGTACTTTTACAAAATTGCAAATGAAAATCGAACTAAAGGGTTTCTTACTGCATTTAGCGCTTCAAGACGCCACGCACCGCCCTAATTTCGTTAAGGAGAGATTTATAATAAAGGCGCCGTTAAGCCCACATAGTCCCGCAGGATTTTCTCAACCTCGCCAACAGCGCAGCTTTCCGGGCGAACGCAATTTGGAAGAAAGCATAGCACCGGCGTTCGCCTATCCAAATGAGATCAAAACGAGGAAAGCTAACAAGAACGAAAAAACAACGAATGCCAGCAGGCACCGCGATCGAAGTACAGAAGAGGATGCAATACTGCGCAAGAAGAAAAAAAAAACGAGTTGTAGACACGGGGAGAAGCAAACGAGCATGGGGATTCTGTGTCCGACAAGACACTCGAAGCACTCCTCTGAAGAGCCTTCGCGCCGCGACGGTGCTTCGAAGCCGTACGCTTCGGCGAGCAGAGCCGTGTCGTCGGGGCAAGGCACTCCTCTTGAGGCACTTCTGCGTAGGACACGTGTCACTGGAGAAACAGGAGACAGAAGGAAGGCTGCCGGAGGCTTCACACGTGCGTAGCGCGTCTTATAGGATAGTAGGATTTCAAGACGTTGAGAGCGAGATAGAAAAGAAATGCACACGTGCAAAACTGCAGCGCGAAAGCAGAATCACAGAAGTTATATATATATATATATGCAGAGAGAGAGAGAGAGAGAGCGAGAGTATGTCACGTTTCATATGTCTCTTCATTGCGTCGTATTAGCCGAATGGGCAGTTTGAGTTATTCTTCTGTCTCCTTCGTGCGGTATGAGAAATAGTCAGGCGTGTGTTGTCGTCGACGTCACCGATTTCCCCGAACTCGCCGATTCATCCAAAAGAAAGACCGGCGAAGCTAGGCGGAGCAAATGTAAGATAAGAAAAATGCATCTCGAGTGTGCTGTACTAAGAGAGGGTGGATTTCTTACTGTTTGCACCACGCGTCGTGCTTTTGATCCAGCGGTGGTGTTTACATTTCTTTTGTTCCTGCTGTCATTCGCTATGTGGATCGGGACAAAAGTTTACTTCTTCAAAAGGCTCTCACCTTGGATTCTTTTCAGCTCCACTGGGCCGCCCGTCCCCAAGTTGTTTGTCACTTAAGAGAGAAAGGCAAAAACTTGAAACGGATGCATCCACGTGGAGAAGCGCCTCTTGTAGCATCGTCGCGCAAAGGCAAAGAAGTATTTGCCTTTGATTGCGCTACCGTGAATGGCTTTGATCCTCAACTTCTTTCCACGCTTCTCTTCCTCAAGTTTTAGTATTTTGCGATTTCGGAGTGTACACGTCCCGAGGGTACCAGCGCCCGTTCCTTTTCCAGGCGCTGCCCGGATTTCCAGCAGTTCGCACCGGCAAGCTTGCTTCACCTATCGCGGTGTTGCACTGCGGCAAAGGCTGCCCAAAGGCATCGTCTCGCAGTACTGGTGTCTCGAGCCGGCGCGCGAGGAAAAGGTCAGACGTTGACTGGTGCCGCACAGCTAGAATGGGAGTCCTTATCCGAAGCTCTCTCATTCGCTAGCCTGAAGGGAAGTCAAGCAAATGTTTGACGTTAGAAGATGGGGCAGCAAAAGGAACGCGTTCTTTGCTCTTATAAAACTCGACCCCGTTAACAAGCCGAGCGTTAAGTCATCAGTGCTGAACATGAAGTGATACCGAGCATGTCTGCATCACTTGAAAGACGCTTGATGGGTTACACCTTTGCAAGCTGCCGTCTTGTTTAAGTACTCTTGCACGTGGATGACTGTGTCTGGCTGCAGGTTTTGTTCCGTTTTTGCTGTTCGATTCACTTGCGTTGGTTGTTCAATCAAACCCAGATGCGCTTTCGCTGGCGAATACGCGCCGCCTTACTTCAGAGATATAAGCAACTTTCTTGCAAACTGTCGATTTGAGGTAAAGATTTGAAGCGGCTGGTGTGCCAAGAAAAGGGCTTCCCACAGCAACGTGTGAGCTAGAGGGACTGTCGCTGCGGAGTTCAATATTTCTGCCCCAGCATTGGCCTCTACTTGGCTATGTCTTGTAGACGCTGACGAAATATAGTTGTGTTGTCAGCAGAGCAGGAAATCTTACAGAAAAACGAACTTCAAGAGATATCTTTGGGCCGAATTTTAGCATCTGGAAAATAACTGTATGAGTGACGTTTGATTTAATAAACTCAGGGTGCGCATCGTAATGACCTTAGTGCTCAAGGCATGGCTATTCAGGTGAGACATAGACAGGCGGCAGTTCCGATATATATATGTATATATATATATATATATATATATATGTATATATATATATATATATATATATATATATATATATGTAGTAGGTAAAGTGGGATTCTTCAGGCTACCTTTCAAACGTAAAGAAATTGAGCGGTGCTACAAGGTGAACAGACCAAGTGTTTAATTTCAACAGTTTCGACCGGTGGCCCGATCTTCATCAGGGTTTACAAGAAAATGACAGTTCGGCGCTGATAGTGAAGGCACCAGACCGAGTGACCAGTCGTTCTCAGGTACATCAAACCGGAAGGGACAGTTGTGACAGTGATTGACTTTCTCTCGGCGCTTTGGCAAATTTACAGCTGCCGTATTGGCGACGATGCAGGGCAAGAGGAAAGCGGAGTCCCATGTATATAGAGCAAGGAGATCAGTGAAAAAAGAAAAGAAAAGAAAGAGAAAAAAAAGGAAAAGAAAGAAAGAAAAAGAGAAAGCACACAGGAGGAGGGAGGCATATATCAGAGAGTGGAAGGGGGCGGCGAGTAGCGGCAGCTCGGTTCCCTTTGACAGGAGGCAAGGAGGGAGAAAACGGTCGCTGCGCAGCACCACTGCGCGTGCTGCCATTGTAGCGGGAGAGAGAGGCCAAGTTGGATCGGGCGGCAGGGGCCACAATAAAGAAGGGGCCCAGAAAGAAAACAGAAGATCGGCAACTCGTGGAAAATATATATATATATATATATATATATATATATATATATATATATATATATATATATATATATATATATATATTGGGGTAGTTGTCTCTCGATAATGGTCTCAGTATCAGGGTCGCCGATAAGTGGCCAGGCCTTGCAAATGACTGGCTTGACTTTCAGAGCTGTAACAGTGTTAGTTATTCGCTTGGCTAATCAGTGAATGTTACGGGTTCGCTGATGTACGCCACAGTAACGCGCACCTAGAATAAAAAAATATTCTCTCTCTGCTGCCTTAAAGAAAATTGGCTCATTATCGGTTAGGCAGGCTCTAGAAACGTCGTGTAGAGGACAGATGGAACACAAGACATGGTCGTGTCTTGTTTTCAGAACGTACTGCTGTGACGGTTTGGCAAGAAAATTAAAGTAAAATCAAGCTGCGAACAAAAAATATAAATAGAAAGTAGAACAGTTTCGATTAAAAATAACATTGACTTTTTAAAATTTTCTTAACGCTCTTATATTTCGTCTTCCCACTTTCTAGCACGAAAGTGCTGCGTGACACTATACATGTACACCCGGCCACAAAAGTTTACGGACCACAGGATCTCAGAAAAACGCTCAATTCCCGACCAGCCTGTAGCAACAGCCAGTAAAATTGTATGCGGCAATGTTGTTAGCATATTCTAGTCGAGGTTCTAGATGCAAATACCAGACTGCGTTGTGAGGTTACGGAGATATTCAGCTCTTTGTCAGATTTCATGGTCCGTAATATTTTGTGGTCGGGTGTACATGTGTATATCGCGTGTCTTCTTTTAAAAGGTCAAAAAATTTTAAAAGTCACCTGTATCAAATGGCACAATTCTAACCCCAAGATCCTAATTACTCGATGAGGAGGCCATTACTCCTATGAGAAATCAAAATGCATAAATAAATAATTGATATAGTTACCCTAACTTTTTATTTAACTATTTTACGACACATATTTTCGTCTACGAATTCTAGCTAGCCGGTTTGCAAGGCGTATCCACTGGGAACGAATTCTCTGGACTGCACCAGTTTTAGAGATATTAAGTTTCAAAGCGTCCAACGAAATGCATTGGTGTTCCAGATACTTTTTTGCTTCAATGCATAGAACAGCCTGTTTTATAAAGAACTGGAACCCCATTGCCTTTCGTCGGACATTTTGAAAATTACTATCTCGATACTGGCACAGTCCTGAGAATTCGTTCGAAGGGGATACGACTTCCGAACTCAGAGGCTTTAATTCGGAGATCTAAATATGTACCATAAAGCAATAAATGAAACGGTTAGTTAGTGTAACTATGTTAATTATTTAATGAATCAATTTGATTTTTCGTACAACTAATGGCTGCCTCATCGAGTAACTTATGTCAAGGATTAGAATTGTGCTATCTGCCATAGGCAACATAAAAAAAAAATATCTCCTTAAGAAAACGCCCGGTATATATTCGTTTTGTGTGCTTGTTGAATATTGGGTAGTATCAGGGGGGGTAGGGGGGTGGAGAGTATGTGTGCAGAGCAACTATAGCAATTGCATAACTAAATGTTGAATAGTATTAATGCATATATGTACGCATTTCATCATTGCAACGTTTCGCGAACACGAGCTAGCTTATCAAACCATTCGCTACACGTTCTTTTTCTTACATATTTAATATACTCTTCTTGGACTATTTCTTCTCGCATTTAAATAATCCTCCAATCGAAATTCTCCGGTTTCCGTGCCACTTAATTAGTCATCCACGTCGTCCCCGTTCAAGTTTAATCCTGCTTCGCGGCTTCCCGTTGCGGACTCGCGGAATGACACAAACACCCACAAACGCACACACGCGCGTGAGCGCCGCCGGAGACGCGAACTTCAAAAAAAAAAAAAGTAAAGAAGGGAAAGGAAAAGGCTGCTCTGGATTAAGCGTCGTGAGTGTGACGTTTTTTTTTTGTTTTTGGCTGCTTCTGCCGTGGGCTCGTTACGGATTAATGAGCAGAGTCGTGCGAACGAGGTTGACGATGAGAAACAGTTGAAGGAGTACTGACGCGACGTCTACGACTTGGCGTTTTCGTTCCGTTGATTGACGGCCCGAGCAGTGCTGCCGATCTCCGAAGCCAATGTTTCGCCCTAACTTGGACGAAAAGTTCCCCAGGTTTCCCTAGATTTGCGCAAGATATTGTTGTTGATCCTTTTGTTGATATGATTTCTAAGCAGATAAATTTTTGATAGCAATATGGAAATAGACTGCAAATTCCGTAGTTAACATTTATTTCTAAACACACTTGAAATACTTCAATGATCCAGTATTTCAGTATTCCACTGCGCTTCAGCTGGAATGATGTCACAGCGCAAGCTTTTATGCCAGGAAGGTTGCCTCCTTAAGCCATAAATTCACACAAGACGACGTCAGCGCGTATGTACTTTGCTGTTGTCCAAAGTTGTTTTGTACCGAAAGCAAACTGCCAAAATTACAGGGAACCTCATTCGAATTGTACGAAAGATAGGCGCGATGGGAGGGTATGTGCTATGACGTCATGATACAATGGCCTGCTTCGTTCCCGCAATCGCCGAGAGTCTGCCACACGTGAGCTCCACTAGAGGAAACGCGCGATGCAAAAAACCAAGACTGAGGGCTGAGCGAGTTAAAAAAAACTGCGCATAAAATTAGGACAAGACACAAGCCGCCCCGTCGTACACGACTCCTCCATCGGTGACACCGTGTGCTACAGAGCTTGAACCGAGCGCATAAATCTTAATAAAATAAAAAAAAAAAAAAAAATTCGGCGAGCGCCTTTTCCGCAGAGGACAGGCGTGGGGATTGCGCGGGCTCCTGCAATTTTCACAGCGGGGGTTGTGAGCAGACGTGGTGTGGGGGGGGGGGGGGGAGGGAATTCCTATTCCATCCCCTCGTTCCTAGTCTCTCCAATGCCATGCACCGGTGCTTCCCTGCGGTGCAGCTGCTTGCGTCCACCGTGTAAGACATAGCATTGCCTTCTCGAGTGAAGCGTAATACATTCAATAAATATTCAAGTAGGACCCCACGCTCTGTCCGCACCTCCGCGAGACGGCGCTCGGGAGGGTAGAAGACGGCGTCGCTTAAAGTTGTGGGGCTGCCTGGTCAGTGCCGCAGAAGGGAGAATATATTTTTCGGCAGGAAAGCAGTCGAAGCGGCTTCTCACGCGTATGTGGCGGTGCCGTTGTAGGCGCGTGAGGCCGCGTTGGTATTTGCGGAAAAATTTCAGAAACGTATATCTCGGCGGTTGCCATTGAAAAGCCAAGCGATTTCGTTGTAGTATGGGGCCACGGTATTGGTACGTGCGAGCCGAGGACGAAAACATTCCTACCGTCTAATGCCCGTTTTACATGGTTCGATATGCTTAGAAGCGAGCATAGCATTTCTGTTTGACATGCGGCGATTACCGAAGATGCAAACATCGTACTGCCGTTTCATGCGGACTAATTTGGGCAGCTGCGAGTTTCACATTTGCAATCACCTATCGTGGAAGACCGAATTATTCTTGGCGTAGGCCTATTCAGTCAGCTTTCGTTTGCTTGAAACGTTTTTCGTGTTTGAACAGGTTACTCTATCAAAAAAAAGAAAGCATAAGCAGGCATGCCACTGTGACGCGGCTGACGATCCGCGTTGTCATTGGCTACCTGTCCACGCCCCACGTGCGTTTTTGCGTTACACGCTGGGCGCCCCCGAAATTTGTGAGAGAGTAATTTGTGAGAGAGATTTTGCAAAACTGCCCTAATCATCGTAACAATTTCACGTGAGTTGTAAATGCATATATTATAATTGTTCGCTTTAAGTGCTCTAACGGATGCAGCTTACACAACTAAAATGTTTGTTTTTGGTGCAGGATCGCGAATTTGCAAACTTTCCGTGTTTAAGATATTTTTTCGAACTGCCCTGTCTTTTGGATACTTTTGGAAACAAATACATGCCCTAAATCAACATTCTGTTTCCTTGAGTTACTAGAATTTAACTTTCTCTTTCTTTCTGAAATGCGACATACTTCATTCAAATCGGTGCTGTGGTTGTCTAGTAAAAGCCTTTAGGTATTTTACATGTATTTTGATTGGGAAATCGTAGCTGACCCCGAGCAGAAGTTTCCTCTTAAGGCTTTTGCCTTCTTTAAGACGTTCGTCTTTGTCAAGCCCCTTATGTATGCATTCAGGCTCCTCGAGAGGGACTTTCATCTTCCCAAAGGAGAGTCATGTTGTAGAAACTTTGGCACCGGGGTGATTCATGCCTCTTCCTTGTTCTGCGTTAATTTCTTCTTCTACCAAGAATCGCTTGGCCGCTACTGCTATGTCGTAACCACATTTAATGATCCCCCCCTCGAAAACTGTATTTATACCATACAGCCTGTATGTCATGTGGCCAAATATGGTTGTATGCCACATTTAAATGTCGGCCATTTCCTCTGGGGTTGTTCGCTCGTATTTAGGTCTGGCACCTTCAGGGGCGTTTAAGAAAACATTATTGGCTAAAGTGGCTTATATTGGATCAAAGGTCGTGTCCGATTTGTCCGGGGACGGCGATGTTGATGTTTACTCTGCAGAGAGCGGGAAACGTTCTTCATGCGGCAAATTGAAACAACCAGCAAAATGTACCGTAAACACGCGCGAACACTCGTTTTTCTTACCAGACGGTGACGCAGCAAACTAGGTTAATGACTCACACAACGAACAGAATCTAAACAGGAACACCGAAGTCTCTTCGTAACGCTCGCAGGAAAAACAAGCAGCCTGACACTCTGGCGGTGGATGGATAGACAGGTGTAGATAAACAAACAATCTTGGGGGTGAGCGAAAGCAAACATAGCGACGTCATTACGCGTTCCCAGCATACAGCTTCTTGACCTGCTTTTTCTTCCACCGGGAAACCCGGAAGTGAGTCCTGCGCTGGAAAGCAGGATGGTCAGTCCACCCCATTACCGATTTTTTTCGAACATAATCACCACTGGGATGGGGTCGTTCTGAACAACCGCTAAGGCGTACTAATGACGAATTCGATTGGTAGAACTCAGTGGAGCGCTAGGGTAATACTCTAGTTTCAGAAATCCGAATGACTCATAGGGAGAACACGATGTTTCACGCTGGGACACAGCGAAAGTCGTCATACGCAGTTGGTGTTTGTTAGTCGCTGACCTTACGGATAAATGGCAGCGTTCATCCTGTACGTGCACTGTTAATATCATTCCATATACGTTCTACTAATTGAATCTTCTTGATAAATACATTTCATTTGGTTGGTAGAACTTATGTCCAACAAGCGTTTTTCTTTAATTACATGTATGTGAGATGTCACCTCGTAGAGGCGCCTGCTACTTCTTTGCTCCAACAGGCAATAAGAAAAACACTCACAGTAGAAAAAAGCCATAGGCACACGAACTTACCAAAGAAACGAGTTCCCGCGAGTATTTCTGAAGTCGTAACACAGAATACTAGTTGTCTGTTTAAGTTCGCAAGCTACAAGTCCAATGCAATCCGTTTGGTTACGATGTTCCACTTAGTGTTAGGAGTGATTTAGGAGTGATGAACGATGTTAGGAGTGATTTACGGCACACACTAGCAAGAACCTCCACCGAAGAAAGAGCCGATGCTCAAAGATATTCATTCCACACAAGGCTCGAGTCAGTAATTGTATCCGTCATTTTGGGCACTTTACAAGGTATTCAGACGCTGGGCTTCAGGCCCAGGTTAAGGAAGGGATTCGATTCATTTCTGGACCTATTCGACGTGTATTCGATTCATTCTCACAAGTGACTAGATTACTATTCCCCTTCCCCCCCCCCCTCCCCCCCACACATTTTTGTTGGTGAAATGTTGCCAATTTATCTTTGGGTAATTTGCGGAGATGGCTGCGAAGCATCATCCGAGTTCGTTTCAAGTCGGCCGCCCACTTGCTTACAGGCCTGGCTTCGTCCATCATCTTGTGGACTCCCTCTTTTGTATAGAGTAGTGATTTGGGGAAGAGGCACTGCGAAAATAATCGGGCCACGTTGGAAGCAGCGGTCTCGCCACGCTCGGTCGATTACGGCGAGACGCGGGCGAATAAGGCTCCGAGCTCCCGAATTGGCCCGTGGGAAAACGGCGCCGTTGGTCAGATCTCTCGCGGCAAGTGCTAATTAAAAACCGCGTACTTATGTACTTCCGCGTTGATCTTCCCCCTTCCCATTCGGACTGCCCACTGTCCAACAGGAACGCCGCGTCTAGTTATACCTTCCAGGCGACTGCTCCAATAACTTAAGAAGGTTGGAACGCGAGCCCGTCGGTATGACTCCATCGAAGAAAACAGCGCTAAAAACACGGACGAGAAAGGAAGAAGGCAGGACAAGCGCTGACTGCCAACAATTGGTTTTGTTGTGCCTGCGCAAATATATAGCTTGAAAAGAAAGGGAAGTTGGAGGGAAGGTAAAGAGTGGAGAATAAAAAGTCCAGTCGGCGGCGGGGGGGGGGGGGGGGTCGCATTGGTATGAACGTAAAAATAAAGAAATGCGCCATTAGCCCTGGGAAAAATATGTACTTTTGTCGGTGAAGGCGAGTGAAGAAGCGCTGACTCATAACGGGCCTTTGAACATCACCCTAAAGGTGTCGAAGATTTCACAAGCGCGATCGTCTCGATACCTGCGCAGGACCTTGGTGTCTTGAAGCAACGGGGCGCACACGCAAATTGGCGCAGTGAATAGCCAGAATGCTCCAGATAGGGACCCTTTAGCCAGATAGGGACGATTTAACAAATTTCTTGGGTCCCAAAAGTGTGTACTTTGCGTGTGTACTTTGACAAACTTGTTGGATCCCAAAAGTGTGTACGTTATTTATGTTAAAGAAACTTTCAAACTTTCCCATTCTCATTCTTTAGGTTGTTCGCATGCTGCCGCAAGCGGTCGTTGAGGCGCCGTCCTGTCTGACCGATATGGGTTCTGCCATACGTGGATGGGGATATCGCGAACGACTTCATTGTTGCACTGCAAAAAGCGAGAAAATGCGGTTCTTGCTGCAAGCCCTGTTGTCAGGGTGGCTTTATAGTTCAAGTGAACTATACACCAAGGTTCTGCGCGGCTATCGAGACAATTATTTGCCACAATATATCGCCAATTCAAAACTTCTAAGCAGCTGCGCTCAGAATGAACGTTATGGAGTATCGTACTTGTCGGTGAATATTTTAAGCGGCGTTTTCTTAGATTGCTCCAATAACACACTCTTTCAATTATGGTAAGAGAGTGGGGGTATTGCACCGCTGTTATGCCTTGAATGGTTGCGGCATGTTCATCGTAAGTGGGCCTTGCGATGCACTTACGATCTTTATGTTGACTCTGCAGATACCCGGCAGATTGTCATTAACTTCACCGCAGAATTTATTGTTTTCTAATGACTCCCTGACTATAACATCGATTCCCACTCTGTCGACATTCGATTGACATTGTATAGACTTAAGTGCAATCTATTGTATGCTACCTCTACTTCATCTTTGTAGTGATGATAAACTTGTTGTTACTTTGGAGAATATATAAGTCCAACAGCGCTTTCAAAATATGTCTTAAAAATGTGTTACACAAAGCATTTTTTTCCAATATAGCTTTCCAAACTTTCTGCTTAGAAGTTCGGGATGATACTGACTGCGCACCAATGCATTTTCAGCACATCTTATACATTGATCTCTCGAAAGTGGTGCTTTAGCTAGCTGTAGGATTTACGTTAAGACATCACACTACTGCTCGTATTCAATGTTGTTATTGAAACGTGCACCGAAGTAAATAATTAAAGAAAAATTATTGATTCTTTTTTTCAATTTACTGCCTGGACATAGCGATTTCAGTTTCAGGTAAGCTCTGCTTCTTCCAGAAATCCAACTGTAAAGATGGTATAACGCTATCTTTCACAGACCAATAAAAGAAATCTTTTCCAACTAAGAAAAAAAAAAAAAGGAAGACCGCTAGTGTATAGTTGATTTTGCAGCTTTTCACGTCTTGCGCAACCGTTGGACTCGACTCTGCTCGTAGCGCTGTGGTTTATTGAGTTTCCATTGAAATTAAGTCAGGGCAACAGCATCCTTTCATACGGCGAGTCCTTGGAAAATATTATTCCGAAGCAACGGTGTGCCAAGCTTGCGCAAACGTTCATACAGTGGCGAAGGTTTTGAAATCGCCTAGAAACGGCACTATGTCTAATGAGCTGACCGCGGGAAGGTAGTGATAGGTATACATCAAATAAAAAAAAATAAGCGAAATGGAACATTACAAAACAACACGCCGAATCAGCGCTGATATATGCGTGGAACTCACTCGCACGTGTCGTCTGTTCGCGTCGATTTCGAAATCGGCTTGACACGGTCAGGCCGGAGTAGGGCGCCGTTGAATAAAGATCGGACTCGTAGGCCTTTTCTTTATTTTTTTAGCGATTCGGTGCTCGCAGTTTCAATCGGGCCTGGAACAGCTAATTAGCTGCTCGTACGCTTTCCGCGATCACTACAGCGCGCGAAGCGAGCAGGATTGCAACAACCGTTCGAAAGGCACCGGCGGCCACGACGAATCTCATTAAAAAATTACGGCTCCAACTCGGGCTTCCAGAAACATAAAAAAAAAAGGATAGATGGCCGTTGTGCATATAACGAGTTGCCACTTGCGGACAATTATGCGGATCGTATAATGGTCGAACACAGGTTGCTTGCGTTTGGATAGGTTTGTTGAGCGTGTGCGTGAATTTTTACTATAGTTCACGCACCAGATAATGTCGAAGTAGCGTGCTGCTACAGCTTTGTGAGTGTCATTTAGCGCCTGGGCGGAGGCTAAGTTATTGTGTCCGCGGTCTCGGATGGAAAGCAAAGTTGGCATCTAACGCGGCGTAAGAAAGGAAGAGAGAGAGAGAGAGAGAGAGGAAAGCGGAAGGCAGGGAAAGGGGAAGATCCGGTTTGTTACCCTACGGTGGGGAGAGAGGGGAGGGGGAGGTTAAAGTGATAACAGAGTAGAGATAAAGAAAGAAAGGTGCATAGACATACAATCACAGTCGGTCACTGTCGCCACATACTGTCGCCACGCAGCACAGTAGCACTTACAGCGCCATAAACATCTGTCCAGGCTCCAGCCGCTTGTCCAATTCTGTTAAAAAGTGAAACAATAAGGATTAAACAAAGGACAACCGCGGGATGGCGCGTCGAGAGAAGAGTGCGCCTGCACAAAGGACACCACAATGGTGGTGGTGTCCTTTGGTGTAGACGCATTGTTCCGAGGCTGCTGGGTAGAACGGCGAGCGGTTACGAGAGCGGAGGGAAGCGAACGGGCCCTAACCGCTAAGCGGGGCGGGGGGTGGGGGGGAGGGCCTGTCCCTCGCGGCGGCGCGCCGTGCTAAATTTGCCCGCTTCGCCCGGGAATTAATGAGGCGAGCGCAGTATGAGAGGCGCTGCAACAGGCTGGCGGGGATCCCGCAGGAACGCGGCGACGACGTCTTTGCAAAATCATGCCGCCGCTCTACGCAGCGTCTGTCGAAATTTATCTGCGAAGCCGGTACACACCTCGTAATAAGTGGGTCGCCCTTAAGCCGTGGGCCTCTGCTATCGGCACAAACTCGAAGGCGAACAAATAGCGTCTCGTAATACGATGTCGTTTCCAGGTTCACCTTTACTCGAAAGTTGACCTCACGCGTCAAGAAGGGCTGTGACTTTGGATTAGTTGCTTCTTAAGGAAAGTCTACAGTGCGTTACGCGTAGTCCTTCTATGGGACTACGCGTGCCGACTGTTCTGACCAGTAATTTCACGTTCGCGTTTGAATTTTAGCTGATAGTACCTTCACAAAAACTTCCATAATAGAAAACTCGTGGTATTAGTGGTGGTAGTGATGCTGCTGCAGGCAGGGTTAGCCTGGCCGGTTAGGCTGACAACTGCCCCTGCTGGGCGTTTTTGTTCATAAAAAAACAACTTGCCGTTGTTTTTTCATCCACTTTAATTTCCATTAATTTATCATTTCATTTCATTTATTAAGCACAAGTAATTTTCCCTATGTTGTCCTTGGTGTCAATGTTTGTTGGCTTCTTATGATATGACTAATAAAAATCGGGCACCTCGGTTAACCCCCTTTCTTCTCGTTAATTATATATATATATATATATATATATATATATATAGTCTGTTGCGGACTATCGTCAATTGCACTTCGCTCCTCGGAAGAGGCAGGTCGTGCGTCGAGTGAGCTCCTAAGCGACATTTTTCAATGTGGTGAACGTGGTTTGAATGTTGGATGCGGGACATCAAGGACGTGTGACGTAATGCTAACGCATTTTTCTCGCTATTTCTAACGCATTTCTTTCGCTGTTTCTCTCGACCTATGCAGACATGTGTACTAGCAATATGTGCCCTCAGTGCGGTGATTCAGCCAACCTAGAACATATGCTCTGGCGATGCCCCTCGTTGAGAGGCACAGATCAAGCAGACCAGTCAAGGTGAAACACCTTACTGCGAAGCCTCGGCTACCAGGACCAAATCTTGGTCGTATGGAGAGCCCATGATGCGGCGGCCAGGTTGGGCCTTCCCGACCCAACGTGGGAGCGGCCCGCTGCGCGATAATCGTGTATCTCAGGACTGTCAAGAAAGGTTTTCCATCCGTCCATCAACCGATTACCGCGAAATCAACGAAAACAGAGCTTTCAAACAATACTTTAAGTGTAAACTGAATTAGTGTGTAGTTATTTAGTGTCCATTGTGCGCCTGAAAACTGACCCCACATCTTCACAGTCTCCCTCGAATCGAACCCGCGACCTCCTGCTCAAGTAGTCGAACACAGCGTAGTCACTCAGCGAGTGGAGCGAATATCCGCCGTCGTGTATCGATCGCCGTTCGATAGTGAGCGTTCCGCTGTGGCAATCGACGCGAATCGGCCCCGCCACGCGAATCCCCAGAGGCAAAACAAGGCTGTCCTCTGGGAGCTAATTATCTTTGCCGTGACAATGCTAAAGAGCCCAAGGGTGTTATTTTCCGTGGCGCTGTTGGCTGCGACAGACGCTTCCTCGCAGCTAATATATATATATATATATATATATATATAAGACAGTGAGCGAGAGAGAGAAAGAGGGCGTGAGAGATAGCATTTATTCGCAGCAAAACACACACGCACGCGCACGCACACGCATGCGCACGCCCACACGCACATACGCGCACACGCACATACATACACACACACGCACGCGCATGCGCGCACGAGCCACTCGTATCATGAGAAGAGGTTTGGCAAGCAAGCAAGAAAGAAAGAATGGCGGTTGGCGAGGCTGTTTTGAAATTGTCGCACCATATCGCCGTGACGTCACAGATTTTGATGGTGCCTGATCGCACGTATTTAAGTTCTTCAATCAATAAAGATGGCGTACAGTTCATTCCAAGAGACCCTAAGACTGAACTTAGCAGAGTTTCAAGAGCTGTTACTAAACTTCCGCTGCCCAAACACGAGAAAATGCATTGAAGTCCTTGACGTCACGCTGACGTCGTAGAACTTGAGTTTCGGTGCGAAAATTCCAGAGACGGAACGCCGGCCTCCATTTTCTTCTTTAGTATTCGACCTGTGGCTGCGAAGTAAACGATCTTGTGGATGTTATTGTATACTTTGTTTCCAAACTGAACAGTGTTTCTCTTCAATGTGCATCCAATGAAATATATTACCTGTTTTAGCTTTCACTCACGCAAGCGCGGAAGAATAGTTCAATGGCGAATGAAGAACGCGTGTCACCTCATCGACCGGTTTTTCTCTAACAACAACAACAAGGAAATGCACCAAGCCGCCAAAACATTGGGACGACAACGCGTGAATCGATGCCGGGAGGTACAGCGGAAAAGCGACATGCAGTTGTGCAGCAGCGGCTAATTACCGCGCTCTCGAGAGTGCCGAACCGCCCGAGGATTTTAATATTTGAAAATCGTCGTTAGCTGCTGCGTTTCCTGGAAGCGAAGACAGAGATGACCAGAGAGGAAGAAGACTTAGTCTGACTCTTATTCGGCGTAATCCCTGAGCAAATGCGAAGAAACGAAGAACAAGAAAAAGAAGGTCGCTACAATAAAAAAGTGACTTGTTCGAAATTATTGATTACAGTATATTTCACTGGATGTAAGCTGTTCTTTTTTAACCTTATATTGTGTGGCTGCCAGAGTTCATGCTACTTTATGTGATCTGAAATCGTGTCTTCTGACTTCATTGTGTCTATTTGAGCTGAGTTGACGCTCCAGTGTATTTTCTGCGACCACTGTTGTGAAATGTCTTTATTGCGTCTATGTCATCTGATTGGTCTGAATTTCTTTTTTATTCCTGTGACCTTTCTTTAGTTCGGTGCCGCCTTGCTCTTTCATTTTTGGTGTATACTCAAGTTATGTGTTGAGTTGTAGCCAGCGCCACTTTAAGGTTACAGCACCTCCTAAATGTATCATATTTTAAAAAAATGGTAAATAAAATCTATAGAGCGCGGGAACTCACTTCCCCGCAGGCTACAGCTGATTTACGGCTAGGAGACAACTTTCATCGCCAAAGCAAGTGACTACATACAAAGAAGTCGACACAGACACTATGATGCCCAGCCATACCACTTTCTTTCTTGAAAAAAAAAAAAGGACTATGCACTTGCCTGTGTTTGTTCTTGCCTCCATGCACCCAACTGTTCTTGCGCATAAATTCAAAATTCGAAAAGTGGGAACGGAAGCAAACACAAGATGAAACGTTTGCAATGCATTCAAGGAATGCCATCACGCTGGCATTGTCATCACTGAAAGCGGGAACGCATTGCTTGACTGAGAAATTATACACTCGAAATGATAACGCACTTGTGTGACGTGTGAAGCGGGAGAAATGCGTGTGAATGTCAATGAGCCGCGCGCTTCCTTGACCCTCTTATCAGGAAACGTTTTGAAACTCGAGTCCAAACATGAGTAAGGACAATGAAAAAAACACGAAGGACAAGCAGTCAGAGGCGGAATTCACTAAGCGAACTTACGAACAAATTTTGTCGTAAGAAAAATTTTACGATACAAAAGCTTATTCCCAGAGCTAAAACTGTTCACTAAATCAGCAAGCTTGCGATGTCCGCCGCTCCAAACACGAGCGCTGTAGTCGAAAAAAGGGCGTCAATGTTACGATAGCACAGCTGCGCACTACAGTACTTAACCCAGTAGTGAGTGTAAGTCGATTCACAATACCTAAACAGCCGTCGCAGCTGCCTACGTAAAAAGGAATTTTACGTCTTGCCAACATAATTATGTCTGTAAGCGCTCCTAGAGCTGACGCGGGTAGGCATTGGAACGCGCTGGTGCTGCCGATTCACCAGAGACTCCCCCCCCCCCCCCCCCACACACACACACACGCACATGCATGCGCACGCACTATGATAGGACAAAAAAAAAAAGCTGACAGCGTACGACCATGCACTGGAGATGCTTATTCTAAATTCCAGACCTTGGAGAACAACTTTCCGAACTCCTCCGTCTGCTCCTAACAAAGTGCGTCAGTGTCGTAAAATAGACGAATTGAAGCAATTTGACATGAAGCCATCTGTAATGTTGAACTATTATGTGCTTCCTGTGCCGTGCTGTGCATTATTGTGACGTGCATATGAAGGTGTGTTCTTACGAGGTTGATAGTAAATGTATGGAAACGTTGCCGCTGATCATTGTGTTGATGGTTTCTGATTAGCCTTGACTTCCTTGAGGTGGGCTCAGTAAGAACCGAAAACAAAGGCACAGATGAAGACCGCCAAGAATCGTGGGAGGCCATGTTCGCGGCCTCGGAATTGGAGGACCAGCGAAAGTTGGCGAACCGGGCCAGGGAAGCAGCAAAGGCCAATGGCTACCTGAATTGAGGAGTCCACACACCTTGGGTGAAGGAACATCTCTTTCTCACTGATTCGCATTATTCAATGTTTGTTCTCTCTGTCTTTCGCTCTCTCTCTCTCTCTCTCTATGAGTTGCCACTTGAGTTATGACAGAAAGTGTAGTTAGGGGCTCCAGGCTCTGACACCATCAACCTATAGTTTATTACCGGTCTCCAAAATTGAAGAGTACACGCCTTTGTGCGTTTTGCCTCTGTCGGAACGCGGCCGTTTGAGCCCGCAAAAGAAACTCTTGACCTGGTGCGCGGTAGCATCGTATTTCATCAGTTGAGGAGACGCCAAGAAGAAGCGCTGAACGCCGATACGATGTCAAAGCGCGATAGGCAGCGAAACTTGCGCGTGCAGAAGTTACACGCTGAAGTTTTCTGTCATAATTTGGAAATTTCGACAGCCACGGCTTCTGTGTGCATTTCTCTTTTAGAGCTGCTTTCACAGCTCTCCGTAACCTCGAGGGGGGGGCCTATGCGAAGGTCGACGACATCGTCGACCAGCCCCTTAGACGGTACCGGCTGTGACGGTAGCTCTCATTGAGCCTATATGTGCGGCATTAGAACCGTACCTGCAACTGTGCGCATCGGTATCACATACCATACCGATCAACATACCGGGTGCTCGTCGCCTTGAGTCCACATGAGCCAGCGTTCATAGCTTTCCTTTTTCCCCCCTTTCCGTAATTAGTATCGAAATAGAGACGCTTATTGGCTTTGCAATATGGTGGTATTGCTGGTGGCGGTGTTATTGCTACAGGCAGGGTTTGCCTGGCAGGCCTGGCCGGCATATTTATCCGCCTGAGCGCCTTTCTCTGCGCCAAATATGTCACCATGTGTCCATCAGTCCCGTGTCTCGCAGAAATGCGAGAAGAATGCGTGACATTTCCACTGGCATTTTTTTTTGACGGCGGTGTGGTGAACGAGCATGCGTGGTAGCGCTTGTCGGTGCTGAAGTAGACGCCCGTAAAATGAAGTTTTTTCATAAGGGTGTGCAGTGGTTTTTCGTAAAATTATAGCCTCAACTACATATGCATGATGTGTGGTCATCCTATCGGTTGACCGCGCTTCTTTCATAACGTTTAATTCTGAGCTTTGCTTCCTCATGACCCTCATATGACGCCGTAAGTTAAATGCCCCCTCGCACCGGCTGCACCCTTGTCGTAGCGGAAGAACATCTTGCCTAAGAAATTGCGTACGAAACAGCGCACCTTTGTGAATTTCGACCCAGGTGGGCAGAGAGGGGCTAGAAATGGAATAGCAAAAACTGCACGTGTGAAATTGGGAAATGAGGCGTACTGTACTTAGGCAAATACGAAGGAGGCTTCATCTCTCCGGGAACCTTTAGAAAGATGAGAGAAAAGAAAAAATATTGCAGTGACTTAAGAACCCAACACAAGCAATTTTAATTTCCTCGGCAAAGTCTGCTGGAGAGATAAAAAAAAAAAAAAAAAAGAAACCAGGGGAGGCCTGGAGATTTTTCTCATTACCGAGACAAAAGCGATAGATTGAAGAACGTACTTCTGCGCTCGATGTGGACGTATACCGAAGTGCGAATGAACGGCAGAGAAAAGTAAGGTGGACGTAGTACCAGGAATGCGGTAGGCAAAGGGACAGGGGGGGGGGGCGAAGAGGGGGGGGGGGTGTTATACGGGTTCTTGGGAAATACGGGGTGCCTCTTTCGTAGGGAAGCATTGGTATGCAGATGGAGGAATAAGCAATGAGGAGGTACACTGAAACTGGAGCCACACGAACACGCACGCACGCACGCACGCAGATTCGAAATGCGACGACAGCGCGAATGAGCAAAATATACGCGCGAGGCTCGAGCTACCATATCGAGAAGCGAGTGAAGAGCGCGCGTCACTTCCATGATAATCCTACATTTTCCTTATCGCGACGATAGCTGGGAGAAGTACCCTCCTGTGCTTTCACGCTGTTCCTCCGGGGGGATGATAATGTTTCATGGCCTTGAGAAACTTGGCGGAAAAAAAAGAAGGAAAAAAACAAAGAAAAAGAAAACATGTCGCGGTTCACCCGCGTTCCACGCCTGATTATGAGGTCCGCCGTAATGGGGAACTCCGGATTAATTTTGACCACCTGCGGGTTCTTTAACGTGCACCTAAATCTGCGTACACGGGTATTCTTGCATTTCGCCCCATAGAAATGCGGCCGTCGTGGCCGCTATTTGATCCCGCGACCACGTGCTTGACAGCGCGACACCAAAGACACTAAGCAATAGCGGGTCAGAGGCCTTCCTTCGCTCTGTTTGCTTTCACTACAGTCTATCAATCTCGCAAGGGCCACTGGGGAAGCAGAGCCGATAAGCAAACCCAACAGTTTTTTTCAGTGCAAAGGAAGAAGCCAGTAAAGGAAAAGTAAACAAGAAAACACTATGCAGCCTATAGACGCTCGGCGAAAGGAAATACAAGGAAAAACACTCGCAATAATAATAAAGAGAGGTCGGAATACACATTTTTGTGTATGGCGCTCTCACGTGGTGTGTGGCGCGCGTGTTTCAGGTGATTGAAGAGGGAAAGGTCAAAGTTCGCACGTCGGGTTTCAGTCCGCCTTCACTTCTCACACTCGTTCAAGCCCCTCTCATGCTGTGCGTCGGCACACTCCCTGCATACTGCATTCTTATTTTCTTTTTCTTTTCTTTCTGAGGTCGCAGGTTCGGTACCGGTCTCAAAGGCCGCATTTCCATGCGGGCGAAATGCAAGAAAAAACGCTCGTATACATACATATAGGTGCACATTAATAGAACCCCAGGTAGTCGAAATTAACCCGAAGTCGCCCACTACGGCGTGCCTCAGATCGACGTGATAATGAGATCGTGATTCTGGGGTGTTAAACCCCAGAATGAATTCATTTCGTTTCTTTCTTTGCTTTAATTTTTGTTACTACGACAGTGGTTCGAATCGAGAACCTGGGTTTCCTGTATGGGCCAGATCCTTTCACCTACACCGTGCGCGCTCAAAGGTATAAGGCACGCGGTGCTGCGCAAGATTGGTGATGCCCGTACGTGCATCTCGGAGGCCACCACAGGCAACGCTGTTGTAACTTCTGTGGACACTGCAAAGGAAGATGCCCTAGGGAAGGTGGCGGTGTTCACTGTGAGAGCTTGCTGCTGTCGTTGTGGTGCATGAGTTCAGTGACGAAGTAATCACTCAAATCTTCTTTACGGCGTCAGTTCGCAAGACCCGATTGCCTCGTTTATTGTGCTTCAGTGCCTTGGCATCTCGGAGACACGTATTTCAGACGCGAGGCTTCAGAAACCTAGACGAGCGTCGTAACTTGCTCTTGCGAGGGAAAACGTATAGTAAAATCTTCGCGAGGAATGTCTGTGAGTAGCAGCATTTCTCGCGATAACGGAGTCCTTCTCGTTTAGGTAACCATTACTCTGAAAAGTGTGGCGTGATTTATCTTAAAGCGCGTGTGTAGACGACCCAGCTGTCCAGGCTAACGCTCAGTTTCAAGAGGATAGCAACCTTTCTAGTGTTTGTTGCGGTTTACAGAGACTTCGGCCGCTGAGACCAGTAAAGGGACATTTACTTACGAAGAGTCGACAAAGCCTCAAGCGGCACACCGCACGTGGGAGGCCCGGAAGCGAAAACGGTCTCTTGAAAATAAGTCTACCGCAGCTGTTTCGCAGAGATTTTGGATAGGTGTTCGTTCTCGGCGGGAATACCTTGTTTATCCAACGGCGACGTGCACAATCTGGGGGAAAACACGCGTTTACCTTGGCCAAAAACCTTTTACTCGGACCGGAGAAGCAATCCAGGTGTCAACGCAAGAAAGCTTTGCACTTTGAAAGCTTTACACTTCTTTTTTTTTCTTCGTTGGTTCTCGCAGTCTCTCTGAAACCACCCAACTCCGTGCCGACGTACGTTCTCAACAATTCGTAAGCTCCGAACAGCTATCGCACGTTTTCGAAGTTTCCATTTGCACCTCCGCGTCTTGCGGGGAAACATCGTGCAAATCCCTTGTGCGTCTCCTCAACGTCCTCCCGTCGGCACCTCGGCATTAAATGTCGTTTGCACGCTGGCGTGTTTCGTAATGCTTTTTGTAATAACCACATGTTTAATGTCATGAACACTTTCAACACGTAAGCAAGCGCCGTTTTCGTGTTACGGAAAGTTATGTCTTTTTTGTTTCGTTTTTGGTTCCAGTTGTACGGACTGGTACAAGTGCATGGGAGCACGTGGCACCGAAGAAAGAAAAAAATAAAAGGTTGAGATAAGAAAACGAGAGGAGCAAGCGGGCATTACGCAACGACCCACCGCTGAGTGCCTCCCTGCGTGTTACGACAGTAGCTCCTTATTCAGGGCTCCATCGCTTTCGCCGAGCACTTCACGCGAACAGCGGGAAAGAACCACGCGGACGAAAGAAAAAAAATGGAGAAATGGGGATCTTCCTATAGAGGCATAGCTCTTTACGTAACTTTTGTTAGCTTACATTTCATGTGGGCGCTTTGTAGCCAGTGTGTTTATTTTCGGTTCTCCTATTCACACTGACGACACGTGGGAAAAACAGCCGTTCATATTTCTGTATCCTCACGTTCTTTTTTTTTTTCTTGAAGAGCTCTTCGCTCTCTGCCCCATAATTTGGTGTTTCGTCGTATTCTGGCCGGACCTAGATACAAACCTTACACGTGCTCAGAATGCACGTACCAGCCAACGTATTTGTATAAACCTTGCATGCTGACCGTCAAAGTGGTGCCAGTAGGAGCACCCCTGTTCTGCGCATAAAAAGAAAAGATAAATTTCAACATAACACCTGGACACAGAGTGTCGGCTAATAAGCACCTCTTAAAGCACACCGACGTCTCAATAAAATAGCGCATTATATTCAGCGGCTTCCTTGATTCACTCTAGTTTCTACGATTTACACATTCGGTTTTGTACCTCGGGGGTGTGTGCTCATTCTTGGCTAATGGGTGTTTATCTCTTTGGCACAAGAGGTGTAAAAGCCTAAAAATGCATTTAGATGCATGTACCGATGGTGACGCAAGTGACATGGAAGTTGTGGCGTTTGTGGTGCATAATCATAACCATTCCATGAGATTACGCGTTGTGTAGGATGAAAGTAAACATTGCTGTGTACGCCATCGTTGTTCCATAGTAACCAATTACCCGCTTCATTGAAGCTTCGCTTCACATAGACATCAAACGCGTGTTATACCTGCGTCATTTCGTTTGATGCGCGTCGATCGTTGTCGTTAACGTCGCTGCTTTCAACTACGACACTATCCATGATCTTTTTCATGATCTTGGGAGGAGTTCAATTTGCCGGGCGAAAATAAGCATGAAAAATTATTTTCTAGACGCCACATTCAGCCTTCATGTGATCCGCTTTAGCTACACGCTCATGGTTTCACTCTGATTTGAGGGTGTTTTTTGCATGCTATTTATATTGCAAACCGCCGCCGCTTCTGAGAGAGAAAGAGAGAGAGAGAGACTATAGCAATTTCAGCGAGACCTCGTGTTTAAACATGATACGCTGTCTGTGAAAGCGCGTCGTTGTCCTTAAGTGCGTCAGCCTCTTAAGTCCCATCAACGTGAGCTGGGAAGCGGTAGATATCTTATCAGAAGGACCGATTATGCCAACATCGCATCAATGTCGGATCTTTTCTGTACGCTAAACATGTATTTTGTTTTGCTTCGATGTGCATGCATTTGCCAAGCATGTTTTGCTGATTCTGTCACATCTGTTCCAGAATATGACAGCTTACGTGCTGTCGAAATTTGCAGGGGGCGGGTGCCTCGTCAAGCTGCAGTGCGCGGATTTTTCTCCGTGTTTATTTATTTATTTTTTTATTGAATAATTGATAGATTGATATATTCATTCATTTATTCATGCATTGACAGATTGTCTCCATTATTTAATTTGTCTATCGAATCCTGATGGCTGGCTGAACTGGCGACAACATATCGTTGGTTCTGTTCGCACGGAGTGCCTGCCATCTAAGCCGCGCACTCACACGCACGTACGTTTAGCATAAATGAACATAACAAAAACAACGTGTCGTCATCGCAGTGGATACCGGAGGAAATAAAATAGTGCTGTCATAGTAGTGTGCTTTGTATGCACGTTAACATGCCCGTGGGGGGGGGGAGAGGGGAGAGGGGGAGGAGGTCTAAATTAATCAAAAGACCTGCACTACGCCGTTTGGTAGCCAGATCGGGGCTTCGGAGCGCGTACCTGCATTATTCAAAATAGGAGCGAAAAGAAAACACTCGCACACGCACACAAACGCACTTGCAAACGTACGCACACACCTAGGCACGCACACCAAAATAATGAACAAGGACAGGCACGTACACAACGCACGCACCCGCACATTCGAAGGAAAGTTCAGCGAAAGCCTGCCCCCGAACCCACGCCTAGCACTAAATCAATACGGCCAGAAAGAACACAGTAACGAGCACCGCGTCGGTTCCTCCAGGAAGCGATGCCGGGCACGCCTAACGCCTTCCAGAATGTGTTCAGACATGTACCACGGACTCTCCAACGGCTCTGCGAGCTGCTCTTCTTAATTACCCCGGCGCTGCGGGCGGCTTCTTCCTAATTAGTGGTCTTGGTCGGCGTGTAGTATTTACACGCGCGGGTAGCCTCTGTTTTGTTCGGCGGCCCGTGTAGGTGCCCTCGCTGGCGTGGATGAGGTGGCAACTTCTATGCCTCGCCTCCTGTGTGGTCGCGATATTTTGATGGCGACGACATCTTCGTGTTTATTTATTTTTTCTGTATGCAGAAGAAAAAGTCAGGCAGAACGCATCCTTCGGGGACGATTATCTGCGTTAATGCGATTGGAATTAAAGTCGCACTAATAAAGTCAGTATTAGTAGATATTTTAATGATCACGTTTATGTTATGTTGCCAGTCTTGTCTTGTATCACAGATTATTTTATTCATCACTCACCCGCCGTGGTCGCTCAGTGGCTATGCTGTTAGGCTGCTGAGCACGAGGTCGCGGGATCGAATCCCGGCCATGGCGGCCGCATTTCGATGGAGGCGAAATGCGAAAACACCCGTGTACTTAGATTTAGGTGCACGTTAAAGATCCCCAGGTGGTCGAAATTTCCGGAGTCCTCCACTACGGCGTGCCTCCTAATTAGAAAGTGGTTTTGGCACGTAAAACGCCATAATTTTTTTTTCATCACTAAGACAAGAACCATACATCCGCGCGCCCCCACCACGCAGATCCCATCGCATCGGTCGCTCTCTTCAAGTTTTGCGTCCACGAGCTCGTACCCCGTCACCTTCATGAATTCATTTTTTTTTTCATGAGCAGCAGCTGACTGGAACGGCCTTCCCCATCATGTCACTGTCCTAACCTGCCCATCAACGTTTTCGACAGCTGTAAACGCCCGTATTTTGTAAACCCCAACCCTTATGTGACAGCCCAAAGGGGGTCTTTAAGGAAAAATAAGGGGATGCGATGTGATGTGGTGTAATAATGGAGTGCAAGTTGCCTGTTTGGGCGCATGCCTGGGGGTACATACCCAGGAACTCAGGCTGCCTACCTGGTCAGCCAGTAACCACCAGCAAGTTTCCTGTTTGGGCACGTATACGGAGTGGCCCGTGTTGTCTGCTGAGTAAGGCGGCAGCCGTCACATAGCTAGTGGCGCAAGCTAGGAAAGAACTTGGATCATTGGCACTAGCGGAGTAACGAGGCTAGATAGGTGCACACAACGTTGCTGAAGTAGGATGAGAATGCTAATTGCATTAAAATGTCTCCAGGCCTAACACATTTGCCCGAATCGTTGCAGCCGTCCATCAGATGTATAGGTCAGCCTCCAGAGACGGCAATGTGTAGCTTGTCAGCTTGTCTCTTTAGTTTTCGTACTGAAAGTTGCTTTATAAAGGGCAGTGGACAAGCACGCTCATTGAAGCTCCCGCGCGCAAACAAAAATAACGCATTGTGTAGCATAACGTAGCATGACAGAGCATAACGCTAGCAGGGCTAACTTAATATATATGCTGTCAATAACTTGTATTAATGACGTCTTGAAGCTCGAGAACCCGCTTAAATAATATTCTGCCCTACAGTGTCTATACAGTGTGGTAACAGCTCATAAAATGTGGCTTGAGCGAACTTTGCAGATCTAGCTCAACAATTAAAACATTAGAGTATTGCGTTACACTTGAATGGAATTTTGTGTTCGAGAAATTTTTCGCGATGTCCTCTGAGGTTACTGAAATCAATTAAGCGTTCAATTCTCAGAGTGTATTCGACTAAAATGTAATTGGAAGACATTACGAAGGTTGTGGCGTTGGCAGCCCTTAATATGCTCGCAGCATCATTGGCTACGTGAAAGGCCCTACAGGTACTGATAGAAAGTTCATCTCCAACCAACTGACATGTTGGAAAGTGCGCATTGGCAACCTATTTCAATGGACGCGAAAGCGAGCGCGGACTTGAAGGTGCTCAACGGAAGGCCACGACGAATGGCAGTGATTGAGTGATTGATTGATTGATGGGTTCTAACATCTAGAAGCAAACACACGGGCTACGAACGACGCCTTAGTGAAGGGCTCCGGGTTACCGAGCAGTTACCTTCCTTACCGAGCAGCTACCTCTGACTAAACGAGCGGTTTACAATGACGACGTGTATAGGATTTTCACAGCATCGTTATTTTCTTTTTCTTTTGTTTTGCTACAGTGGCGGCGCAGTCCGTATCAGAAAGGCAAGGTGCTCAGGTTTCTTATGGAGACGAAATACGAAGGGTCGAGAAGAGGCCGTCGCAGCACACATGAGCATGCGTCGGATGCCGTGAGCAGTATACACGCTCTATGCGTACGGGTGAAAAGAACGTAGTGGATTTAGTGAAACGCTTCAATTATGTGAGCAAGCCGTGTACAAGTTTTCTGCACGGGCGTCCCCTATAATGTTTCGCCGTTTTGGATTCACGAGTTTTTCGAATTTGCATTGACCTACACGTTATTTTTGTTTCTACTTTCGTACTTATACCGATTGGCTGCCAAGGGAAGCGAAGCGCAGTCAGTAATGGCAGAAAATCAGGTGGGGTGATGAAATGAGGAAATTTTCAGGCGCAAGTTGGAATCAGCTGGCACAATCGGAGATATCTGTGGAAGGCCTTCGTACTGAAATGGACATAAGTATAGGCTGGTGACGATGCAGATCTACATAGTTGAGCGCGACCGAAGGAGCTATAAAACGAACCCGCGACCTCAGGATTACAATGCCATGGCCACTGAGCTGAGCAACGGAAAGTGGAGTCCCTCATAAGAAGGCGAGAGTAACCGCCGCTTCATTTTGAAAGAGAGAGGAAAGAAAAGTACGTCTTTCGCCCCTGCAACCTCAACCTAACCGAAGTTCGTTTTAATCTTTCAAAAAAAAAAAAAAAAAAAGAAAGAAACCTGCCGTTAAGTCTTCTAAGAAAGCTTCCGTTAGTCTGTAGCCATACGCGTGTCCTCGCCATTCGCGGAATGCAATAGCGTGCCATCTCCCCTTTGGATCGCATTTGGGATCTTCCGAATTTTTTTACGAACCGTATGTCTCTTCGTGTGTCTGTTCGTCTTCCGGAATCGGACAGAGCCTTCGCATGTTTTTCGGTTCACTTGGCAGCCAAACAAGAGTGCTTTACCAGGGGCCTTAAAGTGCATGCAACGTCATAGACCAGAGAAAACAAACTGCGCGACGTGAGCGGGGAACTATAATAACAACAATAAAAATGGCTACGTTTAGGCGCGAGCCCGCCAAGCGTTTCGTAAAGGCGCCTCTGGAACACGCATGTTTTCGACAGGGCGTTAAACGCTTTCACCGCTTTTTCTTATACGCCGGTAACGGTTCGTTCTGTTTCGCAAGCTTGTGGATCTACGTAAAAAAAAAAAAAAAAAAAAAAAAAACGCTGTGGCATTGAGCGTTAAGGGAAGTTCAGTTGCGGGAAGGGGCGTGCAACGTGAAAAAGAATGAATAGATGAGTTTTGTTCGGAACTAGGCGTCCGGGAAACGGCAATCAAGATAGAAAAAAAAAGGCAGGGAGAAAGAAGAAAGGTTTCTCATGCGGTTGTCGGTACCTTCTGTCGATTCCAAGCGTGGTGCGGATTTTCACCTCTACGCGCGAACGTCCAAATACGAAGAGCGTTTTTTTTTATCAGTTTATATCACCGAAGAACCTGCCAGGAGAGAAATCTAGGGCCCCGAGACACGTCATAGTGAAACATATTTCAATTCTTTGGCACGAGGTAAACTGCTCTCGGAGAGCGGAGAAACCGACAATAGCAGCAGCAGCAACAACAACAACAACAAGGAAGTCATTTGAATGTAACACTTTCTCCAGGTTTCGGGGATGTCAGTTGCGCTGACGTACTTCATGCACGGCCACCGATTGGTTGGCGGCTCGACGACGTTGTGTAAGCTGTTTCTGACGGACGCCTCTAATGGAAAGTTGCGCTTCACAGCCGAGAGTCAGGCACTTTATCTCCATTTTTTGTTTTGTATTCGCTTCCGATTAGTAACGCCGCGCGTCGATGCTCGCCACGGTGCGTAGATAAATGACATCAGTTGATTGGCTGAAGCCGTCGGGACGTCAGAGGCGGCACCGTCCAATGATGTCGTTCGAAGTTGAAGGAACGAGCTGTTCCAAGAAGCTTTCAGTGCGCGTCCCTGGTCGATTGAAGGGGGATTTAAAAGGTCTAACGTTTTTCTCTTTTCTTTTCTTTTATGTAAGTCTTTTTTGACTGGGAACTTGGAACTTGCTGCTTATTTCAAGCCCTTTCTTTTACTTGAATTAAACGTACTGATGTAACGAGACAATTTTTTTCTTGTCAAAACGGGTGTTAAGCCTGCTTTCTTGGAGAATGTACGGTATACATATCGGCGTTAAGCATTGCTGTCATCACCAGAGCTGGTTTTACCATTACAAAACAAAGCGCCCAAGCGATGACAGCTTCCATCAAACAGAGCCCTACTGTTTTTTCCCCCAAGAATACCTGTTCTAATGCGTTAGCATTCTTTGGGTACTTCACGCACATTCCGCGGGCTATCTATGTATCTACGCATCTTTGTATGTATCTAAGCATGTATGTTTGTAAATAATCGTTTTCCCACCTACCTGGATCACTGGGTAGTCAGTGGTGGAATGGGTAGCGCTACTAGCTGCTGTGCTGAAGTAACAGAATTCGAAACCAACAATCGGGTCAACTTGGGTCAACGAGTGTGTGACAGTGTGTACATACGTGCCGCTCTGCAACGAACCTCTTTCATGCCGACACGGGTTGGGTAGGTACCACTGTTCGAAGGAACTATTTGACGCCGACTTGGAGTACTGGGTATGTTCTATTGGTTGTGAGCTGGTCTCTAACGAACCACTTTATGTCCCAGTAGGTGAGTGCCAGTCTTCAGTGAACGTCCTTGACGCCAACTTGAGTAACTAGGCGTGTACTACTGAGTATGTGCCGCTCTAAAATGACGAAAACAATCTGTTATGTTTATCTGACCCCGAGCGAAATCGAATCCACAGTCAAGGGTTTTTTTTTTCAAGGACATACCCGTTTAAGCGGTGGCAATACAGTGTGTCGCTATATTAAATCAATGCTAATGCATTACCGTCGATGGTTATCGTGAGATGGGTTGTGCCGCAGTTTCTTTCGGAATCACGAACTGAAGGAGAAGGAGGAGAAAACAAAGAGAGAGGGCAGGGATGTTAGCCAGAAATGCGTCTGGTTGGCTACCCTACCCTAGGGGACGGGAAAGAGGGAATATAAATATATGAAAGAGAGAGAGAGGGGGGAGGGGGAGGAAAGCCGCGGTGAGCTCGCGCACGTACGCGGAGGGCCTGAGCGAGTCAAAGGCGTTCACAGAGGCCAGGCGCCCTCAAGAAAGACAAAAGTGCCTTCACAGCTTTGTGGGAACGACGAGCGATGGAAACTGTCAAGTAAAACCTGCAGAGACAACGGCCGATCGTCCAGCCGCCGCAATGCGATAGATAATGTTTGTCTTTCCGACTGAAATAGCCGACAATGACACAATAAGTGTTCGATGTTCTCTTATACGCCGCAGACGTCGCATGCACCACTGTCCGTCGTTCCAATCAATGCAGTGTACGCCTTCGTATTACGAACTGTAGTCTAGCAATATTATACCGGGTGAGTTGTTAGTGACCGTAAGACTCCGTGTCACTCCTCGTGCTTGTTGTGTAAGAAGCGTGTCTGTTTGCACGGTGGCGTGTTCCGAAAATTACTGCTTCATAGATATTGCTCCTTTACACGCGCTGTGCTGTCTGTTACTCCTGTGAGGTTCGTTTCTTGCCCCGTTCAGGGTAGCAAACCGCACGCCCTTCTGCTTAACTTTCTCTCTTCCCCCTTCACGCAGCCTTGCGTGCGCGCTGTTTCCTCGGTCATGTAAGGCGAGACGAGAAGGTGCACGCGCTTCTAAAGGTATTTCACGTCAGCTTACCACCACGCGAAGTGACTTGAAATGTTTTGCATCACAGTATGCGTCACTTGAGTCACAGTAAGAATGCGTCACAGTGTGACGCTTTCAGCGTTCTTGCGGCCAGCGCTTGTGATAAGCAAGACAGGTTAAGAGTATTAAAAAACAACAACAATACATTGGAACAGGTCTCGTTGCAGGTATAGATAACTGCACGATATAGAGATAGATGTTTAAATGAAGAGAGGGAAGGTCAAGCAGGAAAGAGAAGTGGTTCTTGTGGGGAAAGAGGAAAGGCTCGCACTATCTACTGCAACCCATGCGGCAGCACGGCTCAGCGCCAGCAGGGTGGAGGAGTTGGGATTAAAAGAGAGAGAGGGTAGGAGGAAGAAAGGTAGGGGGTCGTCCCAGCAGTATCAGAGGAGCCCGGCCGGAAGGGCCCAGTGGTTTCGACCGGAGGAGCAGGCTGGAGATAGACCGTATAGGACGTAGCCCAGCAGAAGCGAAGTAGTGGCGGATCAGGAAGCCTAACGGGCATCCCACCACCTCGGTCAAGCAGGAGATAGGGGGCAGAATGCTAGACTGCAATATGTGTAATAAAACCTGACTAGCTCAAGCAGAACAGGTTACTGTTTGTCACCACCTCGTTTCAACGCGATTGTTATTATAAATTAATGCCATACGCCTTCTACGTTTTCCCAAAATCCGTAAATTGTAATTTTACGGACAGCTCGAACTCTCTGATCACTTGTGCGTGGTAGCGTCTCCACGGTATTGACATAACCTGCAGTGGGAATGTTATGAGATGTTTCATTCTTTTTATAAAGTTACAAGGTAACCGAATGATGTATAAGTCAACGAAACGGAAACTTTCTCTTTCGTAAAAAAAAAAGAAAAATATGAAGGCACCCTTTGATGTTGAGCAGATAGTGATAACCCTGAGTGGGCGCATCGGTGTTGTTCATCGAAGCGCGTTCTAGAAGGTGCATCGATGTGGGTGCGCCGTTTTAGGTTTGGGGCACTCATTTGCATGAAGTGCAACGACGTTTCTTAGCTCGCGATTTACATAAACTCTCGCCATAGTGGTGTTCGTCGATGTTCCGAGACACCGATGGAGAATTGGCGTCGCGCAAACGAAATTCACGCCCCGTTGATCACGAAAAGTAGTAGTGACGCGTTTCGTGCCTCTCGGATCACGTGGACCGCGATGCGAAACAATGAGTTCCTCTAACACAGAAAATGAAGCACCTACGACCTAAGCACAGTATCTGACACGCTAAATCTCGCTATGCATGCGTTAAGCTTTAGCGCACCTGTGGCTGCTAATGAACGCTCTTCTCGCCTTAATCTAAATTATCCATTTTCCGTTTCAGTAGTCATTGCTGTGCCTTTGCACTAGCCAGCGAAATACACCAGCAGGTTCAAGAAATCCCTTCTGCAAAATATGAAGCATCCACCCTGGCGATCGCTTCAAGACGCGCGTACTGATGCTCAATGTTCAGGCTCCGCAGTGTAGTAGAACCTTCGGTTTATAGGTTTTACAGCACTCCCAGTACCTATAGAAATATCCAAATCAAGTTTTCATAATCGTCGACATTTGTGCCTGTATTTGTACCTTTGGGAAGGGAATTGCTTCACCAAGTAATCACGCTGCTGTAAAATTTGCAGTAACTTCTCGACGACTAAAACAAAGCGTTTAACCATCAGCCTTTGGACAGAGAATCTCGCAAAAGAACGCGGCACTCAAATATCCATGTCGACGCTACATTTACTTTTCGCAATCTGAAGGAGCACGCATTGATCGTTTGCAGAAGCTTGTGCGTCACTTTTCTTAGCGCTAGGCATAAAATATGGAAGGTTGTTTTGAACAAGAACGCGCAAAGTAGACGTCAAAATAAAGAACTGTAATGAAAAGGCAACTGTGCGCACGCGATACAGCTGCCTGTGATGTGAACGCATCCCCTGATATTTTTATCGATCGGTAATTAACGGCTGCAAAGTTCGCGCGAGAAATCTCAATAGCTCATTTTGGCTCCGAGACAAGATCGGAGTGTGTAGCAACGTTTATTTATGTTTTAAAAGCTTTTTCTGGCGCATTCGCTGTAAGCTAAATCCCATAATCCTCTTGCATGCCGGATGTATCTTTCTTTTTCTTCTTCCGGCAAGTGCCGTTCCAGGTTTGAGGCTAACGATAGCTCGCGTTCTGGAATGCACTCGATTTTCTTTCGTCCCGTTCACCCGGAAAAGAAAGAAAGAATGAAATCACTAGGTGCCAACTTGAACAGTGCCTTGCGTGACGGTCTAGTGCGAGGCACAGACATGACGCACGCGGCGTGACAGACGACTTTGAAACTTCTTAAGGCCGTGCGAATGTAGAGCAGAAGACACGTCGAAAGAAAGAAAAAGAATGATATGAAGTATAGGGTACGCAAGTTCGTGATCAAGTGCGCACACGAAGCAACGCATTACCTTAATTATGTGTACACGCATGCGTGGACATTTACCTTTAATTTAAAGGTAAGGAAACGAGCGAAAGGAAGCAGTACATGGATATCTAGGTAGTAGATAGATGCTAGGCAGGTTATAAATATACGGTAGACAAGTTGTAGATAGATTATGGATAGGTGATTGAGAGGTGATTTAGAGATGATTTATATGTGAGTTATAGGTGACAGATGATAGATGATAGATGAGAGATATAGATGATAGATAAGTGATAGATGTATACACAGATATATCACAATATTCTGAGGCGGCACATGTCACTTTCACGTGTACGCTATCTCGCAGTCCCACAGGCTGCAGGAAAGGAGCTAGCCCTCTGACTGCGTTTCGCGCAGGTGTCTGTCGTGGCCATTGTTACAGTATCTTTTGTGCCGACAGTGAATGGATATCCCATGTACCTAGTTCTGTTTCTGCAATTCACACCTGCCTCTCAGTACTATAATGTGCGAGTGTTTGATCTTAGCCGCAATTAGGCTGTCGACTCGTCCAACTACAAACTGCTATTAATCGGTAAACACGACACGGAGCCACAGCCGGTACCACGGTTTCTTCGCACATTGATAAGCCATGATGCTATACAGATCTTAAAGTCAGGAGCCTTACCCGCCGTGGTTGCTCAGTGGCTATGGTGTTGGGCTGCTGAGCACGAGGTCGCGGGATCGAATCCCGGCCACGGCGGCCGAATTTCGAGGGGGGCGAAATACGAAAACACCTGTGTACTTAGCTTAGGTGCACGTTAAAGAACCCCAGCTGGTCCAAAGTGGTTTTCGCACGTAAAACCCCATAAAAAATAAAAGTCAGGAGCCGACGAATGTAGGCAACTATTGGATGCGCTCTGAGTTGAAATTTTTTAGCAATCTCGTTAGTAAGAAAGAAACATGTTTTATATAGGGCAAGGCGTTCTCTCACACTCGCCCACAGTCATAAAATCGCGGGAACTTATTACAGTAGCAATTTTTTTTCCAAAGATGGTATGAAACGGGGCCAACTCAGCATCGTCCGCAACTTTTTTCGATTTTCTGTACAACCATATTCCGGTAGCTATCCAGTGTATGACGGGTTTTCTTGTAAACAGTCTAGTCATATGCAAAGACTCGAAAGAGTAAGAAAACAAAACCAAAACCAAAGGAAGCAAGTATGGAGCTAACAAAAACTGCAAACGCCCCGCAATACGTCACCACTGGCGCCCACAAACCGGCAAGCTGGCTGGCCCTAGTACACTTGCATCCTTAACACTATCCCACACACTGGTATTCTTTCGCTGCAGGAAAGCGACGGTGTGAAAGCGGTCGTTTCTCGCGGAAGCAGTTTGCTTAAGATGAGGGAATGGCCACCCGCAGAGTGGTGGCCATTCATTCCCTCCCATTGTTTGCGCGCCGTTCCTTTGTTTCTCCTTCGAGTGGGGATTAAGGTTCGAAGAGGGAAAGAGAACCGTCAGACGACGTCGAGAGAGTTTCTTTCGCGGCGCTCGCGCCTTATTTGCAACGCAAACACGAGTGCCACCAAGTGTGCGAGGTCGGCGCGCACTTCCATCGAAGCGCCGTCCTGCGATGCTATACACGACGACTGGCTATTCTTCGCCGTGTGCTATAGACGGAGATGTTGAGTTCGGCCTCGTTTTCGCCCGACGCCGTTTAGTATGATGTGCCGTTCTCTTCGCGGCGACTGTTCTTCTTTGCCGACCCGAAGGAGAGTCGGCCTGCTGAGCTCTTAAAATGCCGAGGCCTTTTCCTTTCCTTCTTTTTTTTGACATGTTAAAATACGGCGCCCATCTCTTGACTGAGCTATGGAGTTAATATATAGTTTTGTATACTTTGCACATCGTCTTGTAGGACAAATAATCGAAGAACCGTTACTGTGCACACAACGACATTATTACATAACAGTCAAAACAAAACCGCAACGTTACAACGAAACTCTCAAAGCAACATATTTTTCACATCAGTATTTCACAACACAGGCAAATTATAGAAAGTATTAACGGGCACTACCCTTAAAGGTAAAAAAAAATTCAATTATGGTGTTTTACGTGCCAAAACCACTTTCCGATTATGAGGCACGGCGTAGTGGGGGACTCCGGAAATTTGGACCACCTGGCGTTCTTTAACGTGCACCTAAATACGCGGGTGTTTTCGTATTTCGCTGCAACTATTCGCAGCTCTACGATTAACGAGTTTAAATGGTCATTGAGCCAACCAAGTTGGCTTCTACCACTGATGGGGCATTTGCGCTCCGGATCTAGGCAGTTCAATGGCTCTAAGGACATGGGCAGAATCGGCGTGACTACAGACAACTGCCATAGTTAATGGCTACGAGTTAACTTGACTAGACCCTCTCCGTAGCATTGTCTCGTGGCCACCTAGTATGTGGAAGCCTTGTAGGTACGACACGGCGTGCCTAGGTGACTCGAGCGCTCGGTGGCAGCGTGAACGAAGAGCCATTGCCACGTAAGGAACACACTGGCTTATTCGACCAACGCCACAGACGTCTGGGGTAGGCCTATGGCGAAACCCTCCGCAGTTTCGCTCAAAACAAAACACCCGTCTTAATTATTGAGTTTGCGTAAGGAGTAGTACCAACGGATGGCATGGCGTATTTATTTGTCAAGGATGGGAAATGTTGGCAACAAGTACAGTTCGTCGCCCGCTTCTCCTCAACATTAAATTGTTAGAGCACATGGTATGTTGCTCTGCCACTGTCTTTGCGCTCTGGCCAGCCATTCTTCACGGACCGGAAGTCCCATAACGCGGTGTAAACAATATGCGAATTGCATATCTAAAATTTCCGCGCAAAACGAGTGGGCCAAACAGACCTTTTAATTAGAGACCATGCACGGTTTTGAACTGGCAAGCTCTTCGCGTTGCCCAGGTCGTGGTATCGAGTGAACCGTGGGCGAGGAACGCGATGGCTTGTCGCCTACGAGGGGCTTCACGAACGAGACAGCCCACCTGCTCGCGCTGCCAACGATACTGATCAGAAAGAGAACCAGCGGTGTTTTCGAACCGAGCAGAGCCGTCACCCATCTCGGAGTCGTTCGGTTTCGTGACCTGTCGAGTCGGGCAGGTCATAGTCGGCCTTTATTCGCACTGTGGTAGGGCTTCTGAGTAACAAATTGGCCTCGCCCGGAGATACGGGAGTTTTAATTGTGAGGTGTTCTTTGATTTGCAACGGTATCCACAGCTGAGGGATCCACGTATGCAGTGTTGGTGCTGTTCGCAGTCGTGTATCTGTCACACCTCGCGGGCTGCTTCGGAATGGTGAACACAATTCATTTCTTTTTTTTTCGCTTCTCATGTCCCGTTTGTCTAGTTACAACGAGAAGTGGGCGCCACATTTGTTTTTTTTATTGAAATGAAAATAAAAGAAATAGACGTCGTTAACTTATAATGATGACGGCTACTCCCTTTTCTCATAGCGGAAACAACAATGTAAAACAAAATATGCAAGAAAGTGAGAAGAAATCACTTCATACATAATAATAAAAAAGTAAAATGCAAGTTGCACCACAGCGAGTTCATAAACAAAGTCACAAACACACCGAAACGGCCGTGATGTAGACTGCGATGAGCATATCAACAGATGACGAATCACACAGTGTTAAAATAATGCACGCACACCGCATTGTACTGACGCACGTGCACGCAGGCACGTATGCACGCACGCACACTTGAGCAATATTATAAGAATCGCAGGTTCACCGAAAAAGAAAGAAAAACTGAATTTATTTGTAATTCAGGCACACGAACTGAAATTGACGAGTGCACCGGAAATTCACCAACCTCAAGATTTCACTGCAGTCCTCAGTTTCAAGCTGGATCCATAGGCGGAGAAGAAAATAAGCGTTATTGCATGATTCCTGGCCCGCGTGGTTTTGCTCAAGAAGGCGCTCGCATGCATGCGTGCGTACGTATGTACATACGTATTTGTGTACGCACACGCATAGGCATGCATGTATACAGAAGGAAGCCATTGTGCCGCCCTCGTTGGCAGTTGGCCAGCCTGCTCCTTCCTCGTTTCCGTCTGTGCATTGTATGTGTGTCTTGGCATCAAATAGTAATAGTAATACACGCATACATGAATACTGCATGCATACATGCATACGCGTACACGTACATACTTGCAGTAATGCAATGAAGAAGAAACGTTGTGCCCGCATAAGCACGAAACCATTCCTCGCCTCTTCAAAATTTCTCCATTCATATAAATATGTGAATAAAAACAAAAATGCGCTGAAAGTTGCCATTCAGCGCTCCGAGTCCACTTTCGCCCGCGAAGGACAGCTGCGCAATATTCGGGTGACCGAGTTGTTTTCGAGTGCCTCTTTGTCATACAACGCGGTTCATCTGTTTATGTGCGTTCCTTCTCTCGAACGCCCCTTTAATGCTTTCTATAGTTATGGCAATGCCTTGGTTCTACTGTGCGCGCCTTTTGTGCCTTCGTTAGAATGTTTGTGCGACGTACACCAGACCACGGCCACAAGGATAGCGGCGTTTGCGCATTCCTCGCGATGTTGTTGTGATTTCGTTCTTTTCGGGCCCGACGCACTTGCGTTTCCGAGATTCGTCGCCCACGTCGCTTTTCGGGGGTTGAGAGCGCTTGGCAAGACTCCGTGGGCTGCTTATTCGACGCATACATTAGCAACGCGGCTCGCTGTCCGTCTTTACGGACGGCGAACTCCACTGCAGCTTACATGCATAGGAGTTTTAGTTAGTACTCTGCATTCCTTGAACCTGAGGCAGTTGGTTTCTTTTTAATTCGTTCTAATACATTAAGATGCAGCTCATGAGAATGAAGTTTTAATGAAACTAAGAGCGTCAAATGCAAAGAGTACGGTGTACGAAACCGACACTTTTCTTTCTTTCGCCCTTTCTTTTCAACCCTTAATCCATTTCCCCTGCGTAGGGTAGCAAACCGGGTTCTAGCTTGCAGACTGCGACCAATTAGAAGAGATATCGCAGGAGGGGCTACGTGGGACAATATATGGAGCGTCATGGCAAACAGACACGTAAGAAAACTGCAGTTTAGTGAGAGTTCGACTGCCCGCTCGGAGCCCTTGAGGCCGATGGCATGGCATGGCAAGAACTTTATTTTAGTCCAGAAAAACTAGGGTCCGAGGGCACAAGCCCCCAGGCTAAGTCGGTGGCTCCGCCCACGTAGGCACCGGTAGGCCAAAGGCTTTCCCGGTGTCGTGAGCTCTCCGGACGGCCAGGAGTTGATCTTGGAGGACTTCGCTGGATATGCGCCGACTCCAGATGCTTTTGGTATCTTTTAATGCGTAATGACGAATTCGAATGCAATGCATTCAATGCATTTTCAAATGCGTGTAATTGAATAAAACTTTGAACAAGATCAATTAAATGCGTTTTCGTGGTGCGAATCTAGCGCGCTTGGTATTTAGTATCTACCATATATCAAGGTTATTAGTATTTACCGAGGTTAGTAGTGATGTGTACTAAATACGCACAGGCACATCGTGCGGGTTGCTCGCTTTTCAATGCGCCGTATAAGAAGCACTGTTTATTATTTCGAGCTCCGTCATCGTGTCAGGGCGATGATAATTAACGATGATTTATTTGTAACCCCTTCGAAACGGGGCAGTGATAAATGGTCACTTAGCCTGCTTTATTTATTCAGGCATGCTGTACATGCTTTTTATTCTGGCGTCTTTGTATACATCTCCCTAATCTTCTTTTTTCTCTTCCACAAAACATCTCCATCTACCTTGTAGCACTACGCATGCCTCCAATAGATCCGGTCGTATCAATCCCTGCTTTTTCTTCATCTATACTCGAAATGTCTCTCGCTTATCTCGACTTCCAACTGGTTGTTGCTTCCGTACACTGAAATACACTTAGTACAAGAAAGCCCCGCTTATGGTAATCCCGCACTGCCACCTCGATGTTACAGGGAAAGCTCTGCTATCTGTTTGATGTGCGTGCTATATGTTAAGAGCGTCTACGTCTACACGCTCCAGTTCTCTCCTTTGTTCCGTATATTTTTTTTTTCGTGCGCGTGCTTTTTTTGGGCCGCTTTCATAAACAAGAGACTGGCGATGGTCTCTGCGCGTTTGGGCGTGAAAATATGACGACGTTGGGACGAACTGCGAAGAAATAAACGAACGAGCGACGCGCGGTATAGTAAACAATGGCTCGCAGGCGCAGTCCCGTGTTTGCAGGGAATGTTTCCAGGACACGGTGCGCGGTGCCTGGCACGTATTTTTTTTTTTATCGCGGCGTCCCGGATACACAAACGCCAACATTACGCGCTGGACCAGATCATTCTTCACTATGCTCTGAGCGGGGTTACAAACAACGAAGTATAGCGGCTTTTTAGAGTGGTTTTGTAAAGGCATTACGTATATACTTTTTAGGAACTTTGGAAGCGTGTTTCTCGTAACCGACGATGAACACGCTTCACTGTGCGTCCTTTCTTTTAATCCCAATACGGAGAGCTCTGCGATTTCATCAATGTGAACGTTGCCACGATGTCGCTTTGTTGCGTAAGTATGGACCTAGCGTGAGCTAATAAATAAAACAGAGGCACGGAGTGAGCGCCTCGAGAAAAAAAAAAAAAAAAACCCACCTCTCTGTTCAGTTCTTACATGTGGTACCTAAACGAACGGATTACTTGTAGTACTTGACGTGTTAGTACTGTAGTACGGTAGCACTTGTTGGTACACACCGTGGATCCTGCTCTAGACGCAACCCAAACTTCGCGGTTGTTTGTTCTTTTTTTCGCCGATGCTGCATTCTTTTAGCTTTTCATACCGACAGCGGATATTCACTTCCGGTAAAGTACCACGACAACAAATACCAGGCGCGTGTGCTTATGTGTGTCGAAATAGTAACTGAAGTTGTCAAATTGCGTGTGGCAGGCAGGACGAACATAAAGAAGCGCTGTTTCAAGGCGAAGTGCACTGTTGTTACACTAGCTTTTCTAACACAACGCGATCTTAAAGCCCAGTGCGAGGAAAAACAAAAATAACTGTAGCACCAACGCGTTTCTAAACTTGCGCAGCATCCTGCAGAATTCCTTGCAAGTGAATATTCTTTGCGAACTCACCAGCTCCGATTGATAAATTGTAGCATGTCACTTAGTTTTTAGTTTAGAGTAATTAGAAAAATTTGTCCGCTTCTTCAAGCAATCCAGTTCAAAATGATTTGCACCCGTTGTATGCCTGTACTCATATTTAAGTGCACGTTAAAGAATCGCGGCTGGTCCAAAATAATTCGAAGTCCTTTACTACGGCGTCACTCACAATCAGATGGTGGCTTTGGCATGTAAAACACTATAATTTAATTTTTGTTGTATGCCACTGCTCAGAACTAGCCTACCAGATCATTTTTTTACATTGCAATTCGCCGCATCAAAACACGTGTGCTTACCTTTATTACACTCAGCATTGCTTCGGCTGTAGAAATCGCATGTTATGACGTACACGTGAGCTTACGTTATTAATAGTAGCTCTTTCTTTCTCGCAATGGGGACGCTTTACAAAAGAGACACGCACTGGGTTCCTAATCTTGTCATAAGAACTCACACAAAAAAGAAGCGTCATTATTCATATTCTCGCAGCGTGGATTCCATTTTGTGGGCTCAAACACTACCCGGGCATTTGTTTATGAGATCCTTGGAACTGAGCTGGTCCATTTTTCTTCTTCTTCGTAATCCGGGTCCCATTCCATCGCCGTCGGCAAACAATGCCTGCTTCTAAGATTTATGGTTGCGCGGGGGAAGAAAATAGTGCTTTCTAATGTTTGCAAAGAAGGCCGGTGCCGGAAATGGAACAACTGGTTGCGAGGGAGATTAAATTATATTAGATTACCTTTTTTTTTCTTCGCTAGCGTGTTCCAGTTTGGATTCGTACGTTGTATACTGCTCATTACTTACTGTGTGAAAAGAAAAAGGAGACACGAGTTATACAGAGGCACCACTGGGTACCTTTAATTAAAAGTCCACGATGGCGCTTGGGACATAAGGTACAGTGCGCCTGGAAAAAAGATTTCCCAACGAAGCTTCGTGATACGTAAAACATCTTTTTGAGAACTCGCATTACGAATGCCGACTACGTATACCCCGTTGTCAAGGCATTGGTTCGCAATCTGGACGTGATCTTTCCCTACGGAAGGGCGCTTTTAATTTACCGCAGCGATTTCAAGGCTTGCACTTATCAGACAGAAATAGCGAAGAGCTATCAGCTACATTTCTTTTGGTGAAATCACGTTGTTTGAAAGGACCAAGCAAAGCGAGCAAGCAAGCCGGCTCCAGAGTAATTTGGACCACCTGGGGTTTCGTAACGTGCCCCCAATGCACGATACACAAGCGTTTTTTTTTCTTTTTGTATTCCGCCTCCCCCCATAGGACTGCAGATGCCGCAGCCAGGATCGAACCCACGCGATTTCGAGCTGAGCAGCTCAATGCCATAGCGACTCGGTTACCAGGAGGGGTAAACATTCAATCGCTATGCTGCTGAACGCAATGCCAGGAACAGTTTTAGAGTGTTTAATTGACAGCTTCGCGAAATGTTAACTTCAGCTAGATTCCATAATGTGCGACGGACCTGCAGATTTTTCTTCCATTGCAGACTGAGTGTAATTTGTAGAGGCGTTATTGGGCGCAACTCCTAAACAGAGTGCAGCTCAGGTGCTTCAGCTCTTTCTTCTCGTGACGTTGTTCAACTTCTCTCAATCTTCATTTTGGACCTTCATTAGACGTCCTTTCATGCCTGTCCCGCGTCTCATTCAGAACACTTCCATCACCCAACTTATTTTTTTTCGTGTAGGTGTTTTCCTATAGCGAACGAGTTGAGGCGGGCGAGGGAAGATAAAAAGAAATAATGAAGCCCGAGGCGCCGGAAATTTAGTCAATATGCCTAGTCGAGAAACCAGCTAGAAAAAAAAATAAAAAAAAGCATGATGTGCGAATGACGTGCATACATTCACTGCGGAGTTGAGTGAGGCGTTTTAACCGCAATATCCAGGACGTACCACGGTGGAGAAGAAAGTGCAGGAAAAAGAAAAAAAGAACGAAGATGTACTTTTTCATTTTTTTTTTGGAGGGAAGTATGGACGACTACCAAACTTGGTAGAGGTGAGAAAGTGCCAGTAGTCCACGTCTGTCACGACCCCTCTCAAGCAGGGAGAAAAAGGAAAAACAAGAAAGAAAGAAAAGAAAGAAGAAAAGAGATAGATAGATCGATATAAATAAATATAAAACAAGTAAACGGATTAAAGCGTTTGTTTTCTTGATATGGGATTATGTATGATCGTTTCTCCATTGAGAACGAATTTTCTAACTTTAGTCCCTTGAGAGATGGTTCCTATTAATCCCTGTCACCCCGTAGTCATGTAGAATCTTTCTCGGGCGTAAGCACCCACAAAAGGAGGGTATTGAGAATGGAAATTCGGAACTCATCCGAATCGTCCAGCGCACTGCACATATCCATTCTTTTATTTCCGTCGAGCTTTATTTTTTTCTTGATTTCTCTGCGTACATAGAAAAAGAAAAAGGAAGCACGCTTTGGTGCTTGCACGAATGCACATCTATAATATTATAGCCCCGGCTCGCACGGCAAGGGAGGCCACCGCAACTACTCAACAACGTTGCTATCGTCGAAGCTTCTTTGCTAGATTGCCGTCATATATTTAGGAGAAACGAATGTGGCGTCTATGTGTTCGTTTGTTCAATCTATCATGTCTGAATTCCCTAATTTATCCGTGGACAGTTACAAGGGTCTCGCTTCGTGCGGCTCAAGGCAGTCGATTTTCTCGTAAAAGTTCGTTAAGCTCGAGTTTCGAACTTTTTAAGCTCGAATCATCGAACACTATTCGATGATAATAAGCAGTGGGGAACTAAATTAACATTTTCATAGACGGGCATGGTGATATCAATGGCAGCAGAACTAAAGAGCATCGCCAGAAAATTAGAAATATAGAAATGAAGAGTTTTTGAAGATGTGCGATGTGTGAATGCTCGAATATATGTAAGAAGCGCTGACTCTGAGTATGGTCTATCTTAATTTGTGCGCATGATGCAAGATATGAAAAGACTGAAGGGAAATCGATTATTCCTGATGTTTCAGCTTGGAGTTTAAGTGATTACAAATGGCAGAGTTAATAAAGAATGAACGACCAAATTGTTTTTGAGAGGGGGAGAGGGGGTTGTCGCTACGTCTTTCACGTGTAGACGTATGTGGGATAATGGTGTTCTTATCAACACCGAATTTTTTACAGAGTTGATGAGTGTTAGCTGCAGTACAAATGCTGGCACGAAGACAATGCCGGCTATAGCTTTTCAGGCAACAAACACAGGTGTACATAGCAAGTTACATAGCATAGCGAAGGTAAGAAAAGAAACAGATTATAAGTTGACCTGACCGTATATACCCAAAGCTCAGAATGTCGCAAGCGCCATATGTGCGTCGTAAGTACAGAAATGGAACACGAGAAGAATATTGAAAGAAGTGACTGCTTCTGAATGAAAACGTAAATGTCATGCGTACGATCCATACCTACAATGAAGATTTTATCATGGAAAAATTACGTGCGCTTCTTATCGCAGTTATTGGTCAACAAACTCATTAGGGGCAACGACCGCGTGTTTTTCAAGATTGACTTTTGGTTACAGTCGCAGGAGTAAATGCCAGTGTTTTTATTAACAACCCAAAGATAATGGATATATATATATATATATATATATATATATATATATATATATATATATATATATATATATATATATATATATATATATATATATATATATATATATATATATATATAGTTGAAAGTCTTATTGGTTTTCCTCTAGAATTTAGCCACCATACATTTTTTTCTGAGCTCTGCAAATTTTGCTTTGGGTTAAGGCAATATTGAGATGTGTGTAAACGGGAAAAGAGTGTGTGTATGGAGGGAGACAGGTGGTAAGGTGGTACTCTAAGACTTCTGAGGCGTTACATCAGTCCCCTAGGATGGGCTGGTGTTCTAAACAAAGACAAAGGAAAAGCCTCATCACGTGATCCTGTGCTATGGTTGCGCGCCTGCCCTCTCTATCTCTAGCTACAATGTCTTATTTTTACCGTGACCCGCATTCAGTCACACGCACACACACGCGCACAAAACTCTTACACTAGACTTGCTCGTAAGAGCAAATTCCAGCCGATCCTGAAGCTGGACGAATTGCTGATGAAGTCCGTCGGCCAGTGGCAAAGATTTCATGCGAACGAGACCCTTTGTGATTTCATCCCTGGTTGACTTACTGACCTTTCTATCTCTCAAACATAAACCAGTGCGCAAGTCGGTTTCCCGGTTTAAGATGTTCGCAAAATATTTAAGGAGCTTCTACAAAGTAATATGCGCGGCAGGATGCCTTTCTGGTTATGTTCTAATATTTGATTCACAATGAGGTTAATGCTACAGAGAAGGGGGTTTCCATATAACCTTATATTACGAGAAATATTTATTAACGTTTTGTTAAAATTTCGTGGCCCACAGCACCAATCGATCTCACAGTGGGAGGGAAATAACAATACAAATCCAGAAGCACAGTGCAGGTAGAGAGAAACTAGACATGAAATTACACAGGGTAAACATCGAGAGTGTAACCCAACACGATGTGAAGAAAATGTCGTCACTGGTAATTGAAACAACCTATACCCATAAACAGATATGTAAAAGAATGCAGTAAGCCACTCGTTTGCCGCAACTTTACCAACGTGGGAAGAAGGACATTTGAAACAACACCGTTTTCCTTCTAAATTTTCTAACATTGTTTGCATGTCCTGTACGAAGAGGCCTGAAATAATTTAGTTGTAATAAATATTGGTCTTTGTTAACTCATGCCCCGGAAAAAAAAAGTTTTGAAAAGAAATTTGTCACTGTTTTTAAGGAATTCCCTTAAGATTTTCCCTGTTTAACTTCCTTTAGCTTTTGATACGCTAAATTAACGAGTGTAGTTTGTCAAACAAATATCAGCATCGTAAGCAGCGTGACCCCAACAGATACTAAAGTTTCTTTTTTTTTGTCTTGAGTGATCTAACAGACAGCCAAGAAATGCGACGCCGTTCGCTACGTCACTGCTTTAATTGTGGGAAACAATTAGGTGTCGCGAATTTTTGCTGTAACCACAATCTCTACGCAGGGCAAAAAGCAATCTCGTATTTCTTGGTTACATTTTGGAGAGAGTTGAGTATCTCAAGATTAGTTGTCACAGTATGTGAAAGGTTCGTTACACGGCGACATGGGGATGGGCTGCACTAACGCAGGCCTCGATAATTGTAGTAATCTTGCACATTATTTGTTTTGGAATAACCGACACTTAAGGGTATCTAGGATGCTAGAGTAATGTGCTAATTTAAGATGTCAGTGAATTAAAGCGTCATGATGAGAGCGTTCAATATCGATTTTTGTCGAGGTTTTTGTCTGTAGCGGCTTTAGCAGCTCAGAAATGCGGATGGAATTGGTTATCATTCGATTGAGTGCGATTGACGTCGATTCGTCAGGAGATTTAACCAAGGCTAAATTTGCAAAGCCATGTTAATTTAATCCCTCCCCCCCGAACAAAAAATAAAACAAAACAAGAAAAGTTCACCGCTGTATACCTATCCTTGGTTAGGACAGTGACTAACATTACAGATGTCACTCTTATACAAAAAATAATGATGACAAGCGTGTATGCATTAACTTCCGCAGGATTCTTTTCACCAACAATTCATTTATTATTACCAAGCTCTTCCTGGTCAGTTTAGTGAGGAGTCAGTGAGTAGTCTAATATTAGATACAGCTTCATGTTAGCTGCTTCCATGTCAAACTTTCACGCGACATAAACGCTAGAAAAACGAAAAGAAGAAAAACATATCTTTTTGGCCGGTGTGTTCTCGTGACGTCATACGTTTTTCCCAGTACCACTCAATCCACGTTAGCTAAAACAAAGCAAAAGCAAAAAAAGAATATTTTTAATGGAACTAAGAGGCCAGACACTCACCTATTTTGACAAAGGATCGAATTTGATCGTTGTATTCCGACAGAAGGGACGCGGACTCTCGGCTGTTTTCTCGAGACAGGCGACGCGAGTTGCGCTTCAGGTATCGCGTGAGCACTTCCACGGCCGACATGTTGCACGCTTCGTATCGTCTGCTGGAGTCGAGCGTAGACGACGCACTTGGAAGAACGGAAGCAGACGACGATGTTGTCTCTCCAAAGAAACACGAATGGTGGTGACTAGCGCTCCGGACTTATTCACCGAATGATTCACCCCGAACCGCTCTACGAACAGTCTCAGCTACACACACACACACACACGACGTAGCAGCGCAGAGCGCGCCTCCACTAGACGCTTTCACGCCGCTGCGCAACTCTGGTCCAGACACTGGGTCGCCGGAGCAGCCATGCTGGAGGTCGCAAGCAGCGCGTGCCGCGCTAGCAGACGACGACCTCTTTTATGTTCGTAGTGGAGCACGTTACCTTGGCTGGCGACTGTGTGTTCCGAGCACAGAGCTATGTAGCTTTGAAAACGGTGTCAAGATTGCCCAGTCGAGGCCGCTCGAACAGCTTAGGCGTCACCGCGGAGAGGCTGCGGACAACACAACCTTTGACATTTCGAAGCGTGTCTGTTGTTAGGGCCCGAACAGCAGTTGTCAGTGCACGTCTAAAGCGAGGTGAGCTTTTCCAGATTTTCGTTGTCTTTTAAGCGGCCACACGACGGTCTACGACACGTTTATCGCAAAACTTCGCCATTTTAGCGCATCAGCCAACATCGCCGAAATTAAAAAGCTTCACCACCTCACCATGTCAACAGGGATTCAACAGACATTGCTATTTGGTACAGACCACCGACACAATGGGCGCATATTCCCGCACTCTTCGTCGCTGAGAGGTGCCGCAAGGCTTCAGGTAACGTTTTACACAATGCTGTCTTCTAAAGCTGGCAGCAGCAGCCGCGATTATGGCTTCCAACCGGGAAAGGGGCATCGGCGCTTCCTGGAGTTGCGTATCGCGGGGCTAGGGACTTGCGCATAACGACAGCTTCTTATGCGCGCAGTTCCACCGGTCACAAAGGAACGTCATCATTCCAGAGCTGCGCAGGCTTCCAGCAGGCGCACGTACGTCGGAAACGGGTATCATCCGTCCAATGCAACGATAGCACACGGGTCTTCTTGTTTGTTTCGAACCGACACGACCTTCGCTCCCAAGAGAAAGCACTTCAGCCGAGTTCACTACTGAACAAAACTGAGATATGGTCCCAACAGACGGCCAGTCAAAATAGCGAAGCGCATCCGCCACACAGGACTGACACGGCGAGCACCACTGCCTCACTAACACGCGGCTCGAAAGGTGGCGAGGGAGGGCGGGCCTCCACCTACAATCAGTCGCGCGCACTAAACTGAGAGCTCTCCGCAGGGGCGTCCCAGCCGGCGAACGCGACATTCCCGACTCGAGTCTGAACACCCTCTCTCCTTCATCGACTTTGCGAGGGTAAACGAGCGGGGAGACCTGCCTTTGACCGACTTTCGAGGGAGATGGCCCAGCGGGGGCCACAGGAGGCGTCGGTCGGGGCGCGGCACGTTTTTGGCAGCTTCGCAACTCTTGCTGGGGGTCCCGTAGGCAGCCAAGAGCACCGTCGCGCATAAAAAAATAAAGAGAGAAAAGGAAGGGAAGAAGCGATTTCGTTTGGTTCTTTTTCTTTTTGTTTCTAACGCGCGACAGCGGTGCGGCCGACACCCCAGTGGCCTCACCCTCTTGCACCCCTCATCTGCGCTTCTTCCTACTAGGCACCCCCTCACCGTATTCTCTTCCCGGTTAGTTTTTGTTGCTGCCCCTCTCGCCTGCCTCCCGCCGCGCAGTGGGGCTGCGAGCCGGCACCATTTTGCCGGTGCTTCGTTTTTGTTTTTCGTCTGCTGTTTGAAAGAAGGCTCGAGAGATCGTTTGCTTTCTGGATCGTGGCGTCGCGTCTGCGGCGTCCGTCCTGTCTCGTTCAGAGATCTGTATTGCTTATTTTGTTCTTCTCGACCAAACAAGCCTCGCAGTATTCCCCCCTTCTCCACGCGGTGTCTCCGGCTCTAAATAAGTGACATTGAAGAAGAATGGGGGAAGTTAGATGTTCATAAACTCTCGTCAAGGTCGCCCGCACCCTTCGGTGTCGAGGGATAAACGAGAGAGCTGGAGATCCGAGGCTTGGGCTTTAAGCGAAGCAAATAATAATCGGCAAAACGTGCATGAAGACTAAAACGAAAAAAAATTTATGCGCATGACGGTAGTCGTGACGAAAGTAATGAAAATTATGGTTTTCCTTCCTTTCGTGAGATGCGGCAAGCGCTCAAAGGGCGAGCGGTGTAATAACGACTGGTGGAAACGAAAAAAAGAAGAAAAAGAAACGGCAAGGACTACCCGAAGCATGGAAACAGGAAGCGCTGCGGGCAAGAGTCATAAACAATTCGTAAAGGCACGCCTTGCGGTGCGGTGTGTAAATAAACGTACAACACGTGCAGGCGAGACCTTCGCCGCTGCCGACGCGAGAAAATAAACAAAGAAAGGAGAAATATCGCCCCACAAAACTGCCGCGTCACATTATCCTAGAGGTTGCGCTGACCGCAGGTTCCTTAAGGTAAATAAATAGATCAGAACTAGGTATACGTCGTACACATTTCCTCTATGACATTTGTTTTTTTTTCTTTCTTTTTTTAGAAGATTCGGTTAATATGCTTGTGCTTCTATGATAATTTTTGCGGGACTATGACGATGCAATGGCATTTCAGCTTTATGGCACATCGCGAGACATTGTATAAGTCTGTATGTAGGTTCACTGCGACTTGATCTGGGAGGGGGTTGGGCACGTTTGGAACAACTCTGCGCCTGTGTAGATGATTTACGGGCGTTGACAGCGAGTGGACCCAGCGTATGGCAAAATTTCCAAATTTTTTATGCTTCTGACGAGTGCGTGATTAATTTGACCTGTAGCGCTTGCGGAGGGTATTAAATCTGATATTTACTTTATATCAGGAAAGTAGGGGCCCCACATTTTGTGACGCTTCCTGGCACGCGACTCCATGAAACCATCCTGTGAACTAAGAGAGTATAGGTTATGCAGGGTTAGTGCAGATTCGAGGGCAGATACTAACATTTAGGATAGTTGGTGTGAGAGCCCACAAAAATGCTATCGGATATTAAACCAAGCTATTTGGCTCCAGGGCTTCTTTATATTTAGGTTGGAATGCTTACATCTTCAGGAGGGACACGTGCGGTAAGGATTTGACCAAGTCAAGTTTCTGACAAGACATTTGGACTAGCTATCGTTTTGCACAGTTACACAATATCTATGATGATAATATGCGTGTTGACCAGAGGCCAAGCCCTCAACATGGTTCACCTATTCAATCTTTTTTTGATGTGGGTAAACATACGTAGAAGGCTGTTCATTATGAATCGAAGTTTGTTTCTGCGTAAACGTTACTGAGTATCTACACATAGACGGCAGGTAGCTAGAGACCTCTAGTTAACATGCAATACAGAATAATTCTAGTAGCAATAGACAGGTTATCGACACGTCCACGTGTTTGTGGTTCTGAGAAAGATGCCACTGGCTGACACTGCAAAGCAAATCTGAGGAGATTTTTTTTTTCCCGCAAGAGGCAGACTACCGAATATAACATTAGCAGGGGATGACGTATTCGATGACGTATGGATGACGTCCGTATAAAGTTTTCTATGCGCCAAACGGCGCAAAATGAACGAAGCCAACAGAGAGAGCTAGAGAAAAAAAGAAAGGTTGAATGTGTATCGAGAAATACCGATGATCAAAGCGGGTTGCAGATATTTGGTTGCGATGTTGTTGGTGCGTAAAACCACAGAGTCTCCTGCAAAAAATTACTGGAGGAAACTCTGACGTTAATGTCTACACGGGAATTGCAAGTATCGCAGTTCGACCCGCGTGAGAATGACGGGCGCAGTACACGGATTTGCCTAAACTTCGTACTTCTGACTTCACACGGCTTTGCGACTTCTCAAGTTTATCACTTTCAACGTGAACGCCGAGCTACGAACGCAACGATTCGCAATGATTGCGCACCTACGCGGAGCCAAGCTTCCTCGCTGTGTTGAGAAAACTGATTGGCAATTGTGAAAGCTGAAACGAAACGAATAACGTTGCAAGAATGTGTGAAGCCACAGGCACTAAGAATATAAACGTCTATATACTAATGATTATCTCTCTCTCGATAGCCGAACGATCAAAACGCCCGAGTTCGCTCTAACAATTTTTTTGTAAGAAGCGCTATGCGAAAGCATGAGTTTACGCTGTGGGCAGCCAGCGTTAAAACTTCGCGCGCCCAAAGAAACGCTGTAATACATGGCCTAGCGGGTGGACGAAGTACTTGTCAGTCGCAAACGCTGCTACTTTGCGTAGGAAAATTTACCTCTTATCTCTGACTAGCATGTCTTCCGTTACGGACGTGACCTGCCATGTTAGCCCCAGTGGTCATGGCGTTGCACTTCTGAGCTCGAGGCTGCGGAGTCGATCACGCCGCATTACGGTGGGGAAGGAATGCAAGCATGATGATCGCTGTACTTAGATTTAAGTGTACGTCAGTGAACCCCAAGTGGTCGAAATCAATCCACAAATAATCCGCTAGGGGGTGCATCTTAATTAAATCGTGGTGTGGGCATGTAAAGTCGCGGAATTTATCTTACATTTTCTTTGGTTCAGCTGCACACCTGACCGGGCGCCGGCGTGCTCGAACGTGGGAGCTTACGCGCGTCTCTTAACGCACCGGACGTCGTCAGCGGACTGTACCTGCGCACTCAAATTGGCATAGTGCCTCGCCGCTGGTACCTCGTGGTCCACGTTGAAAGCGAACGAGCAGTTAGTGCTCTGCCGTGGCGATTAATACCAAAGTACGGCATGCTGGCACGCATACTGCTTTTTAATTCAAGGACGTCTGCCTAAATCGTCATATTAACCTTTTTTCGTCGGTATGGCCGATATGCTTGTTTTAATATCTTTAGCGCCATCAAGGTGTTTCCTTTAAGGGGATCGTACTGTACCCATTGTTGGTACAGCGCTAATACGGGGACCGGAGGTTCCATAGGAGTGAAGTCGTTTGATGTGGCATCTCAATATGATAATGCTTTCAAGGCGAGTACATCGTCGCCCGATGCAGAGACGACTGCATAGGGAACCGTATGCATCGGCGACATGCGCGGCGTATATTGGGAAAGGCGCATAAAGACGAGGCCCGAAGTTTGGCGCGGTGGTGTAACTGACACATCGAGCTCATTACGGGCGCCGCGTGACACAACCCTGCCCGAATCAATCGACTTCGCAACATCGAGAGACCGCCGAACAATACACCTACATAGGCTGCATAGGCGAGGCAACCAAGTTACACGCTAACGCGAGCTACTACTCGGTGGCCCTTCGCCGTCACACCAGCTTTCGGTGGAACACGTCCCGATGTGATCGCGTGTCGTCTGCCGTTGTCTGCGTCCCGCATATGAGGCCGAACGGAGGACTGCGAAAGCGAGGAGCAAATGATGTACTCAGCGGGGCGAATGGACGTCGGAACGCAGAAACTGAAGGTTCCCCCGGCAACGCAGCTGTTGACAGAGCAAACATCCGTCGTGGTACTTCCTTCCAAATAATTACGTGCAGTTTGCGCCGAAGCTGGCGCGGTGGCGAAAAAGACACTTCCGAGACTCGCGGGGAGACTTGGTTATACGACGCTGAAGGCCTGAGAAAAACACCTCGGCCCTATTTCTGAACAACGCGAGAATAGGTTCATGCACGAAATATCCCTAGTTCGCGGTGATAATTACTTATGTGTGATCCGAAATGAAATATTCATAACGCTGATAACCACGCAGTTTGATTAGGCAAAAAAATGCCGAATTTCACTTAGTGAAATCTATAAACGTATTGATTGCATTAAATTAGCTTCACTGAAGCTGATACAAATATTTTAGAAGCGTAAACTAGATATGGAAAAATCAAATGAAGTTCGGCTGTTTATTATGTTTTTTTTTGCATGAAGTGCTTTTATGAGGACTTTTCCTCACAATAGACGTCTCCAGCACGATATACTTTGCTTATGCAAGCGTTACTTCAACCTCATCGACCTCTTAATAATCCCCGCGATGAAAAGGCACATCTGTTTGGAGGGCTATTTACTCTAGCACAACACCCGTTCGAGATATTGCCTGTTATTGACTGCGTCAAAAAAAAAAAAAAAAAAATCGTTCGCGCTAACCCTCTGCCGTCAACCGCGCTCCACTGCAGTGCACGCAACTCCGGAAGGCGCGGACCGGGACGGTCGCCAACACCGTTGTACCCAACGCATAAAACGTGCGCTGGCGTCTCAGATAGAACCGAACGTAATGAGTTTTCGCGCCTGCCATCTCCAAAAGTTTCGCAGCGGGTCCAGCCTGGGATCTTTAGAGAGAAAGTTGCATGACCAAAATAATGAAACGGTCAAAAGTTCAACATTCTCGGGTGTCCACAGGAAACTCCGTCTTATGAGAAAACGTGTTGATAAAACGCCAGCCAGTTACTCTGCCTCGTGAAAACGGGGCAGCATACTAAAAGTTGGCCTCGACGTCAGCTGCCGGATCCGCAGAATGTACTGCATCGTAACCTTGCGTTTACGCAGGATCAGAAGGATCTGCAGCCGTATTGGCCAGCGCACTCTGAAACAGGCTAAGAAATGAACGCGAGATGTGCTTTCCGTATTTAGTTTGGAATCCGTTCGTTTTTATGCAACCTATCAACTCTGTTTCTGCGCATGTAATAGGTAGGCGCCCGTTTGATAGACAGCGCTTGTCCCGTGAATATTCCGTAGACTAAGTTTCTGCAGGAGCTGATCACCATGAATCTCTACAATCCGTGAAATGCAAAACAAAATTGTTTCCGTGAAAATACCTTCTAAGCATCAGAGAGAGAGAGAGAGAGAGAGAGAGAGAGAGGTCAACCAGAGATTATTTTCGGTTGGCTGCCCTGTACCGGGGGAGGGGCAAAGTGATGCGATAGGTGATGTGCTCAAATGTAGGTTCACGCATCTCGATGCTCTGGTGTTTTCACGTCAGCTGTAAGCTGCATTCAGCGTCTGCGCTGGTTCGCGAGTCCCCTTGTCCGAAACCTCTTCTGCGTCATACGAGTCTCCGAGATGTCCGATAACGTAGAATTCGACTTTCAATGGCAACTCTTGCTTAGCGCTAGCACTGGCTTGTGTCACATAGTGGGCATCATCCTTTTGCGTCGTGCGCCTAATTAGACGAGGAAGTAATGCGAAAAGAGTCGGATCGAAAAGCCTGCTAGGAAGATGGCAGTTTCGCCCGAAGGGCGAGGCATTGAAGCAATAGCAAGATTTAGCGCCGCGCTCGATCCCTCGACCGGTGTTCTAACAATATCCGCGCGACGCAACACGCCAGACAACTGCTGCAGAAATGCCGGCCCAGCGTCCTGGCAGGTAAACAGGCTTTTCACGGCGCCGGCGTGATGAGCGTAGCTGGCAGCGGCGCTGGAGGCGTCGCGTACCCAGGGAGGTTGAAAAAAGAGAATCGCTGCAGTGGCAGCCCCCGCAGTTTCTTACTACCGCAGGTGAAGCCAGAGTTTGCCTATATGTTCTATCCTGAAAAAGGGCCGTGACAGCTAAAATCCGCTCGCAGCTCGTTTCGTTTTGCTCAGTTATTGTTAATGTTAGCCTAATTGAAAAATGAAGCCTCGTGGCTTCTGGCTAGAACGTAAGCTTTGGCTGTGTATAGGTACCGTCATGTACCATAACACGTTTATGGCTTCTCCTCAAACCAGTGACAGAAAGGAAGACGTCAAACGATATCTGTACGGCAAAATTAACCATACTAAATAGCACGGAGTGGTGAGGAAGCACTTCGTATAATCCCCGCTATTCACTAGCGTTCTTTCGTGCCCATGGTAAGATGGCGGCTGCCCGGCTTCACTTTTGAGACGTCATCTCCATTCCAGCAGTGCCTTTATTTTTCAAATCTGCTTGGTCGTACCTCGATGATGCACAAGATGACACGGTCGGAAAGCCGTCCACATTTGTCGAAGCCCAGTGAAAATATCAGATAGATTTAGCTTGATGTTTAGTGCCCGTTTCCGCTGAGACCAGTGCACGGGTCACGATATGGTAGGCACACAGCTCCCTCGGCAGGGAAGCTAATTTGTATCCGCGCACAATGCTCATCCCAGCAGCGGAAGCCACGTCACGGCGCCCTCCTGGCTCTGCAAGAAGCGAGTGAGCGGAGCACGACGGTACGTCCCCTTGGCTTCGTCGTTTCACTGCGATAGCAATTACGTGGACACTCCAAGCGGATTCGCGTCGTCGGCGTCGCCGTGAGACTCCGCACGTATTTGCAGTTGCACGCACTGCGCGCCTCCGGAGTATTTTCGCATCCCTCCACGAACAGCCCACGCATGCGCCGTCAGTGCCAGGGCTGTGCGGCGAAGGTGGCGTGTAATTGCTAACGCGATAGTACATCAACAAAGACAAGCCACATGCACACTAGCTGGGTCGTTGTACTAGTAACATCATTTCACGCTTTCTTTCTAGATCACAGTCACTCAATCAAAACGAGCGTTTGTGCGTGTTGATCGAGCGGCCGCGCCTAGACCAATGTTACGCTGGTATACTAACAAGATGTTACAGGTTAAAAAGGCTACACGTCCCTTATATGAACAGTTCTTGTTCCTGTGTTTAGAAAAAGTTTATTTCAACAAGAGACGATGAATTGGCACAGCTATTGAAGTGCTATTTAGACGCACGATTTGGATAACTTCCGTCATGCCAACTTGCGCAACCGGGGCTATTTCTCGGCTTACGTGCGCAGCTTCAACTAAACATTTTTTGGAAGGTTGTCAGAAACGCTGAACTCTTTTTGTAGTAAATAAGCACTGCATCACTGGCATGCTTCTTCTAAAGAATCCAGCCTTATCTTCGCATAAATTGGCAAGAGCTGTCGCACAAGTGTTTCGTCTGTTGCTCGTGTTATTCTTTCAGGCCCAGAATTACGAATGCTCTTACGCTGTCTAAAGAAGACAGCATTGAACTGAATGTCTAGGCTTGATAGAGAGCACAATGCGTTGGCGGACTAGTTGGTGCGAATCCATGAACACTTTGTTTAGCGCAAAACAACAGACACCTGTCGTCTTTCTTGTGTCTGTTGTTTTGCGCTAAACAAAGTATGCTTGATAGAGAGGTTGAGCTCTTTTATTTATGTGCAGCTTTTGCACCGAGAAAATTCCACAGCTGACTCGATTCCTTGTACAAGACTTCGCTGTGCAGGAGTCTCGAGCGCACGAGATTGTTCAGATAGGTTTAGTCGTTCTTTTAATGTGAATTTGTCACGGAGAATTGCTTGCGTTGACACGTGAGCAGGAGTCACAAGTACAGGAAATCAGTTGCATTCGAACGACGCGCCGATTACGTGCTCTTGTAGTCGTCGGCTCTCGTAGTGGCAGACCGATGTCACGTCGAGCGTTCCACAACGCTGCACCGTATTCAGCGAGAGGAAAAAGTTCAAGGCGGTCCCCAAGCATCCACCTCCACAGCGTCCGGGCGTGACTCGACAACACAGGCACATCGTGAACGCTCCGCGACCTCATGGCTTGGTTGTTGACTTAGTCAAGATGAGACGAAAGGCTGGCGTTATTGGGCTTTGGTAGAGGTGGCGCCAGCGGCGGCGCAAACTACGCGAGTGTCTTGGAGACTGTAACGGCGTAAATGACAGCAACTGGGAGCGTGCTCTAATATGGGGAAAACTTTTCCTCGTGTTTAGGCAAACTAATCTTTGGCTCCTCGCGGGGCCCTCACGAGAAACTTCGCGAAAGTCGACCGCTCCTCAAGGCACTGAACCGTTCCTCTGTAGAAAAAAAAAGCGAGGAAGGAAGGCAGCAAGAAGACACAAGAAATAAGAGCGAAAGATTGAAGAAGATCGAAAGAAGGGAATAACTAATAAAGATGGTGAAAAGAAGACAGAAGGAAGGAGGAATAAGAGTGAAAGAAGGCGGAAAAGAGTAAAGAAAGAAGCGGGGAAAAGAAAAAAAGAGTGAAGGGAAGCAAGGAAGAGGGAGAGAAGAGAAAGAGCGAAGGAAGGAAGAAGACAGAAGTGAATGAATAAGAGTGAAAGAAGGATGGTGAGAAAAAGAAGGAAGGTTGAAAGCAGGGAACGAATAATGAAAAAAGATAAGAGAAAGAAGGAAATGAAATAAAACAAGCAACAAGGAAATAGAGCAAAATTAGGAAAAATAATGAAAAAGAAAGAACGAGTGAACAAGATTGAAAGAAAGGAACAGGAGGGGAAAAAGAAAACAAACCAAGAATACGAAAAAAAAAAAACAGTGCAAGAAGAGAAGGCTGAAGGAAGACTGGATAAAAAGAAATAATTACGCTGAAGAAAAGAAGGACTGACTACAAAAGAAAGAGGAAAGAAAGAATGAATGAAGGAGACAGAAGAAGTAAGAGTAAGTCGAGAGAATGAAAGAATTAAGGAAGGAAAATAGAAGGAATAGGAGGAAAGAAAGGAAGAAATAAAGGCTTTGTCAGGCAGAGGTTAACGGGAAGAACTTTCCTTGAGGCTGTACAGCGTCGGATGCCTGGATATTCGCATTTGGAGTCGAGCCCAGAAGGGCTTCTGCGCGTGTTGATTGAGAGTGCTGAACGTCGTATGCCAACCATGCTAGCTTTATGGTCGTCCTTTTGCTTGCGCCTAGCAGTTAAAGCACGGTTTCGAGGCAACGTTCTTTACGAAGGTCGTCGATTTAAGGAAGGAGTTATGCGTTCCCTGGTAGTTAATATATGCGTGCTTCTTGAGATAGTCGGTTAGTATTTTTGAAAGAATGAATCCTGCTATAACGAATCAATGATGTTTCTTTTTAGAATCTAATGTATACCCGAGTAGACGCTGTAAAGATCCACGATGAGCTGGTACGGGAACTTTGTTCAGGGCCGCCACTTGTTTTTTGTTTTTGCGTGTGCAGTAAAACCTCGTTATAACGAAGCTAAAGAAGGGAGCAAAGTAACTTCGTTAGATTCATTATTTCGTTATATATATTGTTGCTGGGTACTGCAACATTGATTTGTGTTGGGATTTCAAAGATAATTCTAGTTGCTTTCTTATATACAATATTTCGTTATATCCCGTTTCTGTATGACGAGGTTTGGCTATGTGCTAATTTGTGACGCCTCCTGTCACGTCATTATTGTGGCTACTTTGCTATTGCTGAAGTGTACGTGATTCATCAATGTAGCTTAATGTAACTCTTTAGTGCCCTTTTACTGTATGAGTGAGAACAGAAAAGCAAGGGATAAGTGACATGGCGACAGCGCGGCCTGCTTCGTCACAACTACGTCCCAATCTGTCGGCCGTGCAGGCGTCCCTTCTAACAGTTTTGAGCTTCTGCAAAGTTCAGCGGCTTGTCGCATCTGGGCCGACTCGGTTCTTATATAGCAGACATTTATTTATTTATTTATTTATTTATTTATTTATTTATTTATTTATTGTGAATACTTTCGGGGCCCGAAGGCGCTACAGAAAGGAGTGGTATGGACACAAACACGTGAAGTGAAATAACAGAAAAAAAGCGTTACAAGGCGTTTTACAAGGCGATGTTGAATCGTACTGTATCTGCGATGGTAGCAATGGAGGAGGGAAAGTGTTTCCATTCGGTGGTTGTTCTTCGGAAGAAAGAATCATGATATAAGTTAGGGCGATACGATGGCAAGCTTACTTTGAAAAGGTGATCGGTTCCAGCTGAAACGTAGCAAGGTGGTGAAAAAAGAGCTGACTTTCAATACTTGGTTGTAGTGGCAGATTTTATGAAGAAGAGTCAGGTGGGAGCATTTAAGGCGGAAGGAAAAGTCCGGCAAGTTTAATGTTCTCTTCATGGAGGTGACGCTGGAATGAGGGGAGTAGTTAGTCGAGATGAAACGCGCGGTGCGATTTTGAACTGCTTCGAAGGCAAGGATGAGAGATGTTTGACTGGGGTACTATACGGCGCATGCGTACTCTAATTTTGAGCGGACGAGCGTTTTGTAAACCATTAACTTAACGGGAGGTGTTACAGTGGAAAAATGTCGACGCAAGTAGCCAAGCCTATGGTTCGCGTTGCTAGTCACATATTCAATATGAATGTCCCAGTACAGATTAGACATGATGTGAATGCCGAGATATTTATAAAGTCAGCGGGGGGGGGAAGGGGGGAGGGGGAGGGTAAAGGAACATTGTTAAGGAAGTAGGCATGCATACTTTGAGTAGAAGAATGTCTAGAGATACGCATGCGCTTACATTTACTTGGGTTAAGTGTCACAAGCCAATTAGTGCACCAATCAAAAATACTGTCGAGGCTACATTGAAGTTCAAGCAAATCCGTATTCTGAGCAATTTTTTGGTAGATTACACATTCATCTGCGAACAGCCCGATAGTTGAACTTGAAACTCCGGAAGGAAAGTCGTTAATGTAAATTGAGAAGAGCAAAGGACGGAGATATGACCCTTGCGGGACTCCAGATATTACTGCCGCAGAGACAGAAAAGTTGCTCGCTGTCACATGCTGGGTGCGGTTAGATAAAGATTCTTTTATCCATGGTAACACGTTGGGATCTATATTAAACTAAGTTTGAAGATAAGTAAATCATGCAAAACCGCATCAAAAGCATTTGCAATATCAATGAATATACAATGTGTTTCAAATCCCAGCTCTGCATTAGTGAACAAGTCATTAGTGAGAGCCAGCGATTGCGTTTCTCGCGAGAACCCTTTGGGGAACCCGTGTTTGGAATTACTGAAAAAAAGCTATTGGACTCAAGGAAATCTATAAGCTGCGAGTATATCATGTGCTGTAATATAATGAAGTATGGCAAGTTCGATGAGAAGGCCTGCGTGTGACGCGATGACATTTTGGGGGCGGCGCATCCAGAGCATTTGTTAGCTTCTGCAGTCGTGCACTGATTTACAACAGTTTTCGGAACGCAGAAGGCTGCAGGAAAGCTAAACTGTCTCGCGGCACAGACATACAACGCGTACAGTTGAAGAGCCCAGATAACGCACTTACACGCGGAACATTCGAGTAGCACGTCTTAGGTGCAGTCAACGTTATGAGCAAACTGCGAACTAACATAACTATCAGAAAATTGGTAATCGACGGTACCGATAGTTTTGGAAACCAACGATAGTTTAAAAAAGAGTGCCGATAGTATCGCTATCACTAGCACTATAGATATTATTACGAAGCTTTGCTGTAAAATTATGGGTAGCGTAACAAATGATCGATAGCATCATTACAAGAAATGTTGCTATAACTGACCATCAGTAACGCTTAGTTCCTGTGTTTGGGAACAGGGATACGTCACTAATTTTAATGCTGAAGTGCTTACTTGCGGTACATACGTGGTTTTAGATTACGGATTGTGCACTATCAACAGTACCATCGATATCGACAGTGCGCGCCTTAGTACTATCGGTATCGATAGTGCGCTATTTATTTTACTATTCATAGTTTAGTACTACTAATAATTCGACAGTGACAAAACCATCGATAGTGCTAAACTAATAATTCGACAGTGACAAAACCGTCGATAGTGCTATCTATAATTTTTAATCACTACCGCGAAGTGCATCTGCGTTTTCCCAGTTTGCACGAACTGAAAGCTTTTGCAGTTAAGAGTGCACTCATTCGGTTACTAGGAGAGTAAGGGGAGTTTGAGATTAAATGAGAGGTAGGGATATTCAGAAATCTAATCTAGTTTGGTGGGCCACACCGGGCAAAGTTGACACGAAAGACGATAAGATTAGGAACATAATCAAGAAAAGGGGGTGCGGTGGAAGGCGAAGTTGGGTCGGGCGTGGTGGTCAGAGTCGGTCATATAAATTTCTCGCCTGTAAATATAACAAGCAGGGCTTTTAGAGGCAACTGCGATAGCTTGTGTCGAGACAGCGAGCTTGTAGATGCGCATTATAAAAGGGTGCTTCGGGAGAGAAATGGAAGATGTTCATCATGCCTGGTATGCGTCCGCTTTTCTAAAAAACAAGCGTGCACGTAACTGCAGTTTAACGCTCGTATTTTAAGTCTCTTCATTCGTCTCGAGAATAAACGTTTTAATGGCCTCCTTGCGTACGACAGAAAAATTATGAGGATAAACGAATGAGAAAGAAAAGCGTACGCAGACGATGGCACAAGCGAACGTTTTGTCCTTTTTTTTTTCTTTCTTATCCAATCATTAGCCGAGACATATTAACCTTCAGTTTCCTGCTCCAGGACATATTTCACTTTTCTAGCGGGACATTATTCGTTAATGTTTCGTGCGCCCTTTACAAAGTGACCCTGGAATTGCCCGTACGAAGGAAAACAAAAAGCGGAATCTGTTTTCTTGAAAGTAGCTCATTTCTCTTCTTTTTTTTTTACAACGCAACTTAGGATGCGAGCGTCCCGCAGAGGCCCGTTCTCCCGAAAATCTCTGCTCCAAGTGCGCGAAGAAAAACTGAGCACCCTCTCGAGACCCTACGCTCCCGGACGCAAGTCGATCGATGCGGAGAGAGAAGCCCGCGAAACGAGAGAGTAGAGCGAAAGAGGCAAACAAATTAAGCGAGTCAAGCAACCAAGCAAGCACGCAAACAAACGCACCAACAGAAACGCGAGCAATTTGACGGGCAAGCATACGTACATGTATACGAACGAGCACGCGAACAAACTAATCAGTACAGAAACGAACAGAGCAGATGTGCGAGAACACAAAGAAACACACAGACAAAGAACACAAACCAACATACGTACCAGGGCACCTACAAACAGGCGCAGCAGTACGCGAACAAGGACAAATATAAGAACACGAATGAGCACGAGGCCAAAGACACGAGTGCAGACAGGAGTGAAAAAACACACAAGCAAAGGCAGACACACACAAAAAAGTCACAAACAAGAACTCAAATAGCGGGAAATTGAAGAAAAGGGTTACTATTAGGTGACCAAGGGAGCGAAAAGAAAAAATCAGGTAAGGTTAAGGGTCAGCGGGTCAAGCCTGAGGAAATTGCTTTCCGATGAGGGTGCGCAGCCTCTTCATAGCCGGGATAGCTGGCACAGCGTACGGGGCGTCGTGCAACAAACCGGAAACTCCCGACCCCGACGTTTCCGCTTCCGTGACTGTGGGGCTGCTTTGACCCGGTTTCCCGGCTTGCCCGGTTACGTAACTTTGTTTTGCCGCTGACGTTGCTATAGGACGTTGGCATGCGGGTTTGGGGAGAGACCACTGCACCGATGGCGAATCAGTTCGGTTTCAATCAACCTTGGCTTCCAATTTTTTTTCCTGTATTTGCTTTGCGTACCGTACATACCAGGTGACTTCATCTTCCGGTCTAGAAGTAGGAAAACGTGTCTCTATTTTCGAAGCACTGCGAAGTCAATCTATCGTTGGGTTCGATGACGCTTAGTGGCAGGCTCCTGTTTTATTGTTGTAACGACTACTGCCTTTGATCGCCTGGTGCAGTGCTTCTGAAACCGAGCTCTTTAGGCATCTGTGCCCAGGATTCCCGGGCTACAGGGCAGCACTGATCGGTTTTGCTATCGCAGCAGGCAGACGTAAAACTGGTTCCTACTAGTAAACAGTTACGAATTAAGTCGTCACAGCCAATCGAAGCTATACCTGACGTCACAGTATCTAGACTGCACTGAAGGAGTTTTGTGCGGCTACCAAGGCTCATTTCTGAGAACTCTTAGAATGTGTAGTGCAAGAAGGCTGAGACACGTCATTTCGAAAAAGAGGGATGGATGGTTAGAGGTGTATGCTTGCTTTTCTGATGTCGAAATAGCCATTTAAGTGAAGATCGTCTTGTAAGATCAGCAGAAACGGAAGCATTTATCATAGCTATGAGTCAAACATTTCTTTTTTTTTCACTTTGGAGTTAAAAAATCTTGACTTATAGCAGCTGAAAAGGTCAGTACATGGTTTTAGGACAAACAACATATTGTGCCACCCTCGCAATACAGACTTGGGACTGCGGCGCGTTCTAATCTTAACATTTGTTAGGCGCGGAACGTTCAGTGTTAAAAAAGGTCGAAAAAGAAAGGCCCAGAGGAGAGTGGCTGTAGGATGCTTGCTTTGCGCACACGCGTTTAGTTTTGACAGAATAATCGTCAACTGCATCGAACTATTTCATCGTCGCATCGTCTTCAGGTTAATTTATATACGCTGCACGACCTTAATGTCTGGTTATGCATCATTTTGTTCCATTTGTTATCATCTGCGCATTTTTAAACCGTGTGTTATTTGAGAACCCTCCAAACCCTCTTGACTAGGGCTGCTGGGGGCTGCTGCGGTTGTGTCTAGTGGCTTCCACGTAAAAAAAAAAAAAAAAAAAAACACCGCCTCCATTTCATCCTGTGAAAGTGGATGCCCAGCAAAGCTCTTCGCGACGCTAGGCAAGCATAATCGACGTGAGAAAACGTTACACAAGCACCCCCGCCACAAGCGACGTACGTCACACGCCCACGCACGTGTGCGGAGGGGAAGCATACATCCTTCTCATACTCCTAGGCACTCCGCGAAGCGCAGGTGCATCATTGACCTAATTGAAGTTCTCAAAATAAATTGCGTCGGAAAATTCGTAAAGTGCGACCTACACACAAGCGGCACATGTGATAGCTTCGGACTGTAATTCGAATATACGAGAATGTATAAATATATATATATATATATATATATATATATATATAATAATAATGAGGCACCATATAATGTTTGCATATTGCAAAGTTGGCTGTACATACATTAGGTACGGTGTTAGTGTAAGTGGGGTGGTAGCAAGCTTCAGTTTCCGTCGTAGGTACCACGACTTTTTTCCGCTGCTGAGCAAATGTTCTCAATACGTATCTTCTATGTTAAATTGTTCGATATAGTTACACCTAAGTATTTTATTGCATCAACTATAGAGATAGGGGTAGAGCCCATAGTATAATTGTAAATGAGCACGTCTTTTACACTTATTTGTCACACGTACAGCAACAGTTTTGGATTGATTTAGCTCCATTTTCGAAGTAGCGCACCAATCACTGACGATTGCAAGAGTGTTATTAAGTGTTTTCTGGTCATTTGTATTGTTTATAACTTCATAACTTAAGCACTCATCTGTTGTGTTGGATCTGCAAAATTTTACTCTTCACGTGCTTTTTTTTTACTGACATGAATGTTCCTTTCGATGTCTTACTAGTGTTTGTGTGATATTTTGGCTATTGTTCAAGTTATTCCTAGATGTAAAGCCCCTAGGGGGCCCACCGGATATTTCATGAATTAAACATGATCTCGTGTGGCTACAACTCTTTCCCTTCCACGGTGGCGTCGGTGATTTGTGCCTCGAGCAGATGTGGCCATCAAGAGCAGACGCGTTCTGATACCCCCCCCCCCCCCCTCACCCCTCAAGCTGCGGTTCTAAACCCGGAACGCCTAAACCGACCTTGCATTGCAGACAGGAATTCAGCGTCTGCAGCAGACTTGGAAGAGGATGCCGGCAGTTGCCAAGGCCACTCTTCGAGCAACTTGAGCTCGACTCTGAATTCTCAGTGGGGGAGGGGAATATATTTACTCGAATTCGCTTCCGCTGTAACATTCTTCCTAGAAGGACAGGACGGAGCGTGAACGTCGCCAGAAGAAAGAGACGGAGGGAGAGATAAACCAGTCGGGGACGTGGCCTAGGGAAAGCGTGGTTTTTGCAATTAGTGGGAGCCAACCGCAGGAACGAGACAATGCCGCAAGGCGTTGGATTAAAACAAGCACAAAAAAGAAAAAGAAAGGCCCTAGCTTCGAGACGAGGTAAGCAGATAAGGGGGAAGGTTAAATTCGCAAGCTGGTGGGGACGCGCTTCGAGGGGCGACTCGCGACGCTGGGAGAGGATGGCTCAGGCGGAGGAGAGAGCGGAAAGGGCCCGTGAAATCTAACGAGCCCGGGTAGTCTGATCTCGTCGGTCTGTCGACTTTTAGAGCCGACGCCACCGCGGGGGGGGATGGGTGTTGCCTGCGCGGAACGGCTGCCAAGAACGACTTGTTGCATAACGGCTTCGTCGTCGTCTCTCTCTCCTTCGCGTTCCATGGTTGGTAGCGTCAATGTACAAAGCAGAAACCAGCGGCGCGGTGTATTGTGGAGTGTATATAGGTGGGAGATAGAACGGGGGGGGGGGGGGCATGGGGGGGCGAGGGCGAGGGGTGAGAGAAGACGAGTGCGACGCTTACATTGCAGATTCTCCGGGAGGATCGCAGACAGGATGTATTAAACAGCGCTCTGGTCGAGACGGATGTCGCTACGGTGTCAGACACAAACGTCGCAGTGATCGCAGATCAACGGGGTTCTTTATAACGGTTCGAACAGCCTGGTGGTTTGAAAAACAAGACATGGTGGTTGCGTCTATTTAAGCGAGCTATGACTCTACAGAGTAAAACAGTGTCGAAGGTCAAGTTAAAATTAAGAAGAAAGAAATAAGTCTGGGGGGTCATGTAATCTCAAAACCAGATAAATGATGGTCTGCTAGGGTTACAGGATGGGTGCCAAGAGAAGGGAAGCGAATTGGAAGATGGCAGAGAACTACGTGATGGGTTGAGGTTAGGAAATTTGTAGACATAATGCGCAAGAGAGTGGTAATTACAGATCGCTGAAAGAGACCTTCGTTGGGCAGTGGACATAAGTAGGGTGGTGATGATGATGTTTACAAAAAACCGTCTGCGTAATATGGTCGTAATATACGTATCAACCTCTACTGCCACTGGGGAAAAGTTATTTTTGCGTTCCCGTGGGGTCCTATAGCGTCCAGTGACACCTGTCAGTAGACGAGACCGATAGCACGGTGCTTGTTTACCGCAGCTTCTCTACGTCACTTTGTCGTCAGGAATATTATATTTCGCTCGTTCGAGTCGTTTTCCGGTAAACGAATTTCTCAGATCTGGCTCGTGTTTGCTTGTTTGTTAGGTGCTACCGAAGAAACATTTTCAGCCCTCGTCGTTTCTCGCTGGTCATTTGTTTTTTTAAAAATCTGACTCGATGCCTGGAAATACACACTCACACGTGACGGTTTCTTTTCCCCCCATTTCCTTCAGGTGCACTTTCTTTACTTTCCGCCATCGCTGCGCGGAACGTCAATCTCCCGCGATCCATATACGCGGCCGGCGTTCTCGTTTACCACGCATCGGATTCGGGAGCCCGCGCCCTCCCAGCCTGTTCAATATTTCAAAAGCGAGCGAATGACTACCACTAGGAAATGGCTCGCGGCGAGCATGCGCCTTTGGGGATCAAGGGTGACAGAAAGAAAAAAAAAAAGACTGCGGCATTGAGAAAAAGTAGTGGAACGCGTGTGCCGATGAATAGTTTATGAGAGCGCTCGCGAGCGGTGCATTTGAGTTCCTAATGCGCCGTGCGACGCCTCCAATACCGCAGTAGACAACCCTTCCTCCTTTGTACTTAACCCCGCCCCCCCTCCTCAACTCCTTTAACCGCCGGTTTCATCTGGCGCTTTTGCTTCCTTTTTTCACGGCTATAGAAGGAGCTCCTCATTCGGCTGAACCGAGTAATACGTCCGGCCTGGTGTGCCCGTCTAGTGAACAAGCGGCGTTTGTAGTTGGAGTTTGTCTTGGCTATGTCATAGATAGCACCGGGCTAAAACTCGTAAAAGAAGTTTTTAGCGCTACTTCGTGCGTGGGGCGCGAGTGGTGCGGTGGTCGCATTTAGAAGAGTTGTTCTTTTAAACGTTTGTGCCGTATAAGGACGTCTCGCTTTGCACGGCGGGCCGCATCGTTATTCCAAAATCTTGTACCGCATAGAAAAAATCCTTGTGACACGATGGGGGCTGCTTACAAATGGGCCATTTAACCACGGTCACGGTGACGCAGGGAAGCGCGTAGCCCTAGATCGCACAGCAAGCGTCATTATTTCGATGTTTTTGTACAGGATAGCGAGTGAATATTATTAGCGGTATGTAACTGAGAATGTAATCATTGATCGCCCGTCGATTCTGTCTAAACTCGGTGTATAATAAAGGGAAAATGAAACAACCACCCAAACGTAGCTAAGTGCTACAAAGGAAACCCATACGGGTTCCTCGAAAGAAAAGCTCCGCAGGTGAAGAAAAATTCCTCCCGGTCCAGGACTCGAACCCGGCACCACCGCCTTTTCCGGAGTAACCGCTCTATCATCTGATCTAACCTGGCGGCCAGCCGATGGAAGGCATAGCGGAATTTATCAACAACTCAGAAACAGAGGCAAGAGTTTGACGTAATAGTTCTGCGGAAACCCGCAAGGTGGACATAACTAATTAATAAAGGGAAAATGAAACATCACTCCAAACGTAGCCAAGTGCTACAAACGATACCCATACGGGTTCCTCTAAAGAAAAGAAAAGAAAGAAAAGAAAGGTCAGCTACTGTCTTCTAAAAATACAATGTCACTGCTGGGTCACTTCAATTCGTACCTTACCGTAAACCAATACTTTATAAGATAGCGGTAGGAAATGCTTGCTGGAGACACCGTTCTTTATTCTATTACATTACTATGTTATTAGAGGGTCGTTTCGCACTGGCACAAGTTAGTGTTGCTCTTTACTCCTCACGGTGCGCTGCTCTACCCATTCTGAATAGTAAGTATTCCGAACGCAGTTGCAGCTGCCACAAAATTACCGCACGCAGCACAGTCCCAGTCATTAAGCGAGTAACGATAAGCGCCAACGCAGTTCGGCCGAAAGGCAAGCCATGCCAACGAAGCAATATCGGGTCTTCTACTCGCCGTGTGCCCGGCGGTAAATTATTTATAGCGAGGTAGCAACATCGGAGGTGCAAGCAACCGATAAAGCTTCCGGTGCTGCGTTCCTGACCGGGTGGCTTGAAGCCTGGCTGTCGCAAACGTGCAATAGTCCCGTTGTCTTCATACCCCGACGCGAGGCAGCACAGCTTTACGAGTCAGAGTTGATGGATGGTGGCCGCGATGATGGATAGTCCCGAGACGTGTGCCCGCGCAGAGCGTGTCAGAAGTGCGGGGGCCTTATTATGTTTAGCGCCTCTTCTCGCTGGTTGCGCAGAATAGCGAGAGAGATTTCTCGAAGTTGCGTAAGAATTCGGGGTGGGCCACTCCAGGGATTAAGGTGACACGGCATAAGCTAGATGTCATAGCAATGCGCTTGTGCCCCCGCCTCGCTGGCTAAGCGGGTAACGTGTTACTTTGCCAAGTAAGAAGTAGCAGGTTCGAGTAGCGGCCGCGAGGGCTGCATTCATGTGAGGGCAATAATGCAAAAAAGCGTTCATGTATTTCAATTTTGGTCTGTTTGCAAAAAAAAATAAAAGAAAGACCGCACGTATGTAAATCTGGTAAAGTGGACGCGCCGTGCTGGACCTGTGGACTGAGAAGTCTATTCACTGGCGGGCAGAGAAGCAAGACCAGCTTTCTCAAACCTGGCCTTAAGCCACCTTAAGGCTAAGTGACGTTTACTACTACTACTACTACTACTACTACTACTACTACTACTACTACTACTACTACTACAACAACTACTACTACTACAACTACTACTACTACTACTACAACAACTACAACAACTACTACTACAACAACAACAACAACAACTACTACTACAACAACAACTACTACTACTACTACTACAACAACAACAACTACTACAACAACAAGAACAACTACTACTACTACAACAACAACAACAACAACTACTACTACTACAACAACAACAACTACTACTACTACTACTACTACTACTACTACTACTACTACTACTACTACTACTACTACTACTACTACTACAACTACTACTACTACTACAGGTTTTCCCGCTCAATTTAATCCAAGCGCCAGTCAATTTAATCCGAGCGCCAGTCAATTTAATCTAAGTGCCAGTCAATTTAATCCAAATGCCAGTGATTTTAATCCGAGCGCCACTCAATTTAATCCAAACGCCACTCAATTTAATCCAAACGCCAGCCGAAATAATCCAAACGCCAGTGAATTTAATCCAGGCGCAACGGAATTCAAGAACCTCTGGATTTCAAAACTTGTGAAAATTTGCGAACATATTGGGAGTTAACACCTTGAACATGAAAGAGCGAGGTAGTAGACCAATAGCTATCCTGCCACGTGACTAACGACAACTTTTGGAGGTTTTGAAGCGAAAAGCTTTACACCGCGCATCGCGCGAGCCGGCGCATTTCGGAATTGGCTCCGTGAGCGTGTTCGGAGGTGAATTGGCTCCGTGAGCGTGTTCAGAGTCGAATTGGCTCCATAAGCGTGTTCGGAGTCGACGCAGGTGGCCACTGCCCCGCGGTATGCGTCATCGTTTGACGTTCGCCGCAAGCGCGTGTTAATCTCAGAGGCCGACTACACAACCGCTTGCCAGAGAATAGGCGTGCGCATTAAACATGGAAGGAGAAGAGTGCGATACTACCGATACAGAGAGCTCTGTTTATGGCTGTAGAGAAATCGCAAGACAATGTGCCCAACAGTGATGAATAAAGAAGTTTGAACCTTCTGAACCTTCTGCTAAATTTGAGCGAGACACATTCGGCAAATATCAGTCAAGCTTCGTTTCGCCTCCTTGCGTTCACTGGTGCAACTTGACGCGTTAGCACAAATTATTAGGCTGATGAATAAAAATTACTTTGAACTTTTTCTCTACGACATCAAAGCACTTTGATGCTCGGAAGTCTAGCTTTTGCAAAACCCACCTAGCTTCTTGCGAGCCCATAGTATACAGGGATGGTCTCACTTTTACCTAGCCAGTAGCATATGGCAAATACCGGAAGAGAAACTGTGATACTCAAACAGGAAAATTCATTGTGGCCATTCGAAGGGCTTTTTAAAGTCGAAACACGAAAGTGGCAGGCTCACGGCGGTCGCGACAGTAAGCTTTCCCGCAGTTCAAGATTCGCCACTTTTGTCAGCCATTGATGAAGCTCAGGAACGCCTGGCCTTTGCTTCACAAGCGCGCATCCAGCGGACGCACACAGTGAACAGAATTATACAGGAATATTGACAAGAGAGCATCCCATACAATGGACCTGACTAATGTCCACAAGCAATGAGTGAGAGAGATCACGATAAGCAAGGCCATATATACAAATTAAGCTCTCCCTGATAGGATTGATGTACGCAGAAAAACACGTCAAAGCAAAACAAATGCAACCGTTCTCGGCATTTATCCTTTACGCTGTTATTAGTACGGTCCTTTTTAGGTGAAGGAAAACAAAACACAAATTGTAGTGCTCGCAGGTATGCTTGCTTTTCAAAAGGCGTGATGCTTTTTTTTTATTTATTTTAAAGCCGTTCTTGCCGATTGCATCTTGAGCAATTATGTGTCCATTCCAGTCCTTTTGGGCGTTTCGTCGTTTGTAGCCGCCCTTTTTACTCATTCACATCATTCGCCTTTTCAAGAAATTTGTTCGAACAGCAAACCGTCAAATGGGCCACCTTTCTCTGAACGTATCAGACCTGCGAAAACGTTCCGTACGCATCACAGCTACCATATGCATTGTAAAGCACCCTGAACGTCCTGTTCACTTCATAACGTATTACCGCAGTTTACATACGTGCGACGTATGGGAAATGTGATGTGATCTGTCATCTCCAGGGGCCAAACCATATGAGATCCTACACAGCATAATCTAATTACGCTACTAACGACTTTTCGTGAGATGCCCTTACAGTGAAGAATTTTATATACCCGGCAAACAGACCTGTGCAAAATCACTATTTATTGCTAATGACTCGCTGATGTTTTTATATTCTTCAAATTATTGCTGGTTTCCTGAAACTTTACTCAATTTTAGCGCGTACAAGTAGACGCTGTAAAGGTAAAAAGTTATTGATATTTACTACTAGCTCAAACTTCTCATTTCATCATTGTCCTAACTTAATCACCTTTTGAGCAATGTTTCCTTTTATGTCCATGAAGCTGTGATTTGTGAGTAGCCGAGAAAATTAAAGTGAACGTAGTCACCATTGACCACCAGTAATTCGATCACATCAGCAATCTAAGAGGAAAGTAATTAGGGGAACACATTCAATACCTGTGGCAAAATGAACGAATGGTGGCTACCGTTGTCATAACAAAGTGATTCGTGATTACCAGTGACTAATCCTTACCATCTCCATGTTATTAAACTTGAATCATCGTTTGAATTACCATTTGACATGCATGACGCTATGCAGCATAAAAGTGCAAGAACACCGAACAGAGCTTATCGCTAGTGATCACTAATGGCTCTGCGACGTAAATTAGCAATGTTGACTGATTTAAACTCTCATTTATTGACACTTTCATTTATACCATTCACGGCGTGCATAAATGATGGCTCTGACCATCCAACTACACAAAGTGATTCTTCATCACTAGAGTGAATCAATCTTAGTATTTCCTATAGTTATCAAATTATAGTAAGTGAATAGCCGTTTCATATCTATCATAACCATTTCATATCTATCACGCTATTCTGCATAAAAATTCGAGAACATCGCAGTGGGCGCATCACTAGGGATGACTAAAAACTCGGCGGTATCAGTTGGCAGTGGTAACGCAAAAGTACTCATTGTGCTACAGCTTCATTGATAGTACTCACGGCACCCACGAGGGAAAGCTGCCTCAGGGATAGTAAAATAGGGGAATAATATTCACCAGTGACTTAAGTATACGAGTTTATAGTAGGCATAGTGAGTCACTCGTTTCATCGTATTTCATTGCATGTATATGACGTCATGTTGCACAAAACTCCGAGAACCCCGAACTGCGCATTGTATTTCACTTGTGATCACTAGTGGCTTGACCATCTCAGTTATGCCATTAAATTGTATTCATGACTGTTTTAGCGGTACCGATGACAAGGTCTTTGATTGGAGGCTGCGGATATCGCAATAGAATAGTGAATTGTATTCACTAGCGACCGAAGCCTCCCAGCGAGGGCCTAATGATTATCATCGAATCAAACTTTATTGTATCGTTTGATAGCTATGATCAAATCGAATGTGTACCATTAACTGGACGTACTCATGCTGACGTTTCCTCTCAAATAATTCGGAGAATGTTCATCTTCTGTGTCGCTCTCATAACGAAGTAGAAAATAAAAAAAAGAAATAGCTGGGGCTTAGCTAAGGTTAAGCCTGGATATTTCGAAGCGAAAAGGTTCGGTGATGCTTATGGTTAAGCCTATGGTTATGCTTTATGATTTAGCCTATGGTTATGCTTACGGTTCAGCTTATGGTTATGCTTTATGATTTAGCCTATGGTTATGTTTACGGTTTCACTTATGGATATGCTTTGCTTAGCCTATGGTTATGCTATACGTGTGCCTTGTGTAGTTATGCAAATTGATTATCAATGATATATACCATAAGTTATGCAGGATTATTAAACTTCTTTATTCATCACTGTTGGGCACATTGTCTTGCGATTTCTCTACAGCCATAAACAGAGCTCTCTGTATCGGTAGTATCGCACTCTTCTCCTTCCATGTTTAATGCGCACGCCTATTCTCTGGCAAGCGGTTGTGTAGTCGGCCTCTGAGATTAACACGCGCTTGCGGCGAACGTCAAACGATGACGCATACCGCGGGGCAGTGGCCACCTGCGTCGACTCCGAACACGCTTATGGAGCCAATTCGACTCTGAACACGCTCACGGAGCCAATTCACCTCCGAACACGCTCACGGAGCCAATTCCGAAATGCGCCGGCTCGCGCGATGCGCGGTGTAAAGCTTTTCGCTTCAAAACCTCCAAAAGTTGTCGTTAGTCACGTGGCAGGATAGCTATTGGTCTACTACCTCGCTCTTTCATGTTCAAGGTGTTAACTCCCAATATGTTCGCAAATTTTCACAAGTTTTGAAATCCAGAGGTTCTTGAATTCCGTTGCGCCTGGATTAAATTGACTGGCGCTCGGATTAAAATCACTGGCACTTGGATTAAATTGACTGGCGTTTGGATTAAATTGACTGGCGCTCGGATTAAAATCACTGGCACTTGGATTAAATTGACTGGCGCTTAGATTAAATTGACTGGCGCTCGGATTAAATTGACTGGCGCTTGGATTAAATTGAGCGGGAAAACCTGTAGATATGTCTGTCGATAGATAGATAGATAGATAGATAGATAGATAGATAGATAGATAGATAGATAGATAGATAGATAGATAGATAGATAGATAGATAGATAGATAGATAGATAGATAGATAGATAGATAGATAGATAGATAGATAGATAATGTCGGCGTGTGAGTGGTAAGATAGATTCGCATGTTTAATTCTCGAAAACAGTAGCTGGGCTACTGATTTCGTAGGGTTCTTTACAGGGTTTCTATAGGTAAGAGGATGATGCTCGTTTGCCATGAATGTTATTGCTGCGGACTGATGAAAATTTCCTATTAGATGACTGTGATAAAAAAAAAGGTCAAATATGCTACGTAAAAGAAGATACAACGAGAAACAGACTTGAAGCTAGCACATGAAGCATGCCCCGCACGCCTAAATTTAATTAGGATTTATGAAGCCGAAGCTTTACCTTCAGAACTTGTAGTTAGATAAGCGGGAACGGAGAAATCGTATTTTACAGAATATACTCATCCTGTTATGACAAGATCGTCTTAAAAAAGGTAAAACTCTGCGTGCTGTCTGTGGCAGATGGTTTTTTTTTGCTTAAACTGAAACACACGTGTTTAAACATTGACAAATATCTTTAACATTTGGTGTAGAATTGTGCTATCTGCCGCAGGCAATATTAAAAAAAATTTGTTGAAAGTGTTTGCTGAAACGCCCGGCATATATGAGTTGGGAAATCGTAGTGTTGGCCGAGGTAAGCATGAAAGGCTCTTGGCCGGCATTGCGTCAAAAACGACCTGAATTGCACCGAGAAATAGCACCCGTAAATCAAGAGCCCACCTTCAAGTGGAGCGTTCACTCATCGTTATCTCAAGCAAGGTCAGAGACAAGCAATCGAACAAATCGGCAACGAAGGAAAAATGATAGCTGCATAGCGTATGGTAGGAGCAATTGAAGAAATAGAAAGAGAAGATAAAGAAAAAACATACATAACTACGCCCCTCTTTTGTGTCCCAGAACAAACGATGCATGCCCGAACAGTTTTCACTAATACCGATGTTCACTCTTGCGGTAAACATGCAGGAGCTTTGCAAACCAGCACGATACTCGCCGAGAGTGCTTGAACAGTGAACGACCAAACCAAGCCCACTCAAAACTAAGTGCTCTCCAATCGAGCGAGGCGGAACAGTTGCAAGATACTTCAATGAGTTCTGGAAAAGGAAAACAAGAAAGTGCATAAAACGAGCGCTGCTGGTACCGTCAGGTACCCTCGGGAGTAAAAGTTGAAGAACACGGCATCAGCAAAAAAATTTTTATTTCTTCGCCATAGCTGTGCAACGTGTACTTATCTGAATGCATTTGCATTGATCGAAGAGGCGCACGAGCCATGTACCACTTGAGTTTATCCTGCCATGCTGGGGATGCGAAAAAAGTTTTTTTTTTTCAAAGCATGTGCGGTTTCCAAGCTTTTGTTTGTAACTGTACACTAAAACGATGTTATGGAGTCATTGATCGTAATCAGCAGGAATCTTTGACTTCCGTTTTTTTTCTTTATGGCCTTCTCTATATACAGCAGTGTGAAAATGCCGAAACCAACAGAAATCTTATCCAGGTCCTACAGCACAACTTCGACGCACACTAACCTTAACGAAAAAGCAAAAAAAAAAAAAAAAATAAGATGAGACTGGCTCCTTCACATCGCCCCATACTCAACTACGTGTGCTATCGCTGCCCACCTAACAATGCCAGCAACACACGGCTCCTCTCTGGTGCTCAGCGTTCATAATGCATTTTCTCGCTTTCGTGCAGCTGGTACCTTTTTTTTTCTTACTGGTTCCGTTCGATTACTTTTGTTGTTTCCATTTATCGCTGGAAACCTAGGCCACTCTCGGCAGGCACTTCAATCTTTCACCACCCGCGTGCGTGACTGGAGTGCGTCCGGCGAACGATGCGTGCGTGACGCGTGGGACGCGTTCGAAGTGTGGAGAGCCGAGCCACTCTGAGCGGGAGAGCGCGGTCGAACTCCGGCATCCACCAGACAATCAAAGTGCTAGAGCCGTCGAACGATGAACAAATCGCCAAAAAGAAGGTTGCTTACTTTTATTCCCCTTCCTTTTTGCATTTGTCTGATCGAGCGAAAGCGACGTGTCAGTACAGGATGCAAAGAGAGGGAGAGAAAGGAGAGAGGTTGCATAGAAATACAAGGAGATTAACCAGAGGAAGTTCCAGTTGGCAACCCTGCACCTGGGGAAGGAATAGGCGGATGAAAGAAGTAGAGCGGAAGAGAAAATAGAGGGAAAGAGAGAAAGAGGACGAGAGACGAGCACAAACAAATCACGTACTAACAAAGGAAGCGACACTACGTTCAGGAGGTGTGGGAACAGAGTTGGTGTAGCCGCATCTTCATTTTGCGAACGGCATAGTGGAACGTGAAGTGGACCACGGACGCATGCTTTCGGGGAATGCAGAACTTGTTGTCCTGCTATGCGTGAAGGGAGAATGGGCATAACGTTGTAGTTGGTGCAGAATGCTATCGGGAGTAGCTAAAAGTGAGTTTTTGGGAGCGGCAATAGCGCTTGTAACGTGACAGAAGCAAAAGAAAGGGACGCAGCCTGGACCGTATTTGTTGATTCTGTGTACCGTAAGAGAAAAAGCCAGTAAGAGTAAGCAGTCTTCGGGCGATCAGCACGAGAAACGGGGGATAGTGATTCGTCACGAAGTGCGTGCGCATATTTCGAACCTGTTTTTTAGACAGGGAATGTTTTTTTTTCTAAACTGGCTTGTTCAGCTTTCTTTTGTCGCTTATGTCTTATGCTCATTATTTGTTTATTTGTTACAGAAAGCCTGCAACATCATGCCTGCATTATTGCAGGAAGGGAATACCGGCAAGAAATACAGAAAAAAAAGAAAAACCATGAGTTTTGCTTTAACGTGTGGTATAAAGTGCTATGAGGCTAGTATAAGAATTCATGCGAACAAGCAAAACACAGAGTAACCAACCAATTAAGTACAATGTTACAGTGCATGTAAAAAAGAAAGTAAAAGTAATGAACCATGTGAAAAGTTGAAGTAGACGTACATTTTAGCCTGAGCAAACAATTAGAACTTTGAGCCTAGTGGACGAGGCTTGATCATCCCAAGACATACTTATGTGCGCCGACAGAAAATACGCAATCTTAAGTACCAGTAATAACTTGTATGGAGGTCCCATACAGATGATTTACAGCGACACCTCCCGGTACCCTCTCCTCCCGCCCCGAATCGTGGTACATGGTCAGAGAGCCACAAACACTCATGGCAGGGGCCGGACGAATGCGTGGGCGCGCTCGTTAAGGCAGTGTTGCTTTGGAGAAGTATCCAGCCAAGCAAGTTCTGTATGAGCTTAAGTAAGACCTTCCCTAACACGGCAAGCATTTATTTCACACACTCTGTCTCCCACCAAGATGCAGTTGCAGACTCTGTAAGGAGGGCTTGCTGGGCCAGCTCGTATACTATTCTTGAGGTAAGCAGCGCGAAGAGAGTAATACAAAAGAAAGGGAAGACGGATACCGCTCGTAAATATCCGTTTGTATAGTGAGGAAGCGATTGATTCCGCTTGTAAAGGAAAAGTGAGGCAACTCCGCTTTGTAAGGTGAGCTAACGATTGTCTTCGCTTGCAAAGCGAACTAGAGATGGGCTCCGCTTGCAAAGTGAGATAGCGATTTACTCCACTTGTAAAGAGAGCCATCAATTGACGCCATCTTGTAAAGTGAGCTAGCAATAGACTCGTAATCAATGGCAGCGTATAGCGACAAATGTAGAGCAAAGGAACAGGCGAGAGGAGAGTGATCGTTTATCTCACCCTGTGTTTCTGAAGCTCTTCTTTCAACCCTTTGGGCGTTTTGTCGTTTTGTCGTTAACCACACTAGGACACTGGACCCGTTAAGTTGCAACGCCGTGCCCTTCCAAGACAAATGTTCGAAAGGATGGACAATAATGTGCTCTAGCAGTTTCTTGCCTTTCCCGGCACCGGTCCATAGCGACGTGGCATGTGACATCTGTTTTGTCACTTCCACTACCGGCGCTGCGATTTGCACCAGGATTTTCATTGATGCCTCCGTCTGGTACAAGCTCTTGAAAAAATAGCTTAAAATGCAGCAACCGCACAGAGAACGAAAACACTCCGTGTTTATTCCAGGTGAAGAGAAACAACTAAATGGGAAGGTCAGTACACTCACACGTTCTTGCGCCACCACGTGGTCCTCAGGTTCTCGCATTCTCTTTGTTGGCACAGCGCCGTGCTTAACACGAGCTGTTGACCCTTTCGCTTAGGGCGAGCTTGACGCGCATGGTAATAGGGGAAGCAGGAGGGAGTGAAACGTTCGCCTAAGTGACGCAAGCTGTTGGCTAACAAACTGCGTTCTGTGTCACCGACGTGGCCGCCTATAACACATTAAATTGACCACGCGTGCCAGAAGCAAAATCCGATGGTAGCTAGAACTGAAAGCTATTGAAGACGGAATGAACTTCAGGGAAACCCGGCAGCGCGGTAGAATTTTCTACACGAAGGTCGAGGCAGGGTGTCATGTGAACGCGCGCAAGCTTGTGCATAATCAACGTCGCATCATGAAATTTTTGCAGAGTAAACACCGGAGGTTTCATACGCGAAACACTCACACAGGCGCACATGTACAAGCAAACACGCACACAACAACGTGCTATGCAAATTGAGGCTCGAAAAAGTCGAAAACGGTTAGAACTAGATTTTGTTTCTAGATTCGCTTGTATTTGTAACCATGACCTACTTTAGACTCCGAGACGTACATCTGCGACTATAACGCGACTCTAAACCGCCTACAGAGCAACTTCACATCGCAGTCATATAATTACATGTAACAGCTTCTAGTATGCCTTCTTCTTTTCCGCATCTCAACTTACGCTGATCGTTCACTCGCTCCCAGACACTCGCTGGCACACTTGCTCACGCACACAAACGCACGCTCTAACTCTTTTACAGACTATTACACGCCCCAACACTTGCCGACATATTCTCGAGGCAAAAGCACAGCTCTCTTACTGGCAGTTAGCAACCCAGCTGCGAGCTACTCTACGCCATTTACTTAGACAAAGCATGTGCGGCCAGCTTCGTTCGCGTGACCCGGAAGTTAGACGAAGGCACTCAGTTCTCGTTTGAGCTTCACGACTCGAGGGCGCTTAAGCACATTAACCTGACGCACCCATTGTAACGAGGTGTCTTGTAGTTCTGTAAAGCTTGGTTTTCTGTAGAGCAGTACTGCTTATGGAGGTAGCGCACTTAACAAGCAAGACTCCGCGTGGCGCGGAGTTTATGGCAATGATGACCTACTTCCACAACGAACGTAGCCCTTGAAAAAAAAAAGAACAAGAACGAAAAGTTATTCTGGAAATAATAAACACATTCGGCAAAGGCGAAGTTTGTTTTTGTGGTCTTGTGAATAAAAAGTTTCAATTCCGGTTGCTTTTTCCAGACACAGTCGCTCCGTGCCTTTAGTACGTATCCCTGACTTACTTAGTCCTTGTGTTGGTATATTGTCGCTGTCTGCGATAGCGAAACCTTCCGTCGCTTTAACTTCGCGCATATTGAATATCTTTCTGTAGTCTTGATACCGTTTGCAACGTTGACTTTAAGCTCAATATGGGGGCTTTCTATGCCAAAACTTTGAGGGCCTGTGCTGACAGACACTTCAAATACGCATCTCACATTTAGACATTACAGACCCAAATCTTATTTCTCGGATAGCACGCAAGATCGTCTCTTTTGAATTGCGTGTGCTCCAGTGGCAGATGCCGCGACCCAGTGTTGGTTATCAATTTTGATTTGTTTGACGTCGCTTCTTTATGTAGGCGTGATGGCTGGGCGTAATTATCTGTGCAATTCGAGTGGCTGTGTAGCATGGTGGAATTTATAGAAAAGCGCCGAAGTAACGTTAGAAGCGTGGTATAATAGTCGACGTGGTCCTATTGAAATATGACTACATAATTAGCTGGTTTTATTTGTATATTTTTAACATGCACGACAAAGTGAGGAGCTGGAAATTTCTTTGGAGAAACTGTTGCCATCCTAGCCTAAAATGTTGTTTATTTATGAATATGTTATCCCATTGCAGTAAGTTACGTTAGGTGAAAATGCGCCGTAGATCTTAAATTTCCTACCGCAGATCTCTTGCACATTTCTAAAATTTTATAGCATCTATCTTTAAAGAAAGACAAACTCTCGGTGTTATAACTGCTGCTTGAGTAAGTATCTAAATATAGCCAGCAAGAACAGCCCATATACAGTGTTTTCTACTTAGCTACACCAAAAAAAAAAAAAATTCCTTTGACAGATAGCACAATTCTAATCTTTTATCTAAAAGAGTGCGACAAAACGCATTGCCGTTCCAGTTAATTTGTTTAAGAAAACGCTGTTTTATGCATTAAAGCGCAAATGTAACTGGAACACGAAAGAATTCGTCGCACAATCTGAATATTAATTTCTCGAAACTGGTGCACTTCAGAAAAATTGTTCCAAATGGATATGCCTTTGGGAACTCACCGAGTATAATTCATAGATTGAAATATATGCCACAAGGTAATGAATTCAAAAGTAATTACCGTAATCATGTTAGTTATTCGATTAAGCATTTTGATTTCTCGCAAATGTGATGGCCGCCTGCTCGCGTAATTCCGATTACGGCTTAGAATTGTGTTATGTACCGCGCCCAAATTTTCAAAATTTGGTGCAGCTCAAAAAAAAAAAAAAACTTTTCGTTGACGCTTTAAATTGAGTTTTATGCGGACGAGACCATTCTCTCAAAAACGAGATCGGTGGGCCAAAGCGTGAAGTAACAATCCTATTTTCTTCATTCCAACTCTCTCTCTGCAACGAAAAAATATTTAAATCGCTGACGATCGTAAAATTTTGAGCATGCTTAAGCTTCGTCTTTAAGAGTGGAATGCGATAGCATTCAAAGGTCCCTGGCTGCTACTCGCGCTTCCCTGCAGCTGGAGCGTATGTAATCGTAATCTTCACCGGAAAACGCTGGCCGCGAACGCTATGCATGTAGGCGGGCTTTCTTGTAGAAACGCGGCCTCTTGCGTGGGCCGCGATGAATTGAAGGCGAGCGCCAGCTGGAGGTGTTGCAAGGAGCCGGGCGCGCCGCTCCGTGGCTCCCGAGACACCCGTGCGCCGGCGCGTGCAAATGGCGGGCGCCGCGACCGGTCTATGAATTGTAGAAACGCTGGAAAAGGGGTTGCTTTGAGTTCTCGCGTAAGAGAATCAGGTTTTCTCGTATAGCCAAATTACAATCCGAGATCTATCCTGTCTGTAGGTTGTGTGTATGTCGTAGTTTACGATTTTTCCACGTATTTTAGCTTGAGAAATTCAATTAGTTCAATAAGTTCTTTGTGTCACATGAATGGCCGGGGTATGGGTGGTTGGAAAATCTTTTTTGCCGAAGCGACGTCCGACGCCGGATTTTCTTCGAGAAGGGCTCCTTAACGCCGTCGCGCTAAAACTATTGCTTGCCGCTCAGTCGAGATCAACCAGTGCCCTGTATTGTTTGCACCTATAATTGTCCTCAAAGGGGCGGACGCTTAACTTATGCTCATTAAGGAAATACTCGTCAAGAGGTATTCCGCGCGCAGCGTCCGCCACATTCTGCGGCCACATTAAACTGCAGCGCTTCCTTTTATTATTGGGACAATAGGTGAGAGCTCTAAGCCGTGTTTACTGCGTCATTTTGTTCATCATTGGAAGGTACGATAATGGCCGCCGCTCTAACTGCGTTGTCATCGTCTGACCACCCCATCCTTCTCAGCTTCATTTCACTCTCGGTATAGGGTGACAGAGAGCAAATGTTTTGATTGAAGCGGCAGGTTGAAAAACGCGCAATAATGGAAAAATTTTTTTTTTGAATTTTACTTCTCGTACATTGATCAGTCGCCGTTGCATACGTTATCAAGGATAACCAAGCCTGTGACGCGTGAGTGCCTTAAGGACGTTCGCGACGCTGTCTGTCACAGCTGCCTGTAAATCGATTACGTAGATTGAAGTTTGATTGGTATTGGAGCGCTGGACGCCAACGTCATTCACAGGGAAACCCACCCGATTCCGGCTATGTTTTCCAGGCGCTGCACTGTTCTACTGTCTTTGAATTCGCAGTGAAGGTTGTGATTTGTGCGAGAGTATCACATCTTATCAATTTTTTGTCCCTTTTGCCCCTCCACCCCCCTTTCGTTTTGTCTGGTGTAGTAAAACCAGATGCAACGTACTATACCACCGGGCCTTTATTTCTCTGTTTTATCGACGATGAACGGCAACTGAAACATAAGAATGAGCGCCGCTTTTACATTAAATAATGAAAACCGCGTGGCCTATGATGTGCTAATGTGCAGTTTAAAATAGGATGCCCTCACAAGAGTGCAGCGCAGGCAGGTGTAGGTTTTCTTTTGTTTGTTTGAGGAGGGCGGATAAAGCATGTGATGGACTTGTACGTCATGCAACACGACACCGGCTTCTTCGTTGCCGAGGTGGCAACGTGCGTCATCGCTGCCGGCAACGTTAAACGAGTTCGCAGTCCCTTCCCACCTTATTTCCCTTTCCCCCATATTTACCCCATTTCCCGTGCCGGTGTTCCCTTCTCAGCACCGGACGCTGCGTGCACCTTAGCTGCCGACCTTGCCCGACTTAATTGCTGCGAGATTAGATTACTCGTTAAAACCGGGCGCAAATTGCGACGGGTCGTGTGTGCGCTCGCGGACTGGTGAGATGATGCGGCGTGCCCTAACCTAGTTAGCGATTGCGGGAAATTGGAAGCATGTTGCGCAAAACAAGTGGACGCCCCGACGGGAAGCGTTGATGACGGCTGTCGGAAGAGCGGATGACACCGGCTTGTGATGGGTCGGCCTATATAGATTTTCAGGGGCGCTCATTTTTTTGCGACGCTTCCGCGTCGGGTGGGGCGTAGCACAAGGCCGAGTCAGACGCGATGTTTCTGCGCACCGGTATTGTTTGAACGCGTAGTTCGTAAATCGAACTAAAAGTCAGGGAAAATAGCTGATGGGCTGACTCTTGGTGTGTGGTCAACTTTTAGTGTGCAGTCGTCTTCAACGAAACTAAATCCAGACAAAGAAGTTAAGCTTCCACAAACTACCTAATGAGCAAGTGATTGAGTCACCACCTGAGGATAAGCAAATCGAATCTATAGTATAATGCCGGACGTGTGCGAAAGTCCGAAGAATTTGGTTCTCGCCAATTTATCCGCAATATTCATGGCGGTGCATTTAAACCTCCTTTACTCTTAGTCATCCAGTCGCAAATAGCTTTAGCCACATTCTTTTTCTCCAGCTTATCCGTGCTCCTCCCTTACTGCGGATATTATTGGGTTGGTTCATAATTTGCTTTCTTTGCTAAATATGGAACGTAATGTGAAAAGCGATGGTCTTTTTATGTATTTTGCCGTAGGTATGCACGATCGAACCTGTCCGTAAGAGGAGAATTGAGACGCTCTCCTTGTGGAGGTGAAAGAAAAGGGACCAACACTAGATAAGGGCAAGGCTATCGCAGTGTAATACTGCGCGTTTGGAAATTGTTATCTAGTCTTTTTTTTGGACAAAGCCAATGAACCAGAATGAAGCCGAGTACCCGAAACGCAACCGGCGCGTGAAGTTAATAATTTTTCATTCCCTCTGGCCTTCTTATCTTTCCTCGAATCACCCACAATATTATAGCGCATAAAAATTTCGAGGAACGCGCTCAGTCGTCGCAGACAGCGTGCATTGAAAACGTTCACACGGAAGGGGCGGTAGGTATGAAAGCTCCCTAGCGACCCCTTTCCCCATGGGGAGCATACACGAGAAATCCAGCGAGCGCAGCGCTCCCACGTGACTGTGACGAGCGGGTGAGCCGCGGGGCTCATTAGCGCGTTCATCACGCCTTCGCGAATGTAAGCCATTCGGAGCGCAGTATAGCGGGCCTCCGTGCTCCAGCTTTGTGGTGGACGGCTGTTGCACGCCCGCTGACCGGATAAGCGAGCTTCGTACGCGCGGCCGCAATCAGGAAAACGAGCCCGGCGCCCCGAGCTCACGTCTCGCCTTGGCTTTTCTCCCAACCGCGGGCCGTCGCAGGCCCGAGCGGATCTTCCATTCTATACATCCCCGCAACTCGCTTATCAACGGCGGCTACCCATGAAGTTTTTATTCGTGCCTGGAATGACGAGGCTCGCGTTCCGGCAGATACGCAAGTACTTAAGCTGTCTCGCGTAAAAAGTTGTAAAACCTTCGTGGGAAGTACGCAACTCGCGCGAGTGAGTCTGGGGGCGTGCCCTCTAAACAAGTGTGCCGGCGCGTAATATAAATGGTAGCACATGGCTTCTTTTACTTCTCTCTTAGCAGAAAAGAAAAGTATCAGAGCAATTTGACGTCGAAGGTAAGAGAGATACGACAGAGTGCAAAAGAAGGTGTGTGCGTGGATTTGGGTTTAGCATGCACTTGGTAGCAGCTTCAGCGATCACCGTAGCTTTGCGAGGTGCAGCAAAACTCGTAATTCGACAGGTTATAAATGTCGGTTGTTGCGACGTCTCCGTATCTCCTGTCCTGATTTGTTTTTTTTTTTGTTTTCTTTCCGCAAGCTTTCCAGTTTTGGGTCCCGCTTACAGGCGAAGCTCTGGTATATTAGATTTCAACCTTATTTGATTTGAGTCACTGGATCAGAAAATGAGATGGCTTCCAGAGGGCTACGTAAACGAGTTAGAGAGAGTTTGGGACGAAGTGACCCCGATTGCTGAGCGATCCAGTATGAGATATTACGGAAAGAAGGGGGGGGGGGGGGGGGGGGTGTTTTCATCTCTACGTCATTTCGAACACTGTCGCATGAAAACATTCTCTTTTTCAACCGTGAGAAGACAACAAATTGGGGAATGGGGAGGGGGTTAAGGTGGAAATGGTTTAGTGGAGCCAGTGTACTAACCTGTATCATTGCATGTGCATTCTGTAGACATCTCCATATAAGACACTGAAGCAACGTGAGCGAAGGCAGTCTACTGTTGGTTTGGTTTGCAGGAGCTTGCAAGTTTGGAAGCTAGTTATACGGTTTGCTCGAATATTAATCTAAAAGAAAATTGTCAAAAATTGGAAATTGTAACTTTCAGTGCCTATGCTCCAGGCTGACAATGAAACTGCGCCGCCGAGTTTTGCGCATTTCATCCACACGGATACGAAACGGCGGCCTTAGGTATATGGCTAATACGAATAGCTTGAACTATAAAATTACATTTTATCGTCATCAGCGTGATCAATCCCAGCGGTAGTTTGTCCTGTTCATTGGGTGACTCGCCCGACTTTTTCTAAAATGCAAGAATTTCAAATCTCACGTACCCTGACGTCTTACGTGTTAGTGTGACGTCTGTAATTTTGCCACCTGTTGGGGTAGCTCAGTGGTGGCTGCGTTTTTCTGCTGCTAAGTACGAGGTCTAGGGTTCGACTCCTCCCCGCGGAGATCACATATCGATGGGGGTGAACTACTAAAACGCTCATGTGGTAAGATTTAGGTGCAGGCTACAGTACACCAGGCAGTCGAAATTTATAAGGAGCCCTCTGATATACGGCATCTTCCATATCCCCTATGCTCAATTTGGGGCTCATCATCAATTAGACATTTTTTTAAACTGCAGTGTTTCATGCAGTGTAGTAAGCTGTAGCATACTAATTAAGACATCCTTCCTGCAAGAAGTCCAATAATGCGTGTAACGAGGCCAAGTATTTTCCCCGGGTCAGTCTAACTTGTATGGGCTTTGGGAGGACGGTTTCACGATTACCACACTGTTTAGTCTTCGCATACATCCTACTCAGTAGGAGTTGGGGGCAACGTTGTCTTCTGGCTGCTTATGGTTCATTGATATCGGCTTTCGGGTGCAGTGCAACTCGGTTTTCCTAGCTCCTTCGGCTAGACGCGTCACTTCTGCCGTCACATTGTGCGTCGCTTGCCGCGTGGTTCCGAAATATCTGACTGGCCCGCAGCGCGAAAAATGCCCCACGCGAGTCTGCTCCTCCTATCTCCACTGCGTTGGCGAAACGTTTCCGCCCGAGTGCGTTTTTCGAGAGCCCGAGGTAAGTGTGGTAGTGAGAGTGCGTGTGGTCGCTTTGAGCCATTTCCATTTTCTTTCGTTTCTGTCCCGAGTTCGGTATCTTTATCGATTCTATTTACAGTGGAATCTCTTTAAACGGAACCTCAAGGGACCAGGGAAATAGGTTTCGTATATCAGGAGTTCCATTTACCTAGAGAACGAGCTTAACGGTAGGCAAGATGCTCTTCTTAGGCATGCCGACACTTCACAGCCAACAGCAGATGATAGGTGTTGCAGACCTGGTCACGAAGCTTCTTTGTGCAATGTTTCTACCTGCACGCAGCCGTTGATTAGAGCTAGCACCGCAAAGCATTACTACGAAAAAAAAAAGGCTTCATTTATTCAGAAAATTGCCGTTTTAGTGAAGCGACCACTCTCGAAGTGCTCGATAACTTTGACTGCAGCGTGAGCACTGTGCGGGCGTTTATCCGCCGCTATCGGAAATGCCTAACAAGCTCGCAACCCGAGGCAAAGAAACCAGAGTCAGCCGGCAGAGCCACGGTAACCGTACCACTAACAAAATCGTTCTTGGCGACAACGTGGAGAGATGGCGAGAAAACCGGAAAAGAAAAGCCAAGAGAGACGCCGCTCTGACTGGCCACTCAGTTTCTGTCTTCAGTGATATTTTGGTTCCATTTATCCGGAGTTTGAAACAAATGTTTCGTTTAACGAACTGCTTTTTTTTTGCACTCTCTTAATGCAACACCAGCCAACCATATAGACTGTTGTTACATATAAGCGGCTATTCCGCTTGAGTGATGTTCGTTTACGGGGACTCTACTGTATTTCGATAAAGGAAGAGAGTGACGGGCCTACTCACGGTTTCAGTGTACGAGACCGTGGGTATAGGATCTCTTGCTCCTTTTATGTGAACGCTTGCGTAACTCGGACTGGCGAAAAACGAACGACCGGGGATTTGACACGGAGAAAAGACGATGTGGCACTGGCGCAGACCACGGAAGTGCATGCGTCGTTAGTCGGTATGAGGAGTTTGTAAATAAACGCGTTTAACGTGGGCGAGTTTTTTTTTCTTTCTAACAGCTCTGTTCGCCGGCCCGTTGTTTCTCCGCCAACCTGCAAGGGACGTTCTGCAACAAAAACGCAAAGGAGAAGAAGAAGAAAGAGAAAGAAAATGGGACACGCGCCAGCATCTTGCGAACGTCGCTTGCAGTGTGTTGCACGTCCTCGTAATGATGCCCGAGGTTCTGGACCGAGGACCACTTACGTAATAAATGTCCACAGCGTAAGACCTGCTTTGCTACACACAAACCTGAAGCTTTTGGTAGTTGAGCGGGGTGCGTAAAAGAGTTTACGTTGTACTAGTTGCGTAGCGGTCCCGAACATTGCGTGAAGCGTGTCTGTCGCGCAGAATATTGCAGGACGGAAAAAGAAAAGCCCGCTTAATAATCGCGCAATCACGACAACCGCAGCCTGAGGGCGTCGGGAGCGCTTGGCGTGCGCGGTGTCGCAAATATGTGTCAAATGTGTCACCAATGGGTCACGTGCTTGCCACTTGTAGTTGGCCAGTGTAGTTTCCGCATCGGCAAGACTGATACGAACAGGCCCGCAATAACTGCACGGACAACGAAAAAGGCACAGACGCGTCGGAGATGGAAGTTTGTGCTCGTATTTGTAGCGTGAGCAACGTGACAGTTTGGGCAAATCGGTACTTGTCAGCAAATGCTAATTGGAGTTGGTAGCTGACAAAAACGACGTTAGAGGAAACTCTGTTGCCACAGAAACACATTTGTTTGAAGACATATCCAGTAGGCACGTACCCACAGATAACGACCCCAATATTATGCTTGTAAGACTCCAGAGGAGGAAGTAGCGACTGAGGCTTGTTCTAAGTCAACAGTGGTTGGTCTGAATTACTTGAAACTGAATAGCGCATAAAGAACAAGGAAAACAAAAAGGACTAGTACGACTACACACGGCGCCATGTGTAGTTGCAGTGTGTTAGGCTTCTTTGATTTAAAAGGCAATACATATTTTCTCTGCCAGCTGTGGAAGCCAGCAAAGTAGGCAAGAAGTCTTTTTTTAAGGCCCATTTAACTTCTGTTATGTAACGGCAAGTAAAGGTCACCTTTCGCACATCATTGACGTATCTCTCAGGACAAGCCGAAACGAAAGTTCTGGGACACCCTGTCCAGCCCTGCCTGCTGTTTCGACAATTTGTTATAAAAGGTCTCAAATGTGAGGCCGCTTTCTTTTTGTTCTCTGACAGCTTCTGTTGTAGCATTGCCGCAGTGCGTTATGGGGTTATTTTGTTCTTTGCAGCGGCAAGTAAACCCTTTTCTGGACAAAATACGAGAGCCGATTACCTGAATTTTTTAAAGCCTTGCTGCAAATAAGCAGAAAACTAGACTTGGCAACGCGAGAACGCTCAGATCGTTTTCTGCGGAAGCTGATCAGCACTGAGAATCCACGTGGATGACGCGAGAAGGCTCTTTGCAGCCACTTTGTGCTATCCAAGCGGCTTACAATGGCAACAAGATACCCGCTCGAAATCGCCATTCAATTGAGTGGTCGTTCAACAAAAGACACCTAGCGTTGCGTAAAATTTTGCCGCTCGTCATGATCGGCAAACTAGAAGCCATGATGGTCTTCCGCTCGGTTTTCTTCGTGAATTGAAAGTGGCGAGTCAGTTAGCTTGTGCAGCATTCTTTTTCGTCTCTTCATTAAGCCCTGATTGCCTCAAAACGGTGACAAGGGGCGGGGGAAGTAGATCGTGTAGCTGCTAAACTCAAAAGCAGCCGTTTACTCTTGCCGAAGGGGCCATGTTCCCATTAAATCTGTTTATTCCTTGCTGAAGGAACGACCGGGTAGCACCCGAACTAAAGCGATTATTTTGCCCTTAACATCTTGGTTGACGACAACGTTAGGGCACTCAGCCTGGTATTTACTTTGCGTCAAAAGTAGGCGGACGCGAGGAACCTTCAACCGAAAAGTCACTGCAAAAATGAGACCATCGGAAATGCTAAAAATGCTGGCCGGGCGAATATATATAATGAGAGAGAGAGAGAGAGATGACCTTTGAATACCTTTTTGAAATGTATACCTCTAGCTTTTGTACTTTTCTTGGAAAAACATCACGAAAATAAAACATGAATATGAATCTGAATGATGCATGCTGGCGAATTAAATAGCTAGGTTTAGGAAAGCACGATACACCGATGACCAGAAAAAGTCGGTGGCTCAGCAGACTAAAGCTTTCTTCGCCTTGCGGTATGTCCTTCTGAACTCAAAGTAGTGTATGCAGTAACAGAGGGTCATTATAACTTAAACTGAAGAGGCAAGCCCTGCTATGTGCAAGTCTTGCTACTGATTTAAGTTTGTTACTGCTTCGCTGTAATAAGTTTCCATTGTGTAGCATATATTCTCGTCTCTCCTTCCACCTTCTTGCAAATGAAGGGAAGAAAAAGAGAAGGGAATACCCCCCAGGTTTAGCAAGCGTAAATCAAGCTGGCTACCGTCTACTGGTTGATGTAATACATGGAATTAAATATGATCGAAGCATTGACGGAGAGAATGAAAAGGAATCAAGCTTGCGGACAATGCGATGCAGCACGCCAACGCCCGGTACGTCGCAAATTCCGCGTGCGCTCAGGAAATGAAGCAACAGGAAAGGAAGGGCGAAAGCATACGCAGTAAAAACAGACGTCCGCGCTAACCTTTTTTGCCTTGTTTCAAATATGCAAGCCACGAGTACAAAGCCAGGGAACATCAGGAATTGCTAATACGTCGTCCCTTCCATTGTGACGCTGTTGTCACCCACTTGCTCCGGTATGAAGTAATCCCATCGCTCCCGTTTCTTTTGCACTTGACTCGTGATGTCGTAACCGCTAGGAGTGCAAAGTTAAGTTTACGCATAATAAGAAAGCCTGCCTCTAAACCTTCTATTTCTTCAATATGGAAGTGAACTGAGTAAGTTTCAGCTGTATGAATAGACTTGAATACCAACGACTTTCTTTTTCCCTTCTTTTTTTTTTTAGATGCATGCACCAGGCATACACTGCTAAGAAAAGTTGCGAAATTCGAATTCCCGGCTTATACGCCAAGCAACAATAGCGCCGAGTTTACAGCGCTATTGCTGCGGAGTCGTTGCTGCACGGAAAGGACGCCTGGAAAGAGCTAAGGTAAAACCATATTCCCTCCGGGTTTCTTAACGCTACGTCTTACGTCAGTATTTATACCTGTCTTTGGACTTTGAAGCAAGAGGCGCTATCAAGCCTCCCAGGCGAATAGCCTCATTCAGATACACGTCGCTTTCTCAGAATTCTTTTACCTTCGCCTGGAAAGCCAAGTCACATCTTCTTGCCGCCTGCGTATCTTGAAAAGCGCCTGAGTGCATTCTAGGAAGTTAAGTTGCGAGGAACAATGCCATGGCTTTTTTTATTTACACGCGTTTAAGTTTGGAAAACACTGCGAAACAAATTTCATTAGAGAATTCCCTCTGTGTGAATAGGCAATCAGGAGAAGTGGAGCTTCGAATTACCGGCCAAGGCTGACGCTGTCTTTTCTTTATACCAGCTCGCTTGGCAAAAAAAGATCGAAGCGGCCTGATTCTGCATAAAACTAGTTGTCGCTCACGCGTCTTCACTAATGTAAGTTTGCGTGTTGTCGAGCGCCCTTCAGGTTATTTTTCTTTCGATAAAACTTAGAGAGTGGAATTTTGTTCTCCCTGACACAATTTTTGCACGCGATTATGTACCGAAATTAAACGCAAATTGTACTCTCAATACTACTTCTCTCTTCTCTTTTGTAGATTGTCGTCTTTCTTTTTTTACCATGAATGCTGCTTGAACTTGTTACCGTTGTCTTCCGTGTGTGTATGTCATCTGTGCATTACATGCAGGCCCTTCTACATGAATTCTTGTTTACATCCGGAATAGTTAGGCGCACCTCACGCGGTTAGATACACACAAGGGAAATTAGGGTCTTGCTGCTGGCGTGTATTCTGATGGAAGACAATCTTGAGGGCAGGTGGTCACCCGACAAAACGTGGCACACAAAAAGACCAGTCATCTAAAATTAGCGCTGAAACAGATAACCCTGCTATTAATGAATGATACGTACGGGAACAAATGCGCATCTATAACGGTGGTTTAGTCTCAGCTACCAGCTCTTCCGGCGCCGTTGTCATTCCGGCTACGCAAATCACAATCAAATTCAAACTGTCGTACCTCACAACGTCAACGGCGCCAGAGTTTGCTGCCCTGCGCGCTGCTGTAAAATACCTCATGCAAGATAAAAGACGGGGTATGCGGGAGATGGAAATCCAAGACGATGAGCAAAACGTGAACAAGGTGAATGCAGGAGCCAACGTTTCGACAAGTGGACTTGTCTTCTTCAAGGCGACGTATGCTTTCCTCGCCACGGTATATATAGGTGGGGTTCTTCTAAAGGGGAGAGGGCATGAGGCGGGAGGATGCGGAAACGAGGGAAAATGTGTTAGCGTGTCGAATTGAGAGTAAAGGAACGCTGTGTACAAGGTCAAAGCCCCACCCCCACCCCGGTTTGTCAACGGACGCGCGTTAGCCGGCGTGTCAAGGGCGTCTGACACGCTGGCTGACAAAAAAAAAAGGGGGGGGGGGGGGGAGGATACGCCAAGAAATCAGACTAAGTGTTCTTGCCTATAGCTTGAAGTTTAGCATAGCGAATAGATTCTAAAGCTCCCTTTGAAACGTTTATGCCTATTGGTTGCAATGTCTTGAACTTATGGATAAGGTATGATTTTCTCTATTTTCTTTCTCGATCAGAACGGAAATTTGACTGTAAGATGTAGAGTTTAAGTTCATAAAAGTTATGACCTGGTTGGTTGAAATGCTCGGCGACGGCTTTGGGAAGCTTTTTAGCTGTGTCCGCGCGATGTCCGTTTAATCTGACGTTCATTGATTGCCCTCTTTCACCGATATATTGGTTCTTACAGAAGGAACATTCAAGCATATAAATCGCATCCGAACTTGTACAAGTGAAGCTAGATTTGACTTCATGTGTATAACTATTTGCGGTGCTACGTTTCGCTTGTCCGACAAAAATTCCTTGTTTGCAATGTCACGGGTGATGACTGTTGTAGTCTGACTGACTGACTGGTGATGACTGTTGTAGACTACAACAGCGGTTGTTACAACCAAGCCCCGGTGAATACGTTCACGCAAACTAAGGCGCAGGGCGATTTGTTATACATGTTATTATGCTTCGGAAAGAAGTAATCAGGGTAAACAGAATAATACAAGAAAGACGACCGGATGAATTCTCATTCTAACAGTTCTTTAGTTCTGTCTATCTTCTATCTTCTTCACTCCCATATCTCCTTCACTCCCATGTCCATCCCCCTGCTGGCGCTGAGCCGTGCTCCCGCAATGGTGGCAGAAGATAGTGCCAGCCTTTCCTCCTTTCCCCACAAGAACCACTTCTCTCTCTAGTTTAGAAAACACACGCACACACGCACACACGCGCGCAACACGCACACACGCGCGCAACACACACACACACACACACACACACACACACACACACACACACACACACACACACACACACACACACACACACACACACACACACACACACACACACACACACACACACACACACACACACACACACACACACACACACACACACACACACACACACACACACACACACACACACACACACACACACACACACACACACACACACACACACACACACACACACACACACACACACACACACACACTCACACACACACACTCACACACTCTCACACACACACACACACACTCACACACTCACACACTCACACACTCACACACTCACACACACACACACACACACACACACACACAAAAAGTGGCACGCACGAACACGCACACACTGGTCGAATCCGCAGTTTTGTATGTGTTATAGTACGTCCGATAATACAGAACTAGTTGCAGGTGATCACTCGTCCTGTCTTATTTTATGTTTTTATTCATCTCTTTCTCGAGATCGCTTTCTTTTATCCTACATAAGCTTTTCGGTGCGCTGTCCTACATGTCTTCTTTTGTACTCCTTTTTTTAAAATTAGTTCATGTTCTCCTTAGATGCACTGATTCGACGCCAATGCCGCCTTGTCAAAAATCCTGCACGATATTCTGTTTCATTTATTCAGGAAGTCCACTGAGTGCAAAGAAAAGTTGATAAAGACACTAAATAATTGTGCATTTCATAATGGTTGCAAGCTGGCCGCGTACGTTATTTGAAAATAAATCTTATCGTACGTCACTGGTGCTCTAGGAAAAACCACGCGCAATGTTTGACCGCCAGTCAACAGGACGTCTATTGAAGTATACAGAAAGCAGAAAGATTATGACCTTAGTAAGGGCGTGGTAGGCTAAATGCATATTTTCTTAAATTACAGATAAGCCTGATTCTATTTCGCTGCTTCCTTTGAAAAGATGCTGCAGTATACTCTGTTGCATCTGAACAGCAAGTATTTTAAGGCAGCCGGTCAATAGAGACGCAATATAATTTTTGACTTATGTGAAGGTGGCAAGCTAACCATATATTTCCTTGGCGTAATTACGAATAAATCATGCTTTTTTTTCTTCTCTTCAAGAGCCAAGTGAAACATGAAAACAAATGAAATAAAATAACAGCAATCAACGGTTGTCCGGTGTTGCCCTGCAGCTGTCGCTGCTTACCATCCTGGGCGAAGCTTCTCGCAATTTGTCTTGTCTACCCGCTCGTGGCATTGTTTCGTTGCTTTATTGATTACGTTCTCATAGTCGTCCCACTGGTACGTCGATAAAAGGAAAAGGCCTGGCGTCCTTATTTCGGCGCGTCTCATTAAAATCTCACTTTGTTCGCAAGTGCTCGAAACAGACAGGCACTCGCGGAGGAAAGACGGCACTGCAATTAGCACGGCAACGTCTTTCTTTTTTCTTTTTTCAGGAGAGAAGGAGTTTCGAAACGTGGACATTGAAGAGAAGGCGGGAGAAAATCATTATCGGAATCACTGCCGATGCGAGGACTAGAATTGAACGCATTCCTTATTCGCCGTGCCAGGAAATTGACTCCTGAAAGAAAACAAAAAGGACGCCCCTTATAGAGTAGTACCGTATTTTCTCCACTGTAATCCTAGCCTCTTTTCAAACGAACGAGCTGAGAAAACGGTGATAAATTCTTGTGAAATCTTGCGGCAAAAATTTCGCGATGTCTCTCTGTCTGTCAGTTCTTCTTAACCATAGCCACAGGCGCGCACACACACACACACACACACACACACACACACACACACACACACACACACACACACACACACACACACACACACACACACACACACACACACACACACACACACACACACACACACACACACACACACACACACACACACACACACACACACACACACACACGCACGTACACGTGTGTTATAAGAAATAAGACATGAAAAAAAAAAAAGACGCATACAACAATTATAAGTTATTTTTGTTGAGCCGCCACGAAGACGAAAAAAAAATCACATTTATCTCATTGTTTGTATTTGTTGCGTTTTATTTCGCGTACTATAGCTCTATTAAATGTAAGCACATGGCTATGCACTTGTGGCGGCTCTCTACCTTTAGACAGAAGACAATGAGACGCTCAGGGAAAACAACGAGACGCTTCCGTGATTTGAAAAATACGAGTGGGATGATTAAGGCACATTTGTTAATGTTTAACATTTTCAGTGTCGGGCTCTTTCTTCGGAGTTAACGCACCACCAGTGTCGTTTTCTTCCCCCCCTCAGATAATATAAAACGACCGCGGCAATTAAGTTTTGGTTATGCAAAAGGGAAGAAAAAATAGTTAAAATTGTTATAATTCAAATTATCTTTTTGAAGTTTTGTTTCTTTTCTTTTTTAGTTGATCATGACATGGGAAGAGAAATGGGGAATTGTAGATGGAGAGATAGGCAGAGAGAGTGAAACAGTCTGAGAGAGTGAGAGAGAGAAAGAGAGAGAGAGAGACGAAGAAAAAACAAATGCAGGAAGTTGACGAGGATGATGACAATGCTGATAAATTTCCGCATTGGTACGTGCGCCCTGCAGATTCTGAGACTACTGTGGCGTCGTCGGGGAATGCATTTCGACCACCACAACTGGTAATCACTTGTTAATAACTTCCGGTTTGTTAAGTTTGTTATGCGTTGTTTAACTTATTGCGTGACCATTGTTTGTCCTTCCCACCCCCGATTTACGTAATGCCCTACAGGGCTCCCTAGGTCCCCTATACAAATGAAATACTGCATAGGATTAAGGCGAGGTGGTGTGCACCGCAACGCAGTGCCTGAGGAGATGGCGCGGAAGATACCCGCGGGGAGAGCTTTACTGTTGTCGCAGTAAAGGAATTTAGAGCACGAGGAGGAATCGCTCATGCCTGCTGATGTTGTTGCGCAACTTGCAACACCTTCGTCACAGACATGCTATGATAATGCTGTCAGAGCTAGCCATTATTTGAAGGCCGTGAAGCGAAATGAGTTAAGCTTACGCTGCGAGTCATTCGTTGGGCTTGAGAGAGAGAGAGAGAGAGAGAGAGAGAGAAGGGAGAGAGAGAGAGATAATAAACATTTTTATTGGGTGAATGCAGCTTTGGAGAGGCGTCCTCGTTCCAGAATGCCTTGTGCTCGGGCCGCGTCCTCGGCCCTCGCAATCAGCCGTTGCTGATCCTCGAGGTCGGAGCTGGCCAAGGCTCTCTCCCAAAGCTCGGTGGTGTGGTAAGGGTTCGGAGGAATCAATGGTGCCGCTCCGCAAGCCCCTACTATGTGCCTGAGAGACCCGGGCTTAGCGCAGAAGCGGCATTGCGGAGAGAATTGTGTAGGGGCCATGAGGTGATTTCTGGTTGGGTGGGGGAATGTATTAACCTGTAGAGCTCGGAGGAATCGGTCCTGCTCTCTAGGTAGTGACTTGTGTGGGGGTGATTCCACACCTGAAAGCGAAACAGCACCTGCTACTCGAAACAGGTCCGTACCGATAATCAAGACGGCGATGTACCCGAACGACGACTGGGAGTGGACGTCTGGCTTGGCGCTAACTCGTTCGCAGTTTCGCCTGATCGAATACTGATTGACAACCTTGCGGAATCGCGATGCTTGCTTTCGGGAAATTTCCCACGAGACACTACTTAAGTCGGTCCTTCAATGAATATTACCAGACGAAACCACGTAAAGTGCTTTAATCGACGTGCATCTCGAGAAATTATGGAGCAAGGGAGCGCTCTTGGCCGTTATAACTTTCTCTCGCTGCTCCTGTAATCGCAGAATCACGGTCTCGCCGCAGCTCGGCGATGGTTGTTTGATCGCTCGTGCTTGGACATGTCCTTCGCTTCATCTGGCGCACGGAAGCACTAGGGCGCAGGGTCCAATCGCGAAAACTCGCTTTAGAAGATCGATGGCCCTGCGGCATGCCACCGGGCGTTCGATTTCGAGGGCTAGTTTTCTTGCGGCCTCTGGGGGAGGGGGGGGGGATATGCCTGCAATTTCGCTTTCGTTTCCAGTTGCCCCTACAGCCAGTCTTCGTATGTACCTCCTCCTTCTTGAAGCCTATTCGTCCGTCGGTAGAAACCTGGTTCAACCTAAATTTTCCGCAACATCGGCGGGCGTAATCTGATTGGCGGCCGTACGGCAGGCATTCGCGATACATCATAGTTGCAGGTTGCTGCAAGATTACACGATTGGTTAATCTCATCCTCTTCCCCCTTAACTACCTCATAAACGTTCAGACCTCTTCCTTCGTTCCTTCATACGAAAATAGCTTTTACAGGCTATCGCTGAGGGGGTTGTGTCCGGATGCACCGGCATCGACAGCGGCGTGCTAGAAAAATTACGCCAGAACCTATCTGAATATGACTGTCGACGGTAACAAGGTAGCTTTGAATCAATATAGCGACGCAACGTATTGTCACAGTCGAAACAAGTTATGTATGAGGCGTGTAGCTCAGCGGGACTCCTCCTTCGCGCTTTCCTAAGAACATGGATGGATGGTTGCTCTGAGCATCCCCTTTGGAGCGAGGTGGTGGGTTGCGCCACCAAGCTCCTGTTAATATATTGCCTAATGGCCTACCTCTGAAAAAAAAAAGCATGATAAATTCTCATAACCAAACTTTCTGAACTCCTATTGTGAACTTTGTTTTTGTACGCCTCCGTTGTTGTGTTTCCCTACTTCCATCAATCTTCCATACGGCTCTTACTAATCTCTATCGCGGACATGTTTACTTTCCTCCTGCTCTCGCTCACCGCAAGGGCTTCAAGGAGGCCAGAGGTACCTAATCGACCTCTGGGCAAATATCTTCACATTCTAATAAAACATGCTCAACCGTTTCCTTAGCTTTGTCGCAGCAAGCACATGCTTCTTCCTTCACTCGGGCCAATCTAGCGCCGCCACCTCCACCGCGAAGCCTGTGCGTGGCCTCCGAAATCGAAGGCGTGTCGTTGCGCACGAACGCTGTGAAACGCGTCATGCGACAATCGGCTTCCTCTCTCTCGTCTCTTTCTCGACGCTTAGAACGACAGAAAGCTGAGCTAGTTGGTAAGGATTAATTATGCAAAGCGTTCGTGCTGTCCACTGCTCTTCTCTTGTGTCCTGTCTGCACGCCTCACCTTTTTCGCAAAATTTCTCGACGCGCTGCGCCACCTAGTGACACTGCCGAGAACTCCGCGCTTGGCCTCCGAGACGAGAAGCGTGGCGCGCCGGGGCCTGCGAACGCTGATAATTGTTCCCTCGCTTGCCGCACATTCAGTGGCCCATACTTAGCGACCCGATTTGGCGAGATGTTCTTTGAAGAGCGGTACATAACCAGTGAATTTAGGCGCAACTCCCTAAAGCATTGGCGTTCATTGAAAAGGGACAAATGTCCAGTGCGTCTGTGGCGCAGGTTGCTAGTGCGTTGCGTTGCTGTCCTTGAGGAACCCTCGTGCCGTTGGTTCGATGCTGCTTCATGATAGGAGAAACTTGAAACATTTTTTTTCTTCATTGTAGAGCGTCACAGTCCCAGCAGCACGTACCTTTTTACAAGTTTATTACAAACTGGCGTCAAAGACGTTTATTGAAAAGCTGCACATACCTGCTGGCACATAGCAGTGACCGAAGTTGGCATTAAAGAGGTTCGTTGGAGACCAACATAGACCAAGTGACACATTCGCAGTATCTCAAGTCGGCCTCAAAGAGCTTCTTCTAGCAGCGCTACCTACGCAGTCGCACATGTTCAGTGACTCATGTTGCCAATTTATCGGTTTGCCCGCTAAATTTGGCTTATTTTGCGCTGCCTAATGGGAACACTTGTTCTTTTGCGGTCGGTGGAATTTTTAGCGGTTTTCATGTAATGTTGGCTTCTTTTTTAGCGGTACGAAAATGTCAATGCTTTTGGCAATGATTCGTGCCTCACAAGTCGCAAATTTCGCAAAGGCACTCGAAATACATCCCAAAATTCAGGAAGGAATGCTTACAGCAGTCCGGTTGATGGAAACCGGTTGATGGAAGTTCCAGGTGACACCACACAAGCCAAGTGCCGCTATTGCAAAACAGGACGTTGTGCAAAGCACGGGAAATTTAGTGGCGCATGCTACCAGGAAAGGAAAACATTACGGCTGGCGAACCGTTTTCCTCTGGTAAACAAACAGCACTGCAAGTACCGCAATGTAGGCCTAGGATGGCATTCTCTGCTGAATGATGCCTCGTCATGTTCGTGGGCGCCCACTCTGAAATTGTCACTTCGGGCCACCTGAGTGCTGAGCGATAAATGCCGCTTCATTTACGCGCTGCGCGAGCGCGTTGTTCGTAAGCTCGGCATGGTTCACGTCTACGGGGTCAGCGATGGCAACGACCACAGACCTAGCCGCGCCAGCAAATATACACAGAGGATGCGCGGCCGTACCCAGCTAAAATAGGTGAATTTTTTTTTCTGCAATTTTAATCACTACCCGGTAGACAAACCTGTTTTCTGGCCAGTGATTGTGAGCATCGCCTTATTTTTTTTTCTCAGTTTTGTTTCGCAATAAGTTTCCGTACTTCAGAGTCACGCAAGAAAGCGCTTATTAATAATGGTAATTTATACGTTTTTTTCATCATAGACAAAAAAAAATGACAACCATTCCACTCTGTGAAGATGGAATGGCAGCGAAAGCTGACGACAGTCAAAGCTGTCAAACGAAAAGCAGAGTGATCTCGCTGCCATTCCATCTTCACAGAGTGGAACGGTTGCCCGGTCTCGAGATTGTCGTCTTGGTTCAGCATGGCGGGAACGTAATTCGTCGTTGGTCGTTTCGCGCCGGCGCCGTTTACATTCTCGTTGCTGTTCCTTCCGGCGCTCCTCGTACGCATGTTGTTGTTCGGGTGTACGAACCATACGTGTCCGCCCCATCGATAACGCACCTGTTTTTAGCGCCGATACCTCTCCTATTTATATACTACGATAACCTTGGCGTCACGCTATTTTTCACCGCCGGCGTTCTAATTTGTTCTGCATCTTGACATCTGCGCCGCCGCACTGCACCCATGCGTGATCACACACAAAGCAAGCAATGAAACCCATTGTGTATGGGCTTGTTAGAAATCGCCAAGTCCGTTTCTGTTGCCGGCCGCCGAAGAAACTACGGAAGGTTAGTCATATAGAGCTTTGGCTGTAAAAAAGAAACGTACTTTTTCTACCTAGTCCAATCGTTTTCGAGTGTGTTTTACGTAGAGTCAATAAAATATATTTTGAACGTGCTTGTGATGGTTGTCTGCATTTAGCGGGTTTTTAGATGACTTTGGGTGTTCGTATCGAGTTTAAGAGTTTTCTAGGGTCTCGACTTGTGGGTATCTTTCGTGGGTATCTTTCTTAAAATTTCCAGTTGGCAGACTGATAGTGACCCATGTCGGTATAGAAGAGGTTAGTTGAAGAGAGTCGGCTATGGAGCACGTTCTCACTTACTCATGTCGAATTCCAATGGCGGAGTCGGAGCAAGTTTTTCTGCTCGTTTCGGAGCAAGTTTGTTCCAATGACGGAGTGAGAGCGGCAGTAAGGTGTTCCAACGAGAGAGTCGGAGTGGATTCAGAGCGGGAGTCACTCCGTGGAGCAGAAAAAGATGCTCCGCCAAAATCGGTGGAGTGGACCGGAACTCTGCATGACGTATTTCCTTTACCACGTTTGTCTGCTGGGAGGCGCCACCGGTCACGACTCGCCAGGAAGCAAAAGCTGCTGAACGCTTGGCGAGATATCCATTCTGCACTTTAAAGAAAACGTCAGGTGAACGGCGCTGAAGAGACAAGTGACCGGTGCGGCGGTGCTGGGCGCAAACAGCGGAAAGAAGTGACAACACGCAAGGTATCCTGGGTAATTCGGCGATACAAGTTCCGCTTCCGCCTTGCTCCGGCGGTGCAGGTTGTGTTCCACTCGCGGATTTGGAGGCGTTGCTCTGCGCCAGAGTCGAGAGCTCGCTCGCGGAGTCCGTCGGCCACTCCAACTCCGCCATTGGAATTCAACATCAGTGACACAAGTTGGTCCATTGGTTGGTTTCGAACCCTCGTACCTCCGCACAGCAGCCCTACGCGCTAGCCACTCGACCACAGATTACCTAGGGACCCAGGCGGGCCGGAAAACGGATAGATAGAAACGCGCATGGATACATACGCAGTCTCCGGAAAGTGAGTGAAGGACCCAAAGAATGCTAACGCATTAAAATTGACGCGAACAGTGGTCCTCACATTTACATCTTCGTTTCCTATCCCCTACTTAGTTTTGTGCTGGCGCGCATCTTTTCGCGATGTAACCGCCCTGTCAGGATTCCAGTCCGACGCGGTCGAACTTGCCTCTTTCTGAGAGGACAGCTGTCATCTTCTGAATTCAAGCTTGCTTCGTATTTGGAGTCAGAAGAGCCTCCGCTCGAGTCAACACTTGAAGGTCCCGCTCGAGCAGCCATCTCAAAGCGGTCACGCGGCCACAATCAAGGAAGGGGCGCTTTCGTTCATTCGTAGTCGACCAGACAAATCAAAGAAAGCAACAGGTGAAACGGAGAGCAACAGATGAAAGAGGTACGTCAGACGACAGAGCTATTCTGGTTAAAGCCCACTGACTGAAGGAGCACCCTCGTCGCGGGAGCGGAGGGGCTGCCTGGAGAAGAGAACAATGCGAGACACCTTCAATGAACGTGCGACAGACGGCAGAAACACGCAAGAGTGGTGACCTGGCGCTGCGACGCCAATATTTCAACCGAGAGTCCCCGTCGTATCGGTGTACAAAGTCCGGGAGCCCGCGCCAGCGACACACCAAACAAAAACCCAGACTGAGCAAACCCAGAGAGAGGAGAAAATACGCTTCTAGAAATATACAACAGATGGCGGAAACACTTCCGAGCTCGCCTACTTCGTCTTACTGCGCCCAACCTAGTGGACAGGGCGGGGAACGTACGGGTGCCTCAGTGACATGGCGGGATCAGAACGCGGAAGGGGGCCGGTACGTCAGTGACAATGAAAGGGTTTAACGCTTAGAAATTTTTAAAGCATTAAACGTGCCTTTAACAACGCGCTCAAGCAGCGTGCCTCACAGATCACCTTTGCTCGGGAACCTCCAGACACGGGGTCTGACGTATAAGCAGGGGAAAGCTTGTTATATGTGTCGACAGCGCCATTGTTCGCAAATTAAAGAGAAAGAAAGAAGAAAGGATAGGCAGAAGCGATCAAAGAAGGAAAAAAAACTGAAGAAAGACAGAAAGAAACAGAAAAAAAAGGAAGCAGAAGAAGAAGGAATCAAAGGACAGACGAAAAAAGGAAATGTGAGAAAAAGACAACTATGCCTACAACGAACACGATGAAGAAGGCCGGAAAAGGGAACTAGGGCAACTGAGCAATAGACAAGGGAAGAAAGAAAGCCGGCGGCAGAGCCTTCCACCTGTCGCACCAGATATTCGGCGCGGGCGTCGTACGGTCACCGACCAAGAGAACGAGCTTCGTCGGGCGCACAGCGCGGCGGTGTGGGCCAACAAAGAAAGCAGGCCAAATCTCGTTCCTGCGCGAAGCCGTCGCCATGAGCAACGGTCGGGTTCGCGCGGCGCGAGTTTGCTGCAGCGATGACTAGTGTCGCGGAAAAGTTTGTGGGCTGCGTAAGCTGAATCCGGTAATATTCCGCCATACCGGGTCGATAACCGTTACCGGAAATCCAACTAGCCCAGCTTTCTGCCGTAAGCTACGCGAGACCGCTTTGTGTATTTGCGAACTTGTCCTAGAGAAATGTCAAATCTTTTAAGTAAAGAGGCCTATGAAACTGGAAAAACCGGAAATTAGAACATTATGCTTCTTTTTATACTAATTATGGCTTACAAATGCTCGAAGTGCATTCTTATACGAGTGACAATGGATTACAGTAGCATATTACAGTAGCAAATAAACAGATATCTCATTTAACTGTGGGGGATTAACTAATTGTATTTGTTCTATCTTTCTGATTTCTTTGAATGGTTTGATCATTCCTTAAAGTAATGTGGACTTCAAGATAATCGGTAACCATGATTCTGCATTATCTAAGCTGATCTCGTAGATCATAAAGGCGGCGAAAGAATCACCAAGCCTTCTAGGAAGGACGTTTTCCCTCGGTTTGCTCATACGGTGAACTGTGGCAAACAAAATAAATCAATAAATAAATAAATAAATAAATAAATCATCATTCAATCAATCGACCAATCAATCAGTCAGAGTACACATGATGTATAGACTGCCTGTAAAGAAAACTGTAACAAGACTATTTACTCAATATGACCAAAAAAAAGGGGGGGGGGGGGGAACACGATGAACGAGTTTTTACTTACAGTTCAAGGTATAATGTAAAGCCTTCATTCTATGCTCTGTTTCTATTTATCCCGTGTGCGAAGGCACCAAATGCCAACGACTCTTCAAACGGCGTAATATGTGACGTTTCTTAAGAGCGTCCCAATTTCTTGTAGGTGTCGAAAAAATTTCAACCTGTGGAAACTACAAGCGAGGTTTCTTTTCTTCTTTAAAAAGGTTACGGAACACTGTGAAATATCGGAAGCTGAGAGATTTATTTTGTACCAACTTCACGCGACGCTTTTAATAGTGCAATATCATTTCAAGCTTGCCACCATTGTGCGATTCTGCCCAGAGCATCACGCTGGCGGCACTGGCGGTGCGGGTTGCGTTGGATTCCGCAGTAGTGCACACAATAGCACCACGAATAAAGAGTCCATAATTGGGGCCACTTTCGTAACCAGAACTTACTTCCGGAAAGTCTGTATAACGCAGGCAGGCGAAATGCGGCATGCACCGGAAGGCCGCTGCCATTAGCAGTGGTAAGCATCGTTACGAAACGACTGCAGGAATTGCCGAGTAAATTTACCGGTGCCTTCTGCAGACACGATGTCGAGATAAGGCACTTATGTGCAGTAATGGGCGTGACGTGTTTATTTTTTTTTTCTTCCTTCTCTAGCGCGCGGTTATTGGGTGCTGCAGCATGGAGACCATTCTCGGAACTCCGGCTGTGTTTAACGTGCTATTGAAGTAATTTTCTTCTTCATGCTTCCTTCTATCCAGCAGTTTACATCGAATGCGACTTGCCACTGATTAAGTGTGGTCGCAGATCAGTTTTCTTCACAACAGACTTCTTGGAACAACTCTAAAACAACACTTCCCTAACGTTACGCGCACATATTCTTGTACGTATGCTGGTATGAGCTTGTGGCGTAGCGTTTGAGCAATTTCGACCAACAACTCTTGGAATCCTCGTGATACTTCTTTAGCCTAAGGAGCCCTGAGCGTTGGCAATGCTAAATGTGCCCGGAGCCTGAGAAGATTATGTCTTTTTTGTTTTATTTCTTTCTAAATGTTTTTTTTTTATCCACTTTCATTTCCATTTTTTTCTCGTTTCCTTATTTCATTTATTAAGCACAATTTCGGCTATGTCGTCCTTGGTGTCAGTGTTTGTTGGCTTCTTATGATATGACTAATAAATATCGGGCCACTCGGTTAACCCCCTTTCTTCTCGTTTAAATGTTCTGAAACCTGAAGGAAGTATCGTCCCTGATTGCAACCTTCGCCATAAAATTGTATGACCCAATACCCACTGCCGGGAACTGTGTGCGTCGAACTGTTTGACAAAGAGCCCAACGGAATCAATTATTTGGGCAGTTTACCCCCATCTTTTGTACCAGCTTCACCCTCAGCTTCCGCGGCGCATCCACGCCCTCTTACATCGTCTCCGTCTAGGAAGTGCTTACGCAAAGCGCTTTTCATTTCGAATTGAGTGTTTGTCCTCTTCCACGTGTTCGTGCGGCCGCGAAGACCAGAACGCACACCCACCTACTCCTTGACTGTCCCGCTCAGACTACACATAGGCAAGAGCTGAATTTATTGATTCACAATAAACTTTTTTTTTTACCTACCATGGTCATCAAAACTACCGCATCACAATGTCATGAATGCACTTCAACGCTTCTTTCGAGGCGCTAGAATTTGTGACGGTTATTGACTCTGTTGCACCAGGTCTAATTCTGTGCATCTGAAACGCCCGACATCCGCGGACCTTATTTCAATGAGGAATTCTCGAGGAATACTTTTGCGGTTAGTGTCGGTACATGTTCTTATTCTTCTGTTTTATTTAAGGGTTGCCAAATGCAATAATCTGGCTTTTTATATTGTAGCCTATACTACCACCCAAGTGACAAGGGCTAGTTGTCGCTAGGAAATGGGACAACCCCCCCCCTCTCCCCCATCTCCTCTTTCTAAGTATTTTCGTCGAAAAAAAGAAAAGGAGAGTATCGTTGGCGAATATGCCATCAGTGATTTGTTCATCGCAGTCCACACTGAAATCACAAAGCTGCACGCAAATTTCTTCACGAAAACCCCACCTATATATACTGTGGCGAGGAAAGCGTACGTCGCCTTGAAGAAGACAAGTCTACTTGTCGAAACATTGGCTCCTGCATTCACCTTGTTCACATTTTGCTCATCGTATCGAATTTCCTTCTCCCGCATTCCCCGTCTTTTCCCTGGATTTCACGAAAACTTGTTATTCAAGAGAGAGAGAGAGAGAGAGAAGAATACAGGAAGGCAGGGATGTTAACCAGTCAATAGTCTGGTTGGCTACCTTACACTGGGGGAAGGGAGAAGGGGGTACTCAGTTATCCAGCCTAATGATTGCCAAAGAACATACCAGGTTTTTCCTATACTCGCCTCGTACATGCGCTGCTGTTTCCTTTGGGCTTTAAAACTAGCCTTGCGACTCTCTGATCACCCCTCAATACACTTTGTAAAAACCGACAGGCATCGTACAAAAAACAAAAATTGCAACAAGAACAAAAAGGTATGACTTGAAGGCAGATTACGTTTTTAATCTTCACTAAATGATACTCCCGACAGGAATCACCCAAGACACTCTGGAAAGAACATCCGGCTCACTTAAAGGCAGCGTCTCGCTCGGTCCATGGGCGAAACTGCATTCAACTCGGTGGAGCCGAGCAAAACCTACGAGTTGATTCCTATTTGTGCATATGGAAGGGGTACGCCTGTCCATGCCACTGCATGCAACTATTCTGACGCCGACGCAGGCGCGGAGCAGCCGTACGAAATTTTTGAACGCTCGAAGCAAGTCTACGAAGAAAGTCCTCGGAATCTGCCCGGAACGCGGTGAAGATTTCTGCCTTTCTTCCTGGCGCGCACATTTTCTCTCATGCGCAGCGAGCCACCGGCCACGTGGATTGCATGCCGGGGTCCCTACCTTGTCCCGCTTTAAATAACAATGTCCCGGTCTCTGTCTCGTCTTGACGGCCGCGCGACAAAGGGACCGGGGTTATGCGCGCTGGAGACGAGGTCGCTCGTAAATAAGAGAAAATGTCAGGCGACGTTATAGGAGAGAGCGAGAGCAGTTGGCTCCGAACTGCGCGCCACAAGTTGGAGGGAGGAAGAGAGAGGGGAGGGAGGAAGGGGGAGGGGGAGGGTTTAGGGGCGTTAGGATGCGGGGAACGAGAGGGTGGTATAATATAGTATGCCTCGCCAAAGTGCGCTCCGCCGTTCCCTTAGTAGCGGTTGTGAAAGTAGACTTTTCTCCGCAAGATTTTTTTCTGTCTATTTTTTTTTTTCGCTGAGAAGGCTTCATATTGTTGCAACACGGGCTGCGTAGACTCCGCTGCGAAATATACGAGCGACATTCTACGACTTCATCTGTTCTGGAAAACAACGCGGGTTCACGTAGATCTTCAGAATGACTTTCTCTAAGCACCTTTGCCATTCCATAGAGCACGGATATCGTCCTACGGGTGGTAGTGCAATGTGACTTTAAATCACGCGGGGGGAGCGCAGGTTTGGCGGAATCTTCTCGGAGAAGTCTTCTCTTGAAAGCGAAATCGATGCGTCCGCGCGCATTAATTGGTATTGTTGTTGGCCTTGTGTGCTGGAGAAGCGCATCCACTATTCTCTGTGCGGTTCTCTTGTTTTTGTCCCTAACAATTCAGAGGATCAATATGAAGGACCATCAACTAAGCCAGCAGTAACTCTAGTTATCAAAGTAGCAGCGTAGAATATTCTCATCAACTACCTGTATCATGCATTTAAGTGCTTCTGCTTGTTCGTTTATGAGTAAAGTAGCAAACTCACTCCAAGCACTGTAACTTGCGGCAAACTTCATTTTTGAATAATACAGGCTTTGTTACGTAAAGCTTTGGCTTGTTGGATCAGAAAAGGCTGTCCTGCCCAATAAAAAAAACAGCAAGAAAAAAAAAGAGATCTTTGATCTGAAAGAATAAAAGGAAGCGGTCCAAGCTTCATCGCTCATTATGTAAGGCCAGATACAAAACAGGCGCATAGCTGAAGGCTTCCAACGCATATCGAGCGAGCTTTTCGTAACAGAGCGTTTTCTAAACTTATGTCAGTGTTGTTGTAGGCGAGTCTAAAAGGGATGCTTTTTTATAGCGAGTGCCTGAGTATGCGAATGTGGCCAAATGGATCCGTTTACATGCACGCACGCACATACACGCACGCACACGCGGGAAAATTTGTGTAAATAAAGCTGTGACATTACCTCCGAAATCTCCGACTTGGCGTATTGCTGGTAACCCCATTCGTTGCCCGCGAACGGCGATCCCTAAAGACCGCGCTCTCTTGGGTGTGTGTCGTCAAGCCGACTAGGTTTCTCAAGAATGCTCGAGACTGCTGTACACAAAAGCGCTTGAATGTGCGCAGTTATAATCATGAGTACCGAAAGTCGCTGGTCGGAATGAAATCAAATGCGTGATTGTAGGTTTCGTAGATTCAAGCTACAACCCCGGCAGACGAACAATTTGTCCTTCCATGATAGAAGAAGCATGATCACAAGGCCATTCTCTGTCAAAAGCTGTTCAGTTTACCGTAAGATCGCGTGGATCACGGGACATTCTTGTTCCTTTCTGACGGTTCCCTTCCCCTACCTGTTTCCTTCCTCCCCCATTGTGTGTCTCTGCGACATAGCTTATACTCGTCACCTCGCACATTGTCAGAACAGTTTTTTGTGCGCAAAGCTAGCAGCACAACGTTCGCCGGCACAGCCGCGGGAATTATACATCTGCCTGATCATTGGCCGAATGCTTGTGGAGCAGCGAGATGAGATGTTTCTTTGGTACAGGCAGGGAGATGAGTGTCTCCCTGGAACAACATCCTGCCAGAATACCGCCGACGAAAACGGTAAAGAAATAGCGAGAGTCCATGCGTTATCGCACCCCTTCTCCAAACATGCACTCTACGGCACACGAACAGATGGACGAACAGTGTCGTGTGATTAGCGTTACATAATGCAATATCCGCACACTCGCGATTCTTTATTCGGACTCCCGCTTTCCTTTTCCCTCTCGGATGCGTTTACTGTCGCATTGGCACGGTAGTTGGGGACGTCTAGCGTGCGCTGTTACGAAATGCACATATCAGGTAAACGCATCTAGCGTAATTTGAGTGCACCACGCAAGAGAGAGCGAGAGAGAGATAGAGAAAGAGAAATGTCGTTGTGTACCATGAAGCTTTCGACGTCTAACCGCGATCTAGTTACGCCGATCGGATGATAAAGGCAATTACGTAAACGAAAAGCAGCTAGCGTTTGCTTTGGACAGAGGCATATATTAGCTTACGTAACGAAGAGTCGTGGCAGAGTGGATGTCGAGCATGCAGAAAAAAAGCAAACGCTAAAGATGTTTTGGGTAATGCACGATAATCCCAGTATAGTGAGGGTACAGTTATGTATATATGGACGATGATGATTCTAAGCATCGGAAGCCATCGCACTGAGACGAGAGTACATGACTATTTGGGTGGGACACCGTCTCGAAAGCTTGCGCCATCTCGACCTTAAAAAAATAAATAAGTAAAAAAATATGTTGCCGCCAGGTTTTATACCAGAGAAAAAAATACTTGTTGAACTTCGCTATATTGGGATAGAAATAACTGTTCCTATAGTACTATGTTTTGAAGCCTCAGTCCTAGGCCTTTGCCGCGCGGATGCATGTCGCGTCGACATGAAACAAAGCTGTTTCTGTGCTAACTTTTCTTTCTTTCATACTCGCTGTGAACTTGGCTTTAATGTCTTTACTGCCTAACCTTACTTCTTCTTGTTCCAGCTACGCTCCATACCATATTTAAATATATGTTTGATAGTTTACATAAAGTCTCACAAATCAAGTTACGCATTGGTCTTGCCTTTCTGAGATTTCCTTTTATTGCTTACGCGGACGCTCCGGGCGAAATTTCCGCCTTTGCCGGGATATTCCGTACATATTCATGTATAACTACGCTATATTCTTACCTATACTGTACGTGCAAGATAGATCTATACTATCCAACTTCCCAAGTTGCGCAAACCAGGTCTATGTTGCTGAATAAGTTATTTCTTAGTATTTCTTGAGGATTTCAGCGTAAGCAAAGGTCATGGACTATGTCATTCACAGCACATGCCTTTTATGCTAAGTCTTCTGATTGATAAAAAGCGAAGAAAGAAATATTAGTGGTCGAAATCTGGAAATTATGTAATTTGCATGCGTCGCTCTTTACGGGCGGCGCAGTGACTCCTGTGTGATGATATTGTAGGCTCTACGCGTCGTGTCGAAGCGTTTATTCTGCCAGAAATCTAGGCGCACCCGCGTATGCCGCAGTCGCGTGTAGTTTCACCAGTCCATAGTGAGAACACCACCAGAGGAGTCCAAACGCAACGATATACCTTGGTATCGCTCTCAGTGCTTCGCCCTGAGAGAGAGACTGTCAATATTTATATGCATCTGCTTTTTGTGGGTGCAGAAGGGCAGAGAATGACCGGGAGGTAGGTTCTGTGGGGATGAGAGAATCAATAAACTTTATTTCTCTTCTTGAGAAAGGGGAGGGACCGGGCGGGAAAAGGGAGGTCTATGTGCACCAGTCCCAACAGGCGTCCATCACCACCACCTTATGCGGCTGACCTTCGTCTACCAGTCGTGGTAGGCCTCCGCTACCTCCTCAGCCCACCTCAGGGCTCGGTCCTGTAGGGTGGGATCGGAGCTGCGCAGGGCAGCCTCCCACAGCTCTTCGCTACTAACTAATGGTTTGAGGGTGAGGGAGAGCGTTTCGATGGGGCATCGTCACATGATATGGGAGCGATCTGCTATCTGGACGGGGCAGAAGTGACAGTTTTTTTCGCTTTCACTCTCCAAGTGGAACCAAGGCTTATAGATGTTCACGAGCACTTTCAGAAAGCGAATGAGTGTGCGAGTTTCCGCGCGAGTAACTGAAAGATGTGTGCAAATATTTAGTCAGATATGCACCGCCCACTGCTTGTACCTTTTTCTTTTGCTCTGTTACGTCACTCACGCAACCATCGAGGTCGACGGCGTCTGCATGGAAGAGAAGACAACGCCGCTTTTTTTAGCGCTAGGCCTTCGGCATAAAGATTTTTGCTATACGTAATTCGAAATCCCGATCTTCCTCATACAGCTTGCAAAACAAAAAGAGAGAAAGAGAGAGAGAGCGAAAGAACGAGAATGTGTTTGATGAATCAAGCTGAGTAAGTCTGGCGGCCGGTTGGCATGAAGATCCACACGATGCAGGTGACGTACATTTCTGAGTTCGGTCTCCCGGAAGATCGAACGACGTCTGCTCCTTTGTTATATCGGGACAAAGTATAACTGTAACTGAGGTACGCGAGCCATTAGGACCTTCAATGCTTTTGTGGACTCTTTCGAACTTCTGGACCACCCCTAATCTACTGAGTAAGGTTAGAGCGAGTCTATATAGGATGACGAAAAAAAAAAGAAAAAGAAAGCGTGGCCAAAAATATCTGCGAAGGGCCCAGACGCGCTTTTGTGGTTTTGTCCGGAAACGACGGGGGCCACGCCTGGGCCACTGCGAAGCCGGATGTCGTTCAAGGTCTAACCCTTTTAGGAGCCCAAGTCCGCGGCGGCTGCGGTTCAGGGAGATAAATGGATCTCGGTCTGTGGAACCGCGCCCGGACCCTAAGCGTGTCCAGAAATAGCAGTTTTTTTTTTCTCTCAATCGGGCTATTTGCGGCAGCCTCTTGAGGGATCAGAGGCGAGTGAAGAAGACGCGAATTGCGTCTTTCAGAGGAATGTGCAGCGTGAACCACACGAGAATTTCGGTATACAGTGAAACGCTTGTGCGCTTGCTTTTAGAATGGCCAACTTTTAGCAGTGGTAGCTCTGTGTCGTTGGGGCAAGCTCCAACAGCTTCAGCTTTCTAGAACTGCGCCTAATGGCTTGACTTCGGAAAGGTCGAGCTTCAACTCCATATGGGTTTCAAAAGCCGTAGGAAAATTCTTAACATAGCATGCGACCCTCATCCGCCGCGCTCATACTATCTGTACCATGTGATGTGTTGTGGTTGTGCCTTCCTCTTGTCTTTCCCTCTTTTTCTCACCTCTTCATGCGGGCGGGAGTGGTGTGAATATTAGAAGGGTACTTGTAGCCTGCTCCTCTTTCTCTGTGTTGTTTATATATATTTAAATGATTATTATAAAAAAGAATAAGGGTAATTTCTTTTTATCAGAAAGACAGGTCCTCCTGAAGTTCTACTGGCCGTTGACTGAAGCCAACCGACAGTCTATTTGCTTTCGAAAGCAAAAGTAACCGTTAGTAAATGGCGCTAGGAGAAACGGTCAACACACACAGCGTGGGCTTTCCTTGTTTATTGCCCTCTGTTGTAGGTCTTTGACACCTTTTTGCTAAACAGTCGAACAAGCCGCTTTTACAAAGGAAACACCACAGCTGTAGCACCCTTCATAATGAAAACTTTTAGAAATATTGTTGAAAAGTCACCATATTCATAGACCAAAAGCCAGTATGTCGGAAGCATGAGTACTGTTCGGCCAGTAAGATTTTTATTCTAGGTCATGTTTATCTGCTTTCAACACGGCCTTGGTTTCGGTCGTGCCTGCAGACTGCTGGGCAATCTGAACGCGTCATAATGCGAAATCTGGCCGCTTAATGCCAATAGAAATTTTTACCGGTACTGCATCATTTCACGGATACGAAAGTTCTTTCCGTCAAGCGAAATGCCGGGACCGCACAAATTGGCCTACATGGTCAAGGCAACAAGCACTGTGTTACGAGAACGTATCGTACCTGGATTTCTGTATAATCTATACGACTAACAGAGGTACGACGCATAGCTAAGGCTCCCCAAACGCCCGCATCCTCTCGAGCTTCCCATGGCTTGATATTAACTGTCGGCATAGAGCTTTGCCCACGGCTCCTTCCTGTGCAATAATCAGGACTAATGCAGGAGACAGCGTTTGGCGATAACTCCCTAAAAGTAATATATGTGAAGCACCGCTAAACTTACAAGGATCGAAGTTATGCAAACGGTCGCTCTCCACGTTCGCAATACGCCGGCACAATTAAGGCGTGCAGTGAAGTGAGTCATCTCATGACACGTAGTATCATTTAACAGACGGTAGGCAAAACGTACAGGAGGGCCTCATAACGCACCTCTCAATGCACCTAGTTTGACCTAACAAAAGATGGCGGTCTTCGGACCAGAATCCTAATTATGGTGTCGACATCCGGGCTGGTGACGTCATTCCTACCGCTCTCCGTTCCTCGTACCGTCCAAGTCTTGAAAACGCGTGTTTCAGCTTTAAAAGTGCTAGTGACTGGAACTGAGTCACATAGTGCTGGAATAACCTAACTATTCCAATCTGTTTTTATTCAAAATCCGCCATTGATCTTCGGTGATAGGTAAAAATGGCTTCGGCCGTGCCCATGTAGGTGAGGCCCACGATTGACGTGCGGGAAAGCCTGATATTGTGCCATTGAAAGCGCTTCGAAAGGTTTCCGCAGACATCAGGTGAATGTGGCTTACCGGTGCGGAGTAGCTTGAAGGTAACCGCGTTGTTGTTGCGGATTGGTTCATCGTGGGCATGTCGCACCAACTTGCGGAACCCGGTGTTATCCATCGTCATAGTCCTTCTCGCCGGCGACGTTCGGGATGGGGCCGAAGCGGACGGGCCGAGAGACAACTGGCTCTTCCGTTCGCTCTCTTTGCTCTTTTATCGGCTGCGCACCTGCGATGTCGAAAAATAAAGTACGTGATGATTCAGGTTGCGTGTATCTGACTTGTTTGAGAAAAATTACAGGCTGTAAATCAATCAATCAATCAATCAATCAATCAATCAATCAATCAATCAATCAATCAATCAATCAATCAATCAATCAATCAATCAATCAATCAATCAATCAATCAATGCGGGCAAGTCGATAGCACTGTACAGCGTACCACCACAGGGCAAAATCAAGTTTGCCGTGCCAAACCGGTTCGCGAAGTGGTTCAGTGCTGCGAACCGATTCACGAACCGTTACAGATTTTTTGTGTCTCCGAACTGGAATTGAACCATAGCTAAATCGAAACGCATTGAACCCGAACTTGAACCGGTATTTTTTTCGGTTCGGCACCCTGGTTGCAATAGTCAAACGCGCTTGTATCGCTTACTTGTCTCGCAACAGTGTTACTTGTCTTTCACTGATCCTTTTATTACTATTTGTATTACTTATATTAACCCCTCTCGCAACTCTTTAATGAGCTCATAGGATCACTTATGTGAAAAGTGTTTTTCATTTTGATACTGAAATGAAACCAAAATAAAAGTGATCTAGTCAGCATAGAATGATGACGGGTACTTCTTTTCGTGCAAGAGTAATATTGATATTAGGAAACATGTAAGGTACGAAAAAAAAGGAACAACATCATTGGTTCATTTTCAAAACATCATTTTCAAAATCTGGAACGGATTTGGCTAACCAGACTAAACGAGGTCCTCGTATAGTTCTAGACACACTGGAACATAGAGAGACAAGAGGCCAAGATAAGTTGCACGACGCGCTATACTGAGTCCCAAATAATGAGCGCATACTCAATTGCGAACGTGTACACCTGGTGGCGATCCGGTTAGAGAACAGACGCACGTATGAGGACAATACACGGATAACATACAATACACACGCAGAGGCGCCACTGGCAAAAGTGGGCTTAATATCGCAAAAGTCTCAGAAGGACAAGTGTAACGGGTGTATTAGAGAGCGGAATGTATATTGTTTCTTTCGATTATGGGAAAATCAAATTGGTTGATTATTATCACATGTTATTATCAACGGCACAACTCGTCTTATCCCCACCTTCTATGACAGAGGGCAAAAGCCGAATACTTGCGGCGTTGAAGTTGGTGTATGACTTATATATAGTCGCCAGTAATCATCATCATCATCATCAGCAGCAGCAGCAGCAGCAGCAGCAGCAGCAGCAGCAGTGGCATTATCATCATCATCATGATCAGCAGCAGAAGCATCATATTTAATGTCTCATTCAAGCTACAATCCTCTACCAGCAATCTGCACTTAATCCTGTCTCGCGTCCGCTAAGTCCATTATACGCCTGGAAGCTCACTAATTTCATCACAGCGTCTGATTACCTGCCATCCTCGACGGCGTGTTTTTTGTCCGTTCCTCTTTTCGACTCGTGTTTTTTCTAAACTGCGAGTCAAAGCCAAACTCTTCTGTTAAGCTGCAGCAAGAGATGGAGCTATGCAGTTCGAGCATTAATACAGCGCCTGTAGTGTGGCCCGATGACCATGACGCAACGAGAATCGGTAAAGGAAAAAAAATCAAGAAATAAAAGAAAGAACGAAGTGATTTGTAAAAGACAAGATCAAACTAGCGGAAGGCTTGCAAGACGCTGCTCCAATTGCAGATGGATTGAATGTCCACGCTGAAAGTACCGGAAACCTGATCACCGTAGTCCGCAAGCAAGGAAAAGAAAAGAAGAAAACGCGAAGTTCTCGGAACGAGGCGCAGTGCTGATGCGAGCGGGCACGGGCGACTACTACCAAAAAGGCAGAGTGAAACGGGAGCTTACCGATACTAAAATGAAATCATCTTGGTTCCTGCGATCGGGGTTTATTCAGTCGAGAGAAATGAGCTTCCCTCTTTGGAAAGTAACATGACACGCGTTGACTGAGATATGCTTTCCAGGCTACGGGATCTCTTGCGCGAGGTCAGCTGCTGCTGCTGCTTAGTGTGCTACAGGGTAGGGTGAGTGGGATTTTTTTTGTATAGGGTCGGGTTTGTTGTATGGAACAGGATTCGTATGGTTTTCTGTAAAGGGTACAAGTAGCATTTGTAGGGTTTATTGTATAGGGAACAGTAATGCTTCTTTAAGGATACAACGTAGAGTTTCTGGGCATGTGGGAAAACCGTTAGGCGAGAAACACTGTGAAACGAATCATTCACGCAAGAACGTAAGAAAAAATGATGAAAGAAAAACATTTATTTAGGGATTTTATTGTGTGTTACATTTTTGGCGAGTGTTTGCTTTATTTCAACAGGTTACTTTATGTTTACATTTTTTTTACAGTTTTACATTTGGCAAGTGTCTGCTTTATTTCACTATGGTTTCGTTGCACAGGGAACCGGCTGTGCTTTGTTATATAGGATACACGGCAGGGTTTCTTCTACACGGTACAAGATACTGATTGCAGGGTCACAAATTCGGTTACGAGCTTCTTAGGTTAACATTCCTACCTTTCCTCTTGCTATACTCTCTTTCCGAGAACGGCCGTTACATATTTCAGTGGCTACCACGCCACTGCGAAATTACAGTCCACGACAAGATAAGTGCGTACCAAGACCGCTGCCTGATGCAGCTCGGCAACTCTGCTCACTCGCTCGTCCCGTCACACGTCGACATTGGAATTCTCAAGATTTTGCCAATTGGCGATCGCATTCACTCAGCACCCGACTTGTGGGTTCGCCTGCCGCCCGCAGGCTCTCCCGTCGTGAAATATCTTTAATGCGCCGCCCGTGTTAGCGCGTCGCATTGGCGAACGCTTGTTCTCTCATCATTGGAGTAGCCAATGGGGCCGCATTTCACCCTTGCGGACGTGGCGAAACTACGTATAACGCATATGAGATTGACAGAAAGCTGACCTAGTTGTTAAGGGCTCGTGCTAGAAGAAAGTTAGGCGTGCAGATACTCTTGTTGTGTCCGTCGCGCTTGGATTACCTTTAAAACATCTACAGAGCGGATTCCGTGCCGGTGTGCAACCTATGACTGCGAGACACGCCCTGGGTACAAGTCTCAGTCTGTTATATGACAGGCCGTCCCCGGAAGCAAAGGTCCCCGGACCTTGGCCGCGTGCTTCTAGTACGCTCGAAGCCACTAAAGCGCTCACGCGGTTTTTGGAGACAGCCGGACTAGACGAGCGGTTTTGACTGTAAACATTCACTGCGGCCGTGCACACAATGCCTATCACTCTTCCTTGTTATCTCCCTTTCCCCTTTCCCGCGTGTAGGGTAGCGAACGGGGCGCGACCTTGGTTAACCTCCATGCTTTTCCTTATGCTCTTTCTGCCTTTTCCTGCAGTCCTGTATTTTTTTTTTCCAATGCAATGTCAATCTATTCGATTACGTTGTGGTCAGAACATTCCGCTAAGCGCAGGATGATTCCGGATGCGCGAGTTCGTGTGCTGCACTCGTCTCCATGAACCTAAGTTGGTTGCTTTATCCGGTCACTTAAGCAAGGCGCATTCTGCAGCCTTCGTCCGGCTAATGGGATTAGCGAAGCTTATCCCCGTTTCGGAGTGGAAACCCTGGTCCGATGAAATTAAGCGCGGTTGAGTGGGGCGCGTCTCATGGTCCTCTCGGGAGCTGTGGGATTAGTGTGAGCTTCGGTGAAGCCTTACAAGCCCTTCTCTTGAGGATACTTAAAAATAAATGAGTATAAAAAATAAAATAAAACTGAGAAAGAATAAATCCTACTGCTTCCTTGTCTGTTTTAAACCCGACGTTTTATCTTCGGGGGTTTTCGCCTGGCATGGTTTAGTACAGTGTCCGGTTTCCGAATATACCTAACGATAACAGGGAATTGGAAACGGAAGCAACCGGAAGCCTTTGATTGGACTTAGGAAAGGCAAACTCAAACCTGAGGTTGACCTTTATTACCTTAATGTTTACCTTATGTGTGTGTGCTGTGCTATGTGCTCTCGCTCTCTCTCTCTCCTCCCCATCTTTCATCCCCCCAACCCGCCCCCATGTGTAGGGTAGCAAACCGGTTGAGCTGAACTGGTTAATCTCCCTGCCTTTCTTTCTCCACTTTTTCCTTCCTTCCTTCTTTAAGTGCGCCCACGCAGTATGATATCTTCCTGAAAAGAAAAAAAGATAAAGACTGTGATTTGCGGAAAGAAAAATTTGAGGAGCCTTTCCACTCTGTGAAGGTGGATACCAGCTAAGCTGTAGCACATCACACCGGGTTAAACAAGGGTACATGTATTTACTTTCATCATTTGGTAATGGTAGTGACGATATCTTTGTGATTACTGTCATATACACTGATTGGTTCGGTTATGGCCTTAGACAGGATGTCGGATTAAAGGTGAAGTTATACACGACCGTTGTTGGGTAGTTGAGTGACTTTGACTGGTGTGGCACTTCAAACCAAATCACCCGCCGTGGTTGCTCAGTGGCTATGGTGTTGGGCTGCTGAGCACGAGGTCGCGGGATCGAAACCCGGCCACGGCGGCCGTATTTCGATGGGGGCGCAATGCGAAAACACGCCTGCACTTATATTTAGGTGCATGTTAAAGAACCACAGGTGGTCTAAATTTCCAGAGTCCTCCACTACGGCGTGCCTCATAGTCAGAAAGTAGTTTTTGGCACGTAAAACGCCATAATTATCTTTTTTTTTTAAACCAAGGTCTTGTAGCGCAAACTGAGCGAACTATTTGTTGTTTGGTTTTGAAATGTCCACATTGAAGCCTGCAACGATGATCGCAGGGGTGATGTCATCATGGCCAAACAATACAAAATGCGTGGTCATTAACTTCTCGTAATCACACTTGGGTGTGCCTGGAGAGATATACGGAGCGGACATCGCAACTCCGTCTTTCGGTTGCAGGGCACAGACATCCCCACAGTCGGTGGCACTGTCCTTTTGTGAGTGTATCGGTGTAGATACATTTTCTCCTTTGCGCATATGGCAACGCCTCCTGCTCGTGAGTCCACGTGCTGTTCACAAACGATTCCGCTATACCCTTTGACTTGAAACAATGGATCTTGATTTATTTATATTATTTATTATTACTTGTTTTATTATTGTTAGGGGGCGGAGTGCTTGAATCCTGCTTCACACCCACCGCGTGTCGTTTCCGGTATCGGACGACCTCCGGGAGCTGCCCACATTTTTGCCCACCAAAGCGGCAGATGCATTTGGGAGGGAGGGGGGTACGCGGTAGGGGCACACAGCGTCGCTGTAAAATTTGGCGGTTTCGCCAGCAGGGTGAAGCATTGATAGCGAAAGCAGGGTTGTAGCGTGGAGCATCAACTCCTCAGAGGCTGTTCTACCTAAACGCAAGGAGGTTTTTCTAAACGAGGGTGCGACGCGTTTGGCGCGACGCGCACAATGCGGCTGTTGTTGGACAGAAGGAACAGTGCCCGTCCACCAGGCGTTGAGTTGTCTCACAACGCTGACTGGTTACAGGCGTCGCACGTCGACAGCGCTCGAGATCAGACTGACGATGACGCAAAGCGTCGGCGCTAGTCAGCACCCAGTGAAATATTACAAAACGTTAGCTTGACTCTTACTGCCCGTTCCCTTCATACCAGAGCGTACAAACATCAGAGGGGGTCTTCCGTAAGTGTCCACGTAGTGGACACGTCCATTTCGTCTGCTGCTAAAGTTCAGATTGGCTGGGCTGGGGTACGCTTCAGAAGAAGACGGGCACTTTCAGCAAATCAGCACTTCAGCAGCAGACGAAATGGACAGGACTACTAGGTGGAAACTTAACAGAATAGCCCCCCTCCCCCCTCCCTGAGCTCAGCAGGGATGCTGGTGTGGTTATAGGTGTGCATACGCACAACGCTCGTGCCAGCAGCGGAATACAGCGTGCTTTTCTGTGGCTTCGTTTCCGAGCCGATTGGGCCAACGCTCAGCCGGCGGCGCGCTGTACTTCACTTCGTCGTTCCTGCACCCAAACGCACTAATTGTCCCTGAAGACTCTCTAAACTGCCGCGCATGCGCTGTCGATATCGGGACAGCACGATGGGTGAATGCACCTCGAGTGTGCGTGTACCGTCCGATACAGATAATTTTCACGTGACGTCACAGACGTAGCCTCTCGCAGCGCTAGTATCTGGCCATGGCGGCCCGAATGACGACATATTATTCACGCGTACGTCGTTTTTATTTTTTTATGGTGACCTTCTCTCACCGGATTATCCCTGTTGTCAATTTGTCACTCGGTGCGAGATCGCCGGCCACGCAATCACGTTTCAAAATAGAAAAAGGCGAATGAAAGACAGGGAGGTTAATCTGAGAATATCTCCGGTCGGCTACCCTGTACCGCGAGAGGGGGAAAGGGATCACGTTTCCAGCTTACACAGCTTCTCAACGGGCTTGCACCCAAAGATGGCGGCCGCGACGGCGTAGATGCAAGCATCTGTCCAATCCTTGGATTGATAAATTTGTGAAGAACATCGCCCTTCAACTCGGGGCTGTCCAGAGGGCCCGTGTGACGGCAGAGGGGCTCGGCCTCTCTGTCCCGACGTGGGAGCGGCCCGCATCAGTCCCCGACTGATCCCTCAGGACCTACATAAAGTTCTTCGTACCATACCATCGCCCTTACGAGGAACTTCTCGGTGCGTTAGAGCTAGTGCTTTGATAGGATCATGCAGAGAAACAATGGACTGTGTTGCATACGGTGAATACTTCAATGAGCCACTCGCCCCGGAAGCTCAGTGGTTATGGTGTTGCTCTGCTGAGTGCGAGGTCGCCGGTTCGGTCCCCACCGCGACGGCCGCATTCCGATGGGGGGTGGAATGCAAAAAGATGCTCGTGCATCCTGTATTGGGTGCACGTTATAGAGACACAGGTGGTCCAAAATAATTTGGAGTCCTCCCCTACGGCGTGCTTCAACATCAGGTTATAGTTTTGGAGCTTATAACCTCAGAATTTAATTACTTTTTTTATTGTTACTTCGTCAAGGAAAAGTATTGAAGAAATTTCTGGCATTTCGTCAGAGACCGCAAAACCGTGATACTTCGACTCGGCGTATTAAGTACGGGACCCCGCTTTGACGAATTAATTCACTCCAGCGCGTACAGGTGGCTTAGGTAGACAGCGCTGGTTTTGCTTCGCGCTCAGTGAAGGTTCTATTAATCCTCCTGCGGGTCAGTGGCCCCAATGCCGTTCAAGTTTTATTAGTGCCAAGTCTGTTGGAAAAAACAAAAGGAATAGAACTTTTGGAACGCAACAATATTATGAAAGGGTAGCAACAATTTATTCCACGTGGCTTACGCATCACTAGACAGGACGTACGAAGCAGAGTAAACGGAAAAGTTTAGAATAGATATGAAATAAAGAATAAACAGAAAAAGCGCGAGCGTTAGACGAGAAAATGTGGCACTCATTAACTGGTAGCTGTTAAGAAGCAAAAGTGTGTATTTTGGCACTCAGCTGGCAACTGGCACTTGTGTACGTTATGTGCATGTGACTCTGTATGTGTCGTTGTATGAGTCACCGTTATCAGATCGAGTAGCATGCCGTAGGCATATTGCCGGGTACATGTCTACAGTATCTGTCGCAGTGCGATGGTGCTTTTAAGTATTCCGAAAAGACGCACTGGCCGCAAAAACGATACTCTAGCTAATTTTGTACTTTGCGTGTGTAGCGGAGTTGTTTATGTCGTTTGACTGAGGTGTACCTTGTGTGTTTCCCATGATCTGTCGTTGTTTGCATTTGGCTCAGCATGCAAGGCATACCGCTAGAGAAAAAAAGAACGCCCTTCAGAGTTTTTCTCTCTTAGCAGTAGCTATTTCTGGACCACTTGTTAGCCGACACTCCCACAACGCGTCAACTAGAATTGCTTCCTAATGCGCCCGCACCATTGTCACGTGATACTCACCGCCGCTTTGCCTAGCCCCATTTTCTGAACTGGAGCGATGCGCTGACTATTGGCTGTCTAGTAACACTTTCATAATCTACTGTCGTCATCCATATTAAAGGGTACATCTAAGAGAGAGAAATGATGCATAGAAGGGCAGTGGGGTTGACCAGAGGTAGTTCCGGTTGGCTACCCTTCACGGGGGGAAGGGTTAAGGGGGGTAAAAAGACAAAGAGCGTGGAAGGGGGAGATAAAGAGAGAGAGATAAGCACAAACAAACCGCGTACACTATGGAGCGGTAGGGGGCGGTGTTCTCAAAGTCTATCGTGAAGCCCCGTAGACCTCAGGAACCTTAGTAATGTTAGTAAGGCCTTCAGCGTGGATATTCTTTGGGAGCACTGGCCTAAAGTTTTAGTTTTGATAGTGGACGATTGTCCAATTGGTCCAGGATCCTGCACATCACTTCTCTGTGGGCACTGTATCGCGGACAGATGCAGATAACGTGTGCGAGCGTCTCATCGCTGCTGCATGTGTCACACGTGGGGCTGCTGGTCATTCCAATAAGGAAAGCATATGAGTTTTTAAATGCAACGCCTAGCCACAGATGGTGCAGCATGGTCTGTTCACGTCATGTTAACCCCAGGTGGTAGATGCATCCATATATTCGGAGACAACGAACGCAGACGACACATGGTGAAAACGTTCTAATCCCGCAGGGGCAAAGTACATTCACGGGACATTAGTCGCAGCCCGGCCGCAGCGTCTGTTCGCGAATGCGGAATCAAGACACGTTGACCACTTTCATGTGCAGATCGGGCGCTTTCGTCTTCGTGGTCATTCCCGTTGTTGTTGCAATGTCCTCGAAGCCATTCGAAGATTATGTTGTGTTTCTTATCATGGCTGCGATGATATATCTGTCGAATTTCTGAGGCCAGTTGTTCATTGGATCCGTGGCGCATATTGGGCTTTGTATGTACTGAAGGGCTGACTTGGAATCATTAAAGACCGCCCATTGTTGCGGTGATTCCTGATTAATGAAATCAAGTGCAGCACGGTGTGCCGCATATTCTGCACCCGTCAAGGCGGTAACGCATGAAATATTCAACCTGATTTCTTCAGATTTTGCCGGGATGATGACTGCAGTAGCAGAGCTGTTGAGTTTTACCGATTCATCTGTGTAGACATGTTGCCGGAATCTGTGCACGCTGTAAATGTGTTCCAGAGCTGCTTGCTTCAAAGCTTGCAACGGCGCTCCAGGTTTCTTTCTGATGCCCGGAATCATGAGTTTCACTTGCGGCAGGTGCAGACACCACAATGGGTGTGTGGATATTCTTATGGGTGTTAATTCTCGCACCTGTAATCTGACTCGGAACAAGAGCCTCTAGTGTGACAGATATTACTTGCCTGCTTAGCCGATTCAGGTCATTGGTCGGCATCTCGGGCAAGAAGAGGATAGTATTAACCGTGTCATTGTTCTTTGCCATCGCCGTCATCCTTGTCGAAGACCAGGAGGCAGGTACGCTTCTTCTCTTTCCTTTTTGCCGGATAACTGTCAAGTAGTCACCGTCATCCTGCACATCTTCTTAAGCTGTGCTGAGTACAGCAGGTATCCTCGTTGCCTGTGTCGCTTATTAGGTCGTTGCGCTTCCTCGGAGCGCTTGACGCTGTGACGTCAGTCTCGTCCGAACGTCTAGCTGATTCCGTTTCCATCGCCGAAGGTGTCGGGAGCGGCGCCTCCGACAAAACCCGCAAAAATACTCGTAAGACGAGAGCAGTGGAAAACGGGCTTCCACACAAGAGCCACTTCTTCGTCCTTCGTCCGGCACATATAAATTTTTTTTCAAAACGGCCGTAGGGTCAGAACGCGCATGCCCTTCATATAAGTGTTCAGTGGTACTAAAAGTTCAACAGGAGACCAAGCTTGTAGCTTTGAACAAATGTATCACTAGTTATCATCGTTAAAAAAGGACTTTTTATTTCCTTTCATATTGACGATGACTGTACTTGTCCCCAGCGACAGTTTCCGTCGATCTTTTAGGCGTGATAACGCAGTATTTCTCACTACAGCACAAACCGAATTTCATTTTCACTCTAGTAAAACGCCAGAAGAAAAAAAAAATTCACTACACAGCTTCTGAGTTGAGAAAGCCGCATCAAGAGGGAGCAGGCCGTAATAAAAAATGCATTTCGGTAACACAGATGTGTATGAAAATATTGTTCTGATATATTACTGTGCTGAGTACGAACCACACTGATGAGCTTGTGCGTGGCGCATGGTATTATTGAGTTCGCATGGTCAAACGCTAAGACGTTGCGATAGATCGCATCCGTTCCCCTACTCCGTCCGGCTTGAGCCTGTTCATCGCAGTCTCGACGAGGTCGGCGTAATCTTCAGAGAAGGACGTCGCAAGCAAAGCACGCGGACGGAAGGGGTAGTAGGAGTCTTTTTTTTTTCTTTTGTGAGGAGTGTGCTGAGCAAAAAAGAAAGTCCTAATACGCGTGGTAGGTACTTCAAAAGATGAACGTCAGTGTAGAAAAGGAAAGCTTATAGGGACCGGAATGAGTTCGGACGAAAGAAAACCTCGAAGGAACCGAAAGTAGCAAAGAGGGATGTAAAAAGGAAAGTCGGCCCGGAGGGACTCCTACCTACGGCAGAGAGTCCTCTGTCGCAACGCGTGCTTCCAATCAGGCCAACCACGTCAGCAGCGACGCGGGCAGTGACCCGTGTTGCTTGCGCTGAGTGGCATGTGCTGGTCAGTTCAACCATGCAGATCAATTTTCGGTGTCTTTTTTTTTCTTTTTTCTCTCTAGGATTAAAAATAGAGGCAGAAAATCAACATATGACCGTCTACACTTCAGTGAAGGGGCCTGTGTGCAAGCGTGGAGTACTGGTCCCTATTTCATCATCGGCGCGCACACGCGGTTAAAAAAATTTCAAAGCATAAAATTCGCGACGAAAAGGTCACTATGGCCTCGTGGCTTCGCTATATCGTGCTCGAAGTCGCGGGTCCGACGTGGAGTAAGAGACTTTATTCAGTGCGATATCGAATTCTAGGGCTCACATATTGGCTCCAACAGCTTAAATTTTTGTTGTTGCGTTGCGGATATGCGCAGTGCTCCGAAAGCTTTTCCTGTCAGGGCTGTGTCAATGACATTGATCGCGACTTTTCCGAGCGGGGCCAAACAATTGCTAAATAACGATCTCATACGATGACTTTCAGGACCACTTAGTCCTTCTTTGGTCTCTAATTATTGTCATGGCGATCTTCCTCGGCCACTGCAAGAAAGAAAAGTTATAGTCTCCCCACGCTACCCCTCTTATCTGTATATTTATCTGTAGCTGTATCTGTACCTGTAGATTATCTGCACTCTGTCCTAACTGGCGTGGTAGCAGGGATATCCTTTGGACAAATGGAGTTCGTTATTGTGTGTGTCGACTTTCTCCACTACAAAACCATATGGCTGCACCAGCTAATTTCACTCCATATCGTCTACTTACACTGACGAAAAGACGGAGCTTGACTGACGGTGACAGTTTAGCCTCGCCGGCGTTAATCGATAGATGTTAATAAGCGTGGAATAATAATAATAATAATAATAATAATAATAATAATAATAATAATAATAATAATAATAATAATAATAATAATAATAATAATAATAATAATAATAATAATAATGTAAGTGTGTAATAAGCGCAGTCTTCTTCCCACTCAATGTCGTCAGCGGAAATCTGTCGATAGCCTGAGCATAGGTTATAGACGACAGATATTGGGCTCTGTGAAGGCAGCCGAGGGGCGTCGTCGATGCGCGGTAAAGGATACCCATCTTTACTTGTTATCCTGTTTAAATAACGATGGTCGACGCAAAGGATATGAGGGTAATCAGTATTATGGTACCGGCGATTGAGGATAGACAACTACCACGGTGGATCAATGACTATGTCTTTGTGCCACTGAGAACAAAATCGCGGCATAGATTCCCGCCCACGGCGACCATGTTTCCACAAGGGCAAAATTAACGCTTTTGAAGAAGCAGTGAGCGATCGTAACGAGGCGTCCTCACTGAGTGAGATGAAATTATTGATTAGAATATAACAGCCACTCCATTTGTTTGCTCAGCAACAGATGCATCTGCGCAGCAATCAGGGCTAATCTGTAGCCGTGAATAATTCGGAACAGTCGCTACTTGCAGCCGACTTTCTCTGTGTAGACTCCAATAAGTGCTTTTATGCCTTAGGTTTGAACCGAAACGAGTGTTCGGCAACTTCGAACAGCGAACTCTCGAATCGAACCCAGGAGACTATTCGATTCATGTTTCGAATGCTTGCCCATCACGATTTAGGAGTAATTATATAAGAAAACTTAGCGCTTGCTAAAACGTAATTATTGAGGAGAATGCTACGGATAGAAACTGAAAGGGCAGTCTTGTAAAATCAAGATTCGGCTAAATTCAATTTTAGTTTGCCCCCGGCCCCTCACCGCTTTATTATATTCACTGAGGTTATTAATTGTTGTGTACTAAAGCAATAATTCATATTTGTGCAGGCCACTACAAGAGCACGCAAAATAACTGAATCCATGCTCAGTGACCGACACTTATCAATAATATTTAACGCGAATAATAACTCCGAGCCGAGTCGTCATCCCCGAACTTCTAGCTTAGCAGACAGGGTTCAACGACTCGGATTGGAAGGACCATCCGGGGTAACCTTTCGTTCCCTAATTTGCGCGACGCTCTGAGTTACGTCCATTAACTTCTCATTATCGCTAGATGCTGTGTTAGAAGCTCCGGTGCAGGTCGCAAAGCGTGACACGTGAAATCACACTTCCAATTTGGACGGTCCCGGAAGAGAGCAAGCGTCGTGACTGGATTGTACTAACGCCCGAGATCGGGATAAAAAAAAGAATGTACTACAAGGCCTTGAAATGCTCACATGCAACAAGGTGAAAGAATAATGATAAAACATGTAAGTAACTTGTTTGTGCGCCTCACTGTCGCGAAACGACAGTCGTTGCGACGCAGTCCGGCGTTCTGAGAACGTCATTTATAACCGGCTTCGAGCAGGCGCTTTTTCTGCGCCAACGAATCATAAATAGCAGCTTTCGTCATCAATCATCATGGTTCTTTCTAATCTACAGGTGCGTTCGAAAGACGTCTCGTCAATCCCGAGTGGCGATTAATGATACGGAAAAATGGCTGCTCAGGAGGTAGTGCACGCTTCAAAGTTCGCACTTTATTCCCAATCGGCTTTTATACGTCTACGGAGATCAAAACTGCGAAAAAAACAACAACAACTCAAGTTGTGAATGCCGAAATTTTAGACTTCGCGATAGAGCTAGATAATGCAATTTTGTTGCATTATTAGTAGGCTGGCATAGAAATAGACCTGTAATGACACGGCCGTGGTGGCTGAGCGGCTATTGCGTTACGCTGATGAGTCCAAGATCGTGGGTTCGAATCCCGGCTGTGTCGGCCGCATTTCAACGTTGGCGAAAAAAAAAAAGAAACGTACATTTCTGTGCCTAGATTTTGGTGTAGGTTAAATTGACCCCAGTGGACAAAATCAACCAGGAGCTCTACACTAAAGACTCAATCACGCCCTAATGTTCCCTTGGGACAAAAAAGAAAAGAAAACAAACAAACAAAAAACATGAATTATTGCTGTTTGATGAATGTTCTCGATTGTAGAACACTTCGGACTTGACAATTTCCTTGCGAACTACCATTTTCCCCATATTTTAGCGCTGCCCAATTCGCTCGTGTAACTGATGATTCTCGCCTTGGTATAATAACGTTATCGAACGGTAACGGACCGAAGAAGTAAAGATAGACATCCTGGCACAAGACAACAAATCCTGTCTCCGGCAAATACAAGCATGCCCTAGGAGGGAAAGCGGGGTCAATGGCCTGTGCTGCGCATAATAAAGAAAAAAAAAAGAAATGAAAACGAAAATGATGAATAATATGCACAAAATTAGGGCGATAAGGAACTTCGTCACCGACAGCTGTGGCGACTAATTACTCGGGGGTACCATTAGTCGGTTCCCAGTGAGCGCCGGTGCCCCATTGCATTAAGGATGATATATTCTCGCTCACGTTAGAACGAGATGCCGTAGCGCGTACCTAACTAGGGTCGATCCGTTTGTGCGGGAAGAGGTAAAATACTGTGGCCGAAATTCGGCCACGGCACACTTTATTCCCGCGTCTCCGACTGCTCCACTGTAATCGATCCTTCTTCGCTTCACCACAATAGAAATTAAATTGTGAGGTTTAACCATTTAGGAAAGGTAAAAAAAAGACAGAAAATAAGAACTGGCAGGCAGCAAGGCCGAATAATTCTTTTTGCGTGAAAGCGATTCTGTTAATCCTACAAACAAGACTAGGCCGAAGTTTGTGTCAGAAAGGCAAGGCTTATTCTTAATATCTTCTTACGTTCTTACGAAGGTTGGGCTCACTGCACACAGGTAGATTTCGCTGCCTGTTTAGGCTGAATGTTCGCAATTCCACTCCTTAAAAAGCTCCTTGAGCCATCTGGTGTTGTTTACAACATGAAAGTAGAAACGGACGAGCTCTAATGTTCTTGAGGAATGCATGAGCGGTAAAACAGCGCTGGGCAAATCGGGATCGTCATGCGCCTCTTCCTTTTTTTTTTTATTGCAGGTACACTCTTGACCTCGCGACGGTACACTCGCGACGGTTGGGAATGACAGCTTTTTTTGATGACCCATACGAAGAAGAGAGACATACGAAGAAAGGAGAGATTAACTGTTATGTTGTTATTTATCCTATGCTAAAACATATAATTTATTTTCGGCTGTCCTTTGCACCAAAAACAATTTCCCTTATTCTTTCTCTGGTTGCGTGGTGTTTTTGCGTCACACGACCATTTTCTAATGAAAAAATTGAGTACTTCTGATCGCCTTTTTCTCGCAGCCTGCTTGTAGATATAGCTGTTTTCGTGCCGTATGTCAAAGATAATCATAATTATCATCATCACTCTTACTTGGTGGAACTTTTGTCGAGAGACGAAACTACATTTCCACCCGCCCAGGATTTGTTCCTGGGTCTGTGACATAGCGAGCTGTTCCCGATGTTATCGTTGTCACGATGTCGTCATCATTATCGACGTCATCCTTTGTCTTTGTTGTCATAGGCCGCTGCGTTGTGTGCCAATTTGGAGATTTCGTTTCAGTGGTCTTTGACAATATTTCTTTAAGAGCCTTTCCCAGTAGATTTGTTCTCGAAAGCGCAGAGAAGACAGCCACGTCGACAATAACAGCTTCTTTTATTATCATCTCAATAATGACAAAAGAAAGAAGAAATAGTGAAAGTAAGTACAAAACCTGTTTCGCGCGAATGTGTCAGGTCGTCTGGCATGCCAGTCAAGCGGGAAAGTAATTGCGGTGGCTGTTTGCCTGCTACTGCTACTGTGTCATCGCAACCGCTGTGCAGCATTAAACCTCAGCAATTTGCCACGAGTACGCTGAACACCGACAAGTAAGCCTAAAACGTTCCCGCAGATTGGTCCTGCGCATCTTATAGACGTCGTTCGAAGAGGTTTGAAGGCCGGTTTGATCGAATACATTGCCACCACAACTCACCTTCATTAAGGACATTTACTTCGTTTCTCATTCACTATTCTTTTTTTTCCATGTACACTCATTATCAATATGAAAGGAAACCCCTAATCATTTTTCAAACGCCCGTAGGAGCTAAACACACATTCTCTCCATAGCAGTGTTCAGGGAGACAGAAATTTCAACAGGTGCATTTGGTGTTATGTATCAAATACCTAGATCCAAATCCACGCTTCGTTTTAAAGAAAAGATTGCTGTTCCCTTTCATGTTGATGACGACTTCACGTACTTCCTTCTTTCTAAGGCAAACAGACGTTGCGGCCCTCCTGAATGCTGTGGCTAGTACCTTCTAATAATAATAACCGCCTTAATAAGCACCTAAGAAGCACCTTAGTGAAGTGACAGTAGCGCAGGAGGAAGGCATTATGCTGGCAACATAGGCGATGGTAAGCTGCATGCGTCAAATGCGGAGCTCTTGCTCGCCATCTTTATTCGGTAGATAGCGCACGTTTTAAGCCATCATTTGCTCTTTCGTACCGGAAACGCGTTTCGCTTGCAGGGGTGCACGTGAAGTACATTACCGCTTTGTGGATCGTCTTTAAGCGACGGCGATCACTGCAAGCGGTGTTTGTCGTGCGGGCGAGCCATATGCAGGAGATAGGCGCTTAATGAACGCGCTTTATTGACAGCGTGCCGTCACTCCCAAAGTCGTTTGGGACGGGTAGCATGCTCAGGAGGTTTCCAGACAAATATTTAGGCGATATACCTTGCGCGTGGCTCATGAATTTTGCATCAGCAGATGATGGAGGTTCCGCTGTCACTCTCAAATGATCGTCCGCAAGGTGGAATGCGAGATACATTGGTTTGCCGGTATCGCTGAGGGAGAAGTTTGCGCGCTCCTATTCGAAAGGCTAGTGCGATCATCAAATACTCGTTTGAGTGAGATAACGTCGCCGATGTCATCTTTCAACACCTGGCGACACCTAACCAATGAAGTGCGACTGAGTGCTTTGAAGCTTTTGTAGCACTGCAGTGTCGTAATTACTGGGCGCGTTATACGACATGTCTCTAAAGGTATTACTAGCTATAGTTACATGTAGCTAGCTAACGGTTCTGACTATGCCGTTGCTAGTTTATCCGACCGCTGCACTGTCCGTTAATGGACATTCTGCTGCACCGTCCTAAATGTATTACAGGTCGATGATCCTAAATCTATCGCTCAGGTTAGACGTCTTTAATGCATCGAGATAGGAGCGCCGAAGATAAGCGAGTTAAAATTGCAGTAACTTTTAAACGTACGCGTAATTAGACACTTCTCGTGTTTTCTCATAACACGAAAGTACACTTTTGTAGGCGTTGGCTTGATTGAGAAATTGTCTAATTATGCTTTGAAGTGTGTCCGGAGTACGTGATAGCTTCTCAAAAGGAGCTGCTTCGGAAGGTCAACTTGTCGAAGTTCTGTAACTTAAAGAATGAAAGTGTTCAGTTGATAATTGAAACATATGAATAGAGACTTTACTTGATTGTTAAAGTATTGATTGGTGGTAGGCCGAAGAAAATCAGTTTAGGACAGGCTTTATTGCATTGTATAGAGCTGTATCTTTTTCCTTTTGAGTTTTATTTCAACTTTTGTTACTTATTATGTCGGTTTTGTTTGAATAATATTACTTTGTAATTGATATAATTGTCAAAGCTAGGTCTCGAGGGCCAATACCAGTGTTGAGAATTTAGCTGTCTTTCCGCTAGAATTAGCAATTTTTTCCGTTGCCTAGAAGAAATATTTGTCGTTTTGCAGGTGGTGGGTTTTCAGCAGTTTTCATATAATGCTGGCTTCATTTTTGGTGGAAGAAACGGTTCATATTTTTTACAATAATTCGAGCTTCGCGTGGCGCAAACATGCAGCTTATCCATGCGCCTTTAGAAGAGGGTATTATAATCATCATCCACAAACATCGTGTTTTGGATTTCTTCCTCCATGTCTCCATACCTCCTTTTAACTGTAGCTCTAGCAGCTTCGTCGGTTCATACAGTTTCACTCTTCTCCATTTTCTCAGACACTTGAGGGTCCTTTTCCTCGTGAAACGGCTCCGGAGAAATACATCAATAAAAAAAAAATTCAGTGGGCTTTAGTTATTCCTACGTGAATGAATGCGAAAGCATTGCGACCACTGCGCAATGCTTAGACATTATGCCACAACGCGAGGTCGCGGGTTTGTCTACCACCAAAGCTTGAGGGTTCGACTCCCAATAAAGGTGATGGGTTAAAGTGCCTCAATTAACTTTTCCTAGGTAAGGCAAATGGTCGTGGATTCGACTTCCACCAAAGGTCGACGGTTTGATGATTTTTGGACCACCAGTGGTCACGAAACACCGACAACAACGCCGGATTTTCCGTCTCATGATCCCCATAACGCTTTCGCATTAAAAAATCGGCAGTACCCATCTCACGACGACTGTCGGCGGTAATGTGTCATTGAATCAATATAGCGACACAATGTATTGCCACCGTCAGAACCAGTTGAGTATGAGGTGTCTACTGCAGCGGGACTCCACTTTCACGCTACCCTAAGAACACTGGGCGTCATCTGGTGGAGCAGCCGCGAAGCCTGCGCGCCGTAATGCGTAGCGCGTGCGTAGAGCGTAGGATGTACGTAGTACGTAGTGTGTAGAGCGTACACACTAAACATTTTTAGACCCTTAAGGGTGTTTTAAGGGTGTTTTTTGTCGCGCGGTAGCACCCTTACCGTCAGAGCCCTGAAACTTTATAGAGGACAACAGCAGATCTCTGACGAGATGTGCGATGACAAAAGACGTAGTTGACAACTATGTAATCATTCTGACAGCCTTGGGCGCACAGAAATATCCGACAAGAGAATTTCACAGGGAGAGATAGGAAACTCTCCTGTCGGATATATATATGCGCTCAAGGCTGTCAGAATGATTACATAGTTTACAACTACGTCTTTTGTTATCGCACGTCTCGTTAGAGCTCCGCTGTCGTCCTCTATAAATGTTTGTAAGGCCCTAACGATAAGGGTGTTACAGAGCGACAAGAAAACACCCTTAAGGGTGTAAAATGTTTAGAGTGTAGTGCGTAGTGCGAAGCCTGCGCGTTCACTCCGTATAGTGCGTGCGAATGCACCACCGCGTAATGCGGAAATCGGGCTCCTGTCTCACGTTTAGATGATGATGACAAACTGTAGCTGTGCCGTTTGCATCGGGCAGGCATGTGCGAGTGCCCTAGCCGTTGAAGCCTGAAAATTGAAAAGTGAATGAAAATAAAGAAAGAGAGAGAAAGAAAAAATTATGCAGATCCCACGCACTGTAGGAATCGATGTAAGCGAAGCTTTCTGTGTTGTGTGCTTTGATGATAGCGGTGTTGCCGACGGCGAAGGTCTAATTTCTTCAACGTTTAGTGCAACACGAGGGTGGTGAGTAGATGTTAAACGTTACCTTGCGTGCACTACTACTGTGCCTGCGTAGTACGCAAAGCACATAGCGGGAGGTGTTTGCTTGAGGCGTTGTTGTGCGCCATACTTCGTAACCTCTGAGAGGGTTGAGCATATTCATTGCCTCGCATGGCACATCGCGTCGTGGCAGAAGTATTAAACTTTAATTGAATTACGGGGCTGTACGTGCCAAAACCACAATCATATTATGAGGCACGCCGTAGTGGCGGACTCTGGATTAATTTTGACACCGTGGCGTTCTTTAACGTGTACCTAAATCTAATTGCGCGAGCTTTTTTTTTATTTCGCCTTTGTCGAAATGCGGCTGCCGTGGTCGGGATCAAACCCACGACATTGGGCAATACCATAGCCGCGAAGCTACCGCGGAGGGCACAGAAGTGCTGTTTTTACGTATGGTCACATTCGTAGTGTTACGTAGACCCTACGGTGCGCTTTAATGCGGCTTTCCTTCTGCATGCCCTGCGTAATTTGTCCGGTTGACAAATTTGCATGGTTCTGATTTTTTTTAAGTAGCAGTAACGTACCATTGTGTGCCTTGAACTTAAATTTATCCCGCCGCAACCGCTGTCATGTAGTAGCGTTTCGTTGGCTTCTAATTTCAACTTTTCCGTATCCCCCCACCTTATATTTGCTTGGGAACTGCGAGCCAAGAGTGGAAAGGCTGTTATGCGCTCGTTTCGTGACTGCGTCGGTTCCACCCATTCTCTGCCTTCTCTCCCCCTCCTCTCCACCACTTTATGTAGCTTCGCGCTAGACTTGCACGTTAGCAGAAAGGGAAGCGCTTGCGGGGGGGGGGGGCGTAACTACAGCTGTTAATAGACTAATGTGGCGACGCCCAGGGGGCTCCAGAGCGCATTGTGCACATTCGAGGTAGTGTGGTCCAAACGAGTTTCTCACGTGTTCTTTCCTATCTGCTATGCTCCTTCCAAGTATATACACTTTCTGAACTATCCCCCGACGCGGTGTGCCAGACAGCAGCACCAGCAGCAGCACCAGCAGCAACAGCAGTAGGAAAGTCGAAGGAAGACGCAAAGAAAGCTTCGCAATAAAAGAAGAAAAAGGACAGATAACCTTCCACTGTTTGTCAGCAGCCGACAGTGAGAGCACTCCAATCAGTCGTGGTGATATCACTCATCTCCTCGTCACCCTCCATCATTTGGCGCGAGCATACCAAAATGAAACACAGGAAAATGTTCTGTAATTTTAATCACCACCCGGTTGTTCAACCTGTTTCTCGGCCAGTGATTTTAGTTCACGGAAACATCTTTCTTAAGTTTCTTTTCGCCATACGTTTCCACACTTCACAGACGTGCAAGAAAGAGCTTAATATTACTGAGGATTTATACTTGATAACATTATCAACGAAAGAAGGACTTTTCTGTCCTATGTATTTTTTTCTTCAACTGTGTTTTACGCACATGCAATAAAACACATTTTGAATGTCATTCTAATTGTCTTTATTGCGCGGTTCCTTTTAGCGAATTTTGGGTGCTAGTAATGAGGGTCTGGGATATCTTTTTTCTGGTTCTCGACCAGCGTTTCTTTAACGTTTACTTGGGAATAGTAACCGATAAAATTGCCTGACATGCGATATAATGTCTATGAAAATTTTCTTGATATCTTTGAATATTGTTGTGAAAGGTAGGCCTTCCTGCGTTATTTTCATCCTTTATGAATTTGTGAGGCACAAAGCTACACAAGTATGTAAGTGAAAACGCATATTTTTGCCCTTTATAGTTAAAAAAACATATATGCAGATACCTTATGCAGGATGGTTCTTATATCCTTGATGTGTTTTATGTTAAGTAACAATTTCTGATGTAACACGGCAACAACAGTTGGAAGACAATGGCAAAGGTTACCTTTCGTAAACAAAAGGTGAAGGGAGACCTATCTTTGACTTTAACAATTTTATTGCCCTTAACCCCACAGTCTAAGAATCAGAGTCATCCAAGGACACCGATTTTTTTCTGCTCCCCCACCTTCTTTTCTTACGACTTTCATCGGAGTACTCCAACACACCAGCTTTTCTGCACCAGCTAGTTTATTAAAAACTCCGTATCCACCTCTGTCTCATATTACTGGTTTCTGTATTGGGGGTTTTCTCTATTGCTGGTTTCCATATTACTGGTTTCTCTACTACTTGTTTCTGTTACTGGTCGGTCGACCGGGTCGGTAAGGTCAGGAATATATTAGAACGACAGAAACCTGAGTTAGTTGGTAAGGATTCATTATGCAAAAAAGAGGTGAGGCGCGCAGACAGGACACAAGAGTAGAGAAATGGACAACACGAACGCCGACTATCAACTGAAGGGAGCTGAGGCGAAAAAAGAAAGAAGAGACAAAACTTATCTGCGCAGATGAGTTTTGTGTCTTCTTTCTTTTTTCGCCTCAGTGCTCCCTTTAGTTGATAGTCGGCGTTCGTGTTGTCCACTTCTCTACTCTTGTGTGCTGTCTGCACGGCTCACATATTTTTTGCTGGAATATATGTCTTTATCTTCGATAGACAGACCTAGACATTTAGGTAAACCTATATATCTACGCGTAGATAGATAGAGCACGCAAGATATGGACACACCTTTCTGCCTAGATCTGCCAATTGGATCAATAGATAGAAAGATCTAGATATTTAAACAGATGGATAGAACCAGACATTTATATATAAGAATATATGCATAGTAGATGGGTAGGTAGATGAATGAATGGTATAGGTAGATCGATTGATAATTCATGCCTCTTCTTTCTGCGACCACAACAGCGCTGTTCTGGCTTCGCATCTTTGCTTCGATGGTCGCGTGTTGTAGCACTCCTAATGACATTCTTAGTCCCAATTATTTAAAATAATTAGAATAAGCAGTTAAACTTTTGAAGCATTAAAGCAGCCAGAGTTTCCTGTTCAGTCCGCTATGCAAAGTTTCTCTCTGGGACAGAACCTGGCATTGTGACGGGAGGATAGCTTAAGTCAGCAACAGTTTCCTGTTCAGTCCGCTATGCAAACTTTCTCTGTGACATAGAGCCTGACATTGTGACGGGAGGATAACTGGTGAGATAACTAGACTACGCTTCCTTCCGCATACCATGCTCTTGCACAAAGGTTTCGTCGACCTTCGCCAATCGCTAGCCGAGCAGTGAGCGCGCTGCGCCAAATAGTCGGTCGACATTATTCGCGCGCTCTGGACGTTGAAATTATAAGAGCGCGAGCACCTCGCTCCTATAACAGGGGCAGCTGACGACCGCGTATATAGGTCAGAGGGTGCTGCCTCTTCCTCGGTGCAACTTCCGCAGATTCCCATCGTCGAGTCTGCGAAACAGGCTGGGGATTGCGATGCTGTCGCCAGCCTTCCTGCGACGGCACCTCGGCGACGACACATTTCTACGAGTTGTCAGTGCAGATTTGGCTGGGCGTTGCCATGGCAACGAAGCGCAGCGGGTTGCGCGGAGAAAAAAGTGATAGAAAAAAGATCAGGATAAATTGGAGAATGTCAGCGCAAGGTGGACACGATGTAGAAAAAAAAAAATGATGCAAAGTTAATATGTTCGAAATGCACAGTTGTGGGACGAAACTTTGGGGTCCGTGAGCACAGAGAAAATGCCGAATTTTGCCACGGTCTATGCATGCGACCCCAAACTGAGAAGGATCAACCGAATTTCCCCACTCCAGAATCGTAGCGAATCGCTCAGTTCGTGCTCGTACGCGGTGAAGTTCGAGAAATTCTAGTGGTTTCGCGTGACGCACGTTCCACGAACTTTTGCCTCCGACTGTGCACACGAGTCAAAGACAAAGCCCAGTGAGATTGACGTGCTTACTTTCGCTGCAAAGCTTGAGTTCGCGAGGTTGATCCCGGCCGCGGCTACTGCGTTACGATGAGGGAGAAATGCAAAAAAAAAAAAAAAAATACGATCGTGCACCTAGACTCAGGTTCACATTAAGGAACCGCCAGGGTGCCCCGTAAGCCTATCGTGGTTTTGGCATGTAAGACCTCAGAATTTTTTTTTTCAGGTGTCAAAAAAGCAAAGCAGTGTACGTGTGATAATGTGTTGAAAACGCTACATATGGGCGTTTTACACGTAATACGCAAATAAATGGTGTGGTTAAGCTTAATCGGCACATGCCTTCAGAACAATCTATGCAGCTGGGACGACCTGAAGCACGTGTGACTTTTATGCCTCCGGGACTGACGGCAGCAAATCCCCGAACACTGCCTCCGCAGTACGCGCACTAAAGAATCGGAACACCGAACGAGTGGTCAATGGAGGAGGGATCCGTAATCCGTTTCTGTCGCAACTCAGGCACTGCTTCTGGGCCGGAATGCATTGGCAGAAGCCTCGTGAGTGCGGGAGCCTATCTCGCTGGGGCTTTCGCGACTTACGAATGCGGCCTACACGAGCTGCCATTATAATGTTTCCGGTTTTCTGTCTTCATTAGGGCGAAAGAATGAGGAAAAGAAAGTACGTTCGGTTCAGGCGCGCTGCCCAACTTTAGACAAGACGTCTTAGTGACGCGGTGAGGATATCGAGGCATCGTGTGCGCACTTGTGCGAGAAAAAGCCGTTCCCCTATCGAAGTGGAGGAGTAGATGGATAAAAGGATCACGGCAGTAGCCACACTAGCGTTAGGGGCTATTGCTGAGGAAGAAAAGCTTACTTTCAGTATCTCGTGCAAAGAAGTATGTTCATATGAGAAAATTGGCAATAAAAAGTTGTAAAAAAAAGTAAGCGAAAATTTGCGTCGATCTGTGCAACTTTCAGCAGCATCGTATCGTACAGCGAACGGCTATTATACCGCAGCTGCAAGGATGACACATTGGCAGCGTTTACGTAAATGCTACAAACTGGCACGTCACATGATATTTCTAGTGCATCGCACTCATATACACTGCAATAATGAGCTAGGAAGGCGGATCGCTTTGATGTGCCAGGAAATGGTAGTTAGAGACGTGATAAGGCCACTCGCGCAGGTGGCCTTATCAGGTGCCTATTGAGAATTAAGAACTGAGAGAGAGAGAGAGAGAGAGAGAGAGAGATAGAGATATAGATAGATAGATAGATAGATAGATAGAGAGAGAGAGAGAGAGAGAGAGAGAGAGAGAGAGAGAGAGAGAGAGAGAGAGAGAGAGAGAGAGAGAGAGCTGGCGCTTCCTGCTGCCCTCCAATCACCGGTGGAACTCAAACCACTGGAATTAGGTTCCGGCTTGTTTCGCATGAAAGGAACTGCGCCACAGGTGTGAGCGCTGTCGCGTAAAACTTATCGTGATGCTCTAAAAAATTCCACACACCACTGTCGCGTTAATGTACACGCGTCTCTTGGTGAGAGTACTTTCCTTATATTCGGTGATTTATTTATGGATGTCGAGTGATATCATATCCTACGGGTATCTGTGAAACATCACTGGTATAATTTTAACTGTAAAAAAAGCAATGCACTTTATTAAGCGAAGCTTCAATGTTTCTGTCGCGGTGTCGTCTGCTGTATCAAAAAAAGTTGCATAGCATATATTGTGTAGCTTGCCTTTATCAGCTCGTTGTCATATTATAAATGCTTCTGTGCACTATGTAGTGGTCTTGCAAACTCTGTCCCATGGAATGAGGCTACTCATCCACGATGACACGTATAAACGGATGGAAGTAGGTATCGTACGACGTTAAAGAATACCGTAAGGTATTTGCGGATAAAGGATCAAACGCGAGTGTATTGCTTTCTGATTCAAATAATTTTTTTTTGCCGGGAATGCTGTGTTATGCGTGAAAAATAACGACGGCCGATTGAGGCAGCAGGGCGAGAGCCTGGTAAAATGGAAGTCGAGGGCAACATAGACCTATACGAGTGATAAACAGACAGGGAAAAAAAATTCGCATTTGCGGTGGGTTTGTTTAACGCGTGACAGAGATTGCTGGACGCCGCTGGGTGGGGCCTTTGAACTGCACTGAACTTAACCATGCTGACGACGATGTTGATAACAATACAATAGCACACGATTACGGGACAAGCGACAGAAAGACTCTAATAGGAGATGGAGCTGTTAGGCCTAGCCAGAGGCCTCTCATGGCACTCTACGTGACTGGCGGCACAGATGAAGAAAAACGATAGCCGAAGTAACGGAGTACAAGAACTGTAGGAAGCATGCATAAAAGATGGCAATGAGAACTTGAGCGCCGCCAGCTGCGAATGCTAATATCTCTGCGTGCCATTAGCTGATTCTTGCTACTCACTGGGGCCCAGTATTGAACTAGGCCACCCCGTGTGCTCAGGCCCGCTGCAAGCATTGCAGACGTGCACAGAGGCAGAGCCCAACTCTTCTAATCTAGCACGAATTACTGAGTGCCGCACATCGATCTGTCTGCTTCTGCGTTACCTCGTTACGCGTACCAGGCGTTCTATTGTGCAATGTTGTCTTCGCTGTTTAGTTTTTTTTTGTTGAATGTAGCTATCTCGCAAGGACCCTTCTGTCCATTACTGGTGACTTATTGCGTCACGTGGACGACTCACGGCGCTTGCCGAGATACCGAGTGTTTCGTTGTGCGAACCAGCTGCGTTCCTATTTATTAGCGCAATAAAAAACAACTAAATTTTGAGGTGTTACGTGCGGAAACCCCGTTCTTATTACGAGTCGCGCGGTAGTGGGGTACTGCGGATTAATTTTGACAATCTGGGGTTTATTACATGTGCACAATTCACAGTACATCGGCATTCTTGCATTTCGCCCGTATTGATATGAAGCCGCCGTGGCTTCATATCAACACACACACACACACACACACACACACACACACACACACACACACACACACACACACACACACACACACACACACACACACACACACACACACACACACACACACACACACACACACACACACACACACACACACACACACACACACACACACACACACACACACACACACACACACACACACACACACACACACACGCACACACACACACACACACACACACGCACACACGCACGCACGCACGCACGCGTGCGCACTCACTCACTCACTCACTCACTCACTCACTCACTCACTCACTCACTCACTCACTCACTCACTCACTCACTCACTCACTCACTCACTCACTCACTCACTCACTCACTCACTCGCGCGCGCGCGCGCGCGCACGCGCGCACGCATGCACGCGCGCACACGCACACGCACGCACGCACAATGCACGAGAACAAAGTTGACACCTTCGTGCTGGATAAACAAATATTTCACGAGATGTCACGTTGCGTGCAACGAAAGTAATCACAATTCGTCCACTCATCGCAGTTAGTTGTTTAGCGTTTAATGAACCACTTCACTAAAGTGTCCCTTCACATAGATTATGACGTGCGCGTTGGATCTGCGTATTTTTTCACTCTGATTTATTAAGCCGACGGTATTGAGGTCGCAGCGCTGTCGAATCGTTGACACTTGGCATTGAGTTTAAAATTTGTTCATTCACACTAAATTGGCCCAAAGAAAGAAGTGTTTCCAGACAGTGGCTGAGCGACAGACGGGTCCTTTCCGCGGCGTTAACTAAAGAGCAAGAGGCGATAGTAACACGATCACGCCCGCCCAGCGCGTCGTATTAGTCTCGTTAGAACCGTTTATTTAATATTTATGGAATATGAAGAGAGCTTGCCACGCCCCCTCCCCCTCATGCTAAAGAAGTGTCGGGGCACAGAATTTTAGAAAATGCAATTAAATTTCGTCGCAGCCTTCGTACTACCAGTACTTCACTCACTTGAATTTCAGATCTAGTGCTGAAGTCATCAAAACATGTATAAAATTCTCGCGAATGTGACGCTCTCTAAACACCTTGCAGTGGGCTCTGTGTAAGGTCCCCGGTTCAGACAGATCAATCAATCAATCAATCAATCAATCAATCAATCAATCAATCAATCAATCAATCAATCAATCAATCAATCAATCAATCAATCAATCAATCAATCAATCAATCAATCAATCAATGACGGATTCGATATTTTTGTTGCACCCGCCACCTACGAAGCGACTTCTGACTGGTGGCTCTTGTCGCCTGACGCGAATGGTGACAGCAGAAATAAAATTATGGCTTCTTTGCCACGCTAAGTGCCTGGAATATTTACGACGGCACGTTTAAATGTAAGGTGCCTTTGGTAAGTCGCTACAGAAACCCATCATTAGAGTTACGTCTCAGTCGACTGTTCAGCGCTTGCGTAATGAGACTGCGCGATGTGGACAATGCATGTTTAAGACGAAATCGCGGAGAGCGATACCCGCTGGTACATTCTTAATCTCGTTGCTCGTAAGCTCCACTGAGTAGATGAAATATGTTTTTTTTTCGCATGTATGTTTTACTAACTTGGTGTAGCTTATGTGGAACTGGATAATTAATTTGCACTTAGCTATTAGAACTTATGGGGTGGGACGAGATTAGGAGTGATATATGCTAGTAGCTGCGGCAAGCTGCTTCCCCCCGCAGGAAGAGGCGGTGCTCAAGGATATTTCGTTCCACATAGGGGAACACACATTTTATAAGTTCAATTTTTTTGCCAGTGTGTTCACCTTACTTTGTACAACATTCGTGGAGCAAGATGAAAAGTGCAGAAATGAACACGGCTTTTTCCGCTCGCCAGCCACGGACTTGATGGATGGATGTCATGAGCGTCTCCTTTGGAAATGATTAGTGGCGAACGCTACCAAGCTCGTCACTTTCAGGTTTTTTTCGGCGCCTGTTTTCAGTCTTCATGAACCAAGGTTCGTGTTAAAGAACCATTGATCCCCAATGTTACTTATTGCTCCAAAGATCGGTTCTTTACGCTCCATGCTTTTGCGCCTCCAATGCTCCAGTCGTCTTTTTACTATGTGATTGTCGCGTTATACGCAGCTCTCTAGCGTAGACTGTGGGGTAACATTATTGCGAGGTCGATGAGCTTAGTTATGGACGGAGCCCTATTATGAAACTGATAGGTGTAGGACACTTGTGTGCAGTTTTCGACTACTCTGATCCGCTTTGTCGTCTTATTGTCCAAGTTAACGTAGCCTGATTAGTCATTTCTCTAAGGAAGTTAAGCATACCGCTTGGAGCAGGACAACGAAAAGTTATGATAGTTAAATGAAAAGTTATGAGTTTGGACATGCCATGTTGGAGTAGGAATAGGCCTCAACACCTTCAGGTTGGTGCATCCAGAAAGAGGCGGTAATTAGATAAAAAGAAAAGCGCATAGATAGTTAAGAAGTCAGTGAATCAATGCCAGATGAAATCACGAATACTCGGATGAAATAGCGACGTTATGACGCATACTTCAATAAGTTATCTGATGGCTTATTGAAGTATGATGACGTATTGATGTATGAATGTCGTACTATTCATTTGTATGATTAGAACTACCGTTCGTGCGTTGCTAAATAATCCTGTGTTACGGACAACGTGCTGAAAGTGCGTAAGAAATGCGTTTAGTATTTCTTAGTGTTTCTTTCTTGTTGTCGAATGATGCTGATCGCCGAAAGAAAAAAAAAAAGCTCATATAATCTAGAAGGTTCACGACTGTAACGACGAACACCCCGACCACAACGATTGTTAACGTGGCTTCTATGGGGCAGCCCGAAGCGCCAACACGTGTAACGGGACACTAAATAAAACACAAAATAAGTTTGGGCTGATGAAGTACTCTTCTAAAACTTTACTTCTGCTAACTTTGGAGTCAGCGGTTGATGAGGAGAAGAAAAAGTGAAGGTTAAATAGTTCAATTTTTGAATTTACGCCAACAAGCCGAGCACCTGCACGTCGGTATGACGTCACGAATTTCAAAGTATTGTACTTTCGGCTGTGGTGGGGCTCAGTATGTCTTTGAAACTTGCTAAGTTCAATCTTTGGATCTTTCAGTGTACAATGTCGATTTATCGACCGTCCTTACCGGTAACAAATGAACTAGGTCCTAGCAGAGACGATAAAAATCGACGACATCAGGGCGATCCCGTGCTGAAAACTTCAGGCGTCTTTGCCACCATCTACACCTTTTATGGCTTAGCACTCCACATCTTAATGCAAGAGTGGGCTTTTGTGTCGTTGCAAATGGGTAATTTATTAATGCAATTCAAGAAAGCGTTCCATCTCAAGCCCGTATAAATGTCAACAATTTCTTTTTTTTCATCGCTATGTTTCGTTTACTCGTCCCCTAGGGATACCGGGCCCGGCATACCACGACACTTCTCGACGACAACCACGCGTGTCATGACACCTTCTGAAAGATTTACGCCGGCTTCTTAGACAAGCATTCGCCCGTTGCACTTCGCTGCAAATTCACTCTCGTCTAGTGGGGAATCGAGCGGGACGCGAGACGCCGGCGTAAGCAAATTTTTATTTTATTTATTGATCCGCGACACGTGCCATATTGAGACACATTCTCTCGCGTCACACTTGAGCGAGAGCGTTCGGCACGAGAAAAAAAATGAAAACGAACAAAAAGAAAAAAAAAAGGTTATGCGCAAGAGGCGCTGTTTAGAAGCCAAGAATGAAAATTTTCAACGCGCGAGAATCGGGGGAACTAGATCTCGAGCTCTGGTACTTGTGAGGTCACTGTCCCTCCGTTCACCGAGGGAAAGTCCGTGTAAAGGTCTTACCCAACGCGCCCGTCATAGCTGCCAATATGTTTCGGTGAACGGCTTATATCGATGCGATTTGAGTACGACCGCTAAAGCATGAAGTGGTCGAGGTGTCTTATTTCGTTATTTATTGCTCGACAAGCCTTGGAAGCTTTACTACACAACGCTTTTATCGAATTTGATGCTGAGTCTTTCTGTTCGAACAAGAAAGGCAAAGAAAGAAAAGAAGAAAGAATCAAGCCCGCTGGAATCAATGGAGAAAAAGAAATGTGCATAGCCCGCATGAGATTACCGGTCAGCCACTGCTCATGCTACTGCTGCTGTTGTTGCCTTATAACCGTGCATTTCGCTGTAGCTATGGCTTTGTCAGAGAAGTGTCGGGGCTCGTTCGAGAGTCGCTAGTTTCAGTTCGGCGCGTAGTTACTTATCCGAGCACCAGGCGTACCCCGTGCTATAGAGAGGTTACCACTTAATTCAAGCCCTGGTTCTGACGAGATCGACACTAAGCTTCTGAAAATGACAGTGCACGTTTCATGCATATTACTGTGGCTCATCTTTCAACAGTCCTTAGACTGCGGGATCATTCCCAATGACAGGAAAATGGCTCATACCATTCCCCTATTCAAATCCGGTAATAGCACAAGTCCTAATACCGGCCAGTATCAATGACCTGTATTTGCAGCAAACTTTTAGAACACATACTTTTCTCACACATTATGACTCATTTGAATACAAATAACTTACTTTCAGACAGACAGCATGGCTTCAGGCTCAAAAAATCTTGTCAAACACAATTGTTCGAACTAGTTACTGACCTTCAAGACCTCATACATGAGCAAATATACACAGACGCAATATTCATTGATTTTAGAAAAGTTTTTTATCGTGTTGCGCATAACCGATTGATCAAGATGGTCGACTACCTAGGATTAGATTCTAACACAAAGCGTTGGAGTGCCGAATTCTGAACTAATCGATATCAACGAGTTGTTCTTAAGGAACATACACCTGGAACCACACATGTAATCTCAGGAGTGCCACAAGCGTAAGTTCTGGGATGTTTGCTTTTTCTCATTTATGTTAAGCATATAACTGATAACATTGGTTCTCAAATTTGACTTCTTGCTGACGACTGCGTAATTTACAGGCAGATATTAACTGTCACTGGCTTACAAACGAACCTAGTGCAACCCAGCCAGTGGTGTAAGGTCTTGGCATATGGAGATAAACGCAGAAAAAAAAGCTTCTTACATTTTCTACTTTCACTAATGCTACTCTAAACGTTTACGCAATAAACAATACAGGTATAGAGAGAGTGCAAAGTGTCAAGCACCTGGGCGTCTATTTAACTAAAGATCTAACTTGGCACACAGACATCGTATATATAACCAAGAAGGGATTTAAGAAATTGGGATTAATCAAACATCGTTTGTATCCTGCCAACTAAGCTTCACGCTTACACATTTCTCATGCAGTCTTTGTTAGAATACTCATCGATAATATGGCACCCAGGCAGTGTTACATTGCAGAACCGCATTGAGTCAGTACAGAATAAGGCGGTAAGAGTCATGCTTTCCTCATATTCACCCTACACGAGTGTATCATTCTTAAAAAGCAGCATCAGCATTTTCGCTCTGAACACCCGATGCAAATATTTGCGTTTAACTTTTTTCATTTTTTATGTTACGGCGAGTCAACATTTGCAACCAATCGCATTAACCCGGCACATCACATCATGAACACAAAGTGCAGCCCATATTTGTTCGTGCACTAAAGTACCAATGTTCACCTCTAGTGCAATCCTTAAACGAATGAAACGCGTTACCAGAAAGCATTGTCGCTTGCACTGATGCAGCTAGTTTTCGAAAGGAACTTCTGAAGCATTTCCATGAATGACGGCTTTTTTTTTTCTGTGTATGTGTCTCTTAGAATTATATGATGTGCTTTTCTTTCCTTACTCGTGCACATTTGAATGTGTCACTCAACCTTTATATTATACTGCAGTGCTTACCGATTCCGAGATTCATTTCAGTGTTCCTGTTATATATGCGCATTCGAAATTGTGTACTATTTCTCTCGTTGCACCTGATTTAAATATGAATAGCATCCATAAAGTGTCCTTAAACTTCCTTTATACCACGGCGTTTTCCTTTTACCCAACTCATATCTTTCATTTTCTTCTTGTGTGTTCAGGTGTTTCTATACTTTACACAACGATATTGTATTGCGACCCCCCTCCCCCTATGTAATGCCCTTCAGGGCTTTATGGTGCCTAAATAATAAGTATCCCGGCGAGTCGTCGACGATAGTTTTGCGACGTCAGTACGAGTCTGTGCGTTGGAAGCCTGTGAGACTGGTCATAGATGTCGAAAGAGATCTTGTAGTACCACACTTGCAATCACGTGTGACTGATAAGATTAGTGCGAAACAACGTCAAAATAGCAACAAACAGCGCGGAATTAATGACACAATGTCGCGTCTCTAAACGTCTTCCTTGTATTTTGCGATCGTGCTACCGTGCTTTTGTTATTATCACTACGCATAAACAACGCCGCCAACATTAGGTTATCCTGATCGATTGCATGTACGCAAGTGCCGCGGGGTTTTTTCTATGCAGAAGTGCGCGTTTCTTGGAATATACTTTGACAGCCGGATTTACGTCTGCAATGACGTCAGTTTCTCACGGCTTTCTGGCAGCTTTCTTTTAAATGCTCATTGGTGGCAGAAGAGTGTACAAATATTTCGACGATCGTTATCGTCGAATGCCAAAACGCATTCAAAAAGCTCAATGATAAAAAAAAATGAGAACGAAAGAGGAAATAGCACGATCACTAGCAGAAAAGTAATGCGAATTATGCTGCATGACATAGCAATTCTGTTACGCAATATACAAGGCCTCGAAAAAGAACTTTGTTTACTTGACCCACGTCTTGTGCTAGGTCTATGACCGTCAAAAGCAGTGCACCACAAAGCAATGATGAAGTGCGCTTCAGAAAAGCGCACTTCACCGCTTTGCTGAAGACACCGGCATAATTAATCAACACTGACAGCATGGCAGCAATTGTGGGGTTTCTCATTCGTGCGGCCGAGTGGCAGAATCATATGCGCAGTCGCTGACATTTTCTCGGTGAATGCGGCCTCCTTCTCCTCTTCGGCTGTTCTCTTCTGTTGTCACCGCTCCCGGAATATATCATTTCATGTTGCTTCTTTTCGAATCAACCCTTTCACGTGCAACTGATGAGAGCTGGCTTACACTACTGGCTACAAACGGAACTCACGGGTCTGGGAAGACGTATAAAGTTTCACTTATACGGTTTCATAAAAAGAGAGGGCGGGTGAAAACTGGGCTGTTAATCTTGCCCGTCTCTGTGGAGTGATGACGTAAATTGAACATACGAAGATCACGAGAAAGTAGTTTGCTGCCTTCAAAGCATCATTTGCCCTTTGGTTGCAGACATCAATAGCCAGGACGTTCGTTGGACTATTAGTTCTGATATTCTTAATTTCTCCTGGAACAAGAGCCTCCAGAGAAACGGAGAGCGCTTGCTGATTAAGGTGGTTGAGCTAGTACGCAGGTGTGTCCGGCACAAAGAAAATTGTGTGCGCCGATGGCGTTCACCGTGGAATGACAGTCGACTTACTTTGCGAAGACCGTCCACAGATGTTTCTTCTCTTGGCCTTCCAGTGTACCGCTCGCTCGAAGCCTTCTTCGTCTGAGGCGTCATCGCTTGCGCAGGAGTACAACACGGTGTCCTCGCTGTCAGCTTGACTTGGAGGGCACTTCCTCTTACTCCGGCCGGTTCCTGCCAAATTAGTCACGTCGCGTCGGCGTTCTGCCGACTCCACTCCCATTGCCATGTCAAGGGGAGCGGCATCTCCACGTAAAACACGAGAAAAAGAAACCGAAAATGCTGTAGCGTGAAGGAACAGTGGTCTGTACAAGAATCACTTCGTCGTCGTCTTCAAAAAGGTGTAATATCCTTATATAGGGATAAAGCATAGAAATACTATTCAGGAGCCCTGCTTTCCCCAATCTTGGCGCATTTCACGCGCTAAACCTTTAAAAACAACGTATAACTGCGATTACAGTTAAACTGCTGATAATTCGAGCGAGCCGCACGCCAGACATAACTTTCCCGAGAGTGCAAGTCATTCTCTCGCGTAGACACTTCGCGAAGTCTATTTAAAGGAACAGCTCGACGACAATACTTAGATCACACAGAAGTTTAGAGCACTTCCTCAGGAAATTATATCTACAAGCATGTAAATATGCGCACTCTTCTAATACCTGAGGCCTTTGCGCTCGCAGTATATCTAGAGATGACCGTGAGTCTAGGGAGGTGTGAGTTCTGTTTTGCGAGCAAGAGCTTGAGACAATGAAGCCAGCAAGAATTGAAATAAGAATGAAAAAGAGAAAGCAAAAACATAGAAATAGATAAGGAAATGAAAGAGGATGATTCGGCTCAGTTATGCGCGGAAGAGTTCGGTGTTACGCCTGCCCGCATAGTTATCGCTGGCTTGCCGCCATGCGGCCAGATTCCTCGAATAGTTCGCGATGGAGCGAGAATGCGTAGCGCGTCATCACCGTCTCCTCATGCTCCGTGGCCTATCTCTTCCGCATTCATGAGCGCCACTAACGCGTCTCTTAACGGATTGAAACCTCTCAGCTTTTTTTTTTTTACTGGGACAGGAGTTGAGAAGCTGGGTTTCTTGCTGTGTCCATGCTTTCCAAAAAGGTGCAACCCACGACAGCTGGACAGAGTGGAGACGCATGCGTTCAGTGCTCGCTAAACGAAATGCGACAACGAAACTTTGGTTATGACATTCCTTATGCGCAATTACTTGCGAGAGTACCGTGTCGTGTCGCTATAGATCTGATAACTAATAGCGATCTGATATAAGTGTACGAGCCGAGATTACGCCGATGTCACACGAACTGTCGACGGTGGAAACGAAAGTACGAGCGTTAGTTAGCCCTGAGTTGGAGCGTTTCATTCCGTGAGTATCGTACACAGATCGCTATATGTCTATACGTCTGTGTCACACTCTGTCCCGTGGTCGCGCGCTGCGGTTCACTGATCACTAACCAACTGTAGACCGACAGTCTACTCGTCTGAGCTTCGTTTCTCGTTGTTCGGGTCCCGTTAGATGCTTCACGGTCACTATTGGCTTTACTAGTAACGCAACCTCGCCGGCCGTGATATCAAAGAATTTACTCTGAAAAAATTGTGGCGTCAGCTTCGACAGCCTGCTTCTGTCGCTGTAACTGTGTTGAGCGCTGCAAATGGCGCTTAAGTCTTGAAATTTTCTTTTTCTATTATTCTACCAATCTGGAAGTGCCATCGTGAATAGGTTTAGCTTCACCTCGGACTGGTTAGGTTCTGAAAATAATCAAAGCTGTAAGAGCCCAGTGCAAGCGTCAACGGCACTGTTGCCCGGCGACGGGGCTAACTGTGGGTATAAATGTAGCTAATGTCTTCCGACACACGTACGATGTTGCGGGTTCGACTGCCATCTACTCTGAATGAGCTGTAACGTGATGTGCGAAATACCTCACCCGTTTGGGAATAATTGTGGATCTGCATCGAGTGCTTTTCATATGCATGACGCGAACGGGGCACAAAGTTGGATTTTTTTTTTTCATAACAAGTTACTTGCAGTATGAAAACATATTTCAAAATGGTAATATGCGTGGCAATTCATCGCCAGTGATCGAGGAAACTATACTGTTCTCTCATCGCATCCTTTCAGTAAATCGACTCAATAAGTAACAGCGAATAATACATAACCAATGTCCCTGTGTAGATGACCAAAACAAATAAATGTGCTAACGAACTTGAAGTTGTAATCAACAAATTCTGACATTTTTGTGTTACATTCAGCAAGGTTGTTACACACTTCGTATTCTATATCAACGCGTTCGAAAGGCAGGCACGTTTAATAAAAAAATAAAAAAATAAAGGTGTCGTGCTAACAGCATTACAACGTCAACTGTTGCGAATCGATTCAAGAATGATTCTTGAGCTAGGTGACGTAGTGCAGAGGTTAAACCTTCGGCAGCGCCAGGACGACGGAGCATCTGCCGACGCCCAGTAGTGATTGTCTGGAAGATGGGACCCGAAATACAATGGGATTTGCCGACGCGTCTTTGATAGCAATCTCACGAATTCATGATTGAAGCCGTTGTCGTAGCCATTGTAAGCTCTCCCCGTTCGAGCCGGCCTTCTAAGGTCGGCTCGTCTTTCAACGGTATGCCGCACCTGCTACGTCGAATCGTAGCTGAGTCCTTTCGAGCGCTAACGCCTGTAAGATATTGAACTTGGATTCAAATGGACGCGAATGAGGATTTAAGCGAACGTGCCGTTTCTTTCGGGCGTACATAAATCACTATGCGCAATAGGATGTCCTTCCTTACGTTTCCAGTTATTAGGCGCCCTGCACTACCTCAAATTTGGTAATCGTGAATGCATGAGCATTTTTTTGAAACGATTGCATATACCTCTGGAACGTTGTCGAAGCGGCGCCATCACCGAGCAGGGATGCAACGAAATTGCCGTGTGCTACAAGTAGCATTCACAGCGGTTCCTCAATTGCCATGGACTTCTGCTACCAATCACGAGGTCGAAAGTCCGACTTATAGTGATGGCGGCCACATTTCGATGAGGGGGGGGGGGGGGGGGGGAATACAATAATTCGCCGCTGAATGCGTGGCGAGTGTTTAAGAAATGCTAGAGAGAAGGATTATCCAAGCTGTGTTAGTAAGTTACTCTTCGGGAATTAAAAAGAAAACAAGAAGTTACCACGAGAAAAGACCTCATAAGCCAGGACGCGACGTCACCAGCTCGCGGTGACGACGCGTATTTCGATCGTGTGTGCTGGAGCCTTGTTGCTTTGTTTTCGGTGAAGTTTGACTACATTGTATTCTAAACGAGCCAAAGAATGTAACTTCGCTAGGTTTGTGAAGATTTAGAAAACTACAAACGCCTCCCATGAGAAAAAAAAATTAAATTATGGGGTTTTACTTTCTGATTATTAGGCACGCCGTAGTGGAGGACTCCGGAAATTTCTACCACCTGGGGTTCTTTAACGTGCACCTAAATCTAAGTACACGGGTGTTTTCGCATTTCGCCCCCATCGAAATGCAGCCGCCGTGGCCGGCATTCGATCCCGCGACCTCGTGCTCTGAGCAATCACTGAGCAACCACGGCGGGTGCCCCCATGAGAAGTAAATACTTTGAAATCCATGACGTGATACTGACATACCGCCGGCTAGGCATCGGCGCGAAATATGAAAATGGAGCTTTGACCTTCATTCGCTGTTCCGATAATTCACTTCTTCGATATCAATGCAAACAGCATCCCAGAAGGAAATTTTAATCAGTCTAAAATTACTTTTGTCTTTCTCTTTACAGTCCCTCACTTGCCGCAAACTCAGTGCCCCATGCTTCACGACCCAAGTTGCCGAGAGGTTCACTGCATAGCGGCACATACCCAGGGAATTCATGGCGCAGCTCGCTAAATTGTTGGCGTGAAAGACGTTCATTGAACAGCTGCACATACCCAGTTCCTTTATTGCGCAGCCTGCTAAAGTGTTGGGGTTGCTGTCCTCTAGGAGCCCACATGACGTGGGTTCGAATCCGATTAGCATCGGAGAAATTCAGGGGTCTTTTTCGCAATTGTAAATCCGCACGTACCAAGAGGCGCATTCCTAGCTACCCAAGTTGGCATCATAGACGTTCATTGAAGAGCGGTACGCGCCCGCCGACTCACACCCAGTGCTCCAGAGCGGCGCCGCGTCAAAGAGTTTCTTAGAACAGTGGAACCGATCCAGTCCGGTATCTACAGTGATCCACGTCGGCGCGAAAGACGTTCGTTGGTGAGCGAAACATATGTACTCATTGCCCACATACTCAGTGACCAAGATTGGTCCGACGGTTGGTTTCGAGCCCTTTTTCTTCAGCCCAGCAGCGCGATGCGCTACCCATTCGACCAGGAACTATCCAGTGACCCAGGTAGGTGAGAAGACGGTTAGAAGTATACGTATATAGATGAATGAATAGACACTTGGTTTCCGGAAAATGCGTGAAGTAGCCTAAGAATGCAACCCTTAAAAGGAGACTCAATCAATTAACTAACCAATTATTGAATGAGCACTAAAGTCACTAGCAGTAGAGTGAACGACGCTAATGTAGCCCCAACGTGCAGCCAACGAACTGAGTTTAGGCAATGGAGGCCCAACGGGGCTTCAACATAGTCGCACATCGGTCATGGAGCAGAAGCACTAAATTGGCACAACGACACTGATGGCTCGTTGTTTTTCTAGGTTGCATGTGGCTTACACTGCCCCAGGAATTGGGTTCAGTGACTCAGCCTATGCCGCAAGTAGAACCATGCAGGCTCCATGGAGTTCTTATATTGTTTCTATCTCTGTGCTACTTGCGTTTCTAATAATAGGCTGTCTGTTAGGTTTCCCTAAGTGGTGCAACTTGAGAAAAATTGGGAAACCTTCTATGGCGAGGCTTGTCGAAATGTTTTTCCCCTTCTTACTTGGCATCTGAGTTCTATGCGCACATCGTAAACTTTGTCCTCAAGGCGCAGGTCTTTGGATGAGCGCACTTGGGAAAGGACAGCGTGGGAATGAGAGTTATATAAACTTACGGGAGAACGTGCGGGAGAATGCGCAAAACATCGAAAATTCTATCTGGGCACGAGAACAGGTTCCCTGCCATGGAGGCAACACAATTGTATTTTCAAACAAAGCGCACCAATGAAGTGAAAATTCATTAGTGCTGCATAGCTAAACCTTACCACCACCAATCTGCCATGCAGTAATTGTTCTCACCGCCTCCTTTGACCTAAGGTCCCAATGGAGTCTTTGACTACGGGACCTCCTTTTGTTTTTCACATCTATCAAAACATGTAACCACTTTGAAACAATAAACTCTGAAAGTAGCGGAAAAGTAGGAAGGGAGTATTAGTGTGGTTGATTAACTTTGGCGCTAAGCATTCTAAGTATAGCATTGCGAGAATGTTATCTGAATAGCAGCTGAAAACATGTCTTGTCCTTGTGTTCTTCTAATCTAAGTACGCTTCTTCACCGGCTGTGTAGACAATCTCCCGAAACGTACAACGAGTTTTCATGCGGGCCACGGAAGACTCATTATGTAGGTACAAGAAATCAATTAGAGAAAGCTTTATTGCCATAAAAAACATTGAAATAAAGAAGGAAAAGGAGCAAAGAGGGATATTTCGCAATGGCGGTGTCTGACGTTGCAAAGATCGCGGTTACAGCTGCATAAAATCCAATCTCGGCAGCTTTTTTCTAGAGAAAACAAAATGAAAAAGAAATAAGGAAGGAAAGTAGAAGCGGCACAAAGGGGGTCTTTTGTATTCAACTCAGCTAAGTTTTATCCTAGGAAGCTCCTTTCAAAACGGAAAGCAATACATCAACCACATTGGCGGAGAGGATCCGATCACGACATTATAAGCCGAAAATAAAATATTCTTGTTTAGAAAAGTTGATTACCGGGGCTTATCTCTTAAGGAGCGTTGTGTACACTGCTGAAGGGTATGTTCACGGGAATCGCCAGGCTAGGATGTTTCTTTTATGTTGATTATGTCGCTTAAAGGTTCTGCGGGGTTTTTTATTTGTGACAATTTCATTCTTGTGTTTGGCTCCTCCTTGCACTTTCAGATGCTTGCGCTTTTCTGCTCGAATGCGTCCACGAAGAACCCTTCTCTCTTCAGTTTCCTTCACTCGTCTTCATAACGGGATTAATGAAGCTTATCTCGGTTTCTTTGGTGACACCGAAAGGAATCGATTTGGATTAAGCGTTAACCAAAGGCTATGTTTGTGATTTTAATTTAATTTCAGGGATTTGTGCGATGAAGCAATGTGCGAAACGATTGAGGCAAGGCCAAATATCTGAAATGTTGCCCGCCGTCTTGCATACATGCAAGCAACAAGATACATGCAAGACTCAACAAAGGTCATTTTCTATGTGTAAGTGTGTAAAGTATTTGCTGACGGAGGCATCTGTTTGTCTGCCCCTTTCACCTGACCGAGCTGACAACACAGGGAATAACGATCTTGTTCTAACTGTGTAGCGGAGTAACATGAATGCGGAGTTTGAGAGTCATGAGGATTAACCAGCTAAGATGATTTGACATCTGCGGTCTTCTCTCGTCTGTGAACTTCTAATTTTTGTGAACACCGTTTTGGGCAACAAGAAGCATTAAGAACTCTTAACTCTCATAAACCGGTAACTTTGGAAGCTGGAAACATTAATCACACAAAAATTTTTCAGAACTGGAAACTCTTGACAAGGATGGCAGGTCACGTGCGCTAGCTGGATTCGAAATTATTCCGCGCACGTTATCTCTGAATGCAGCCTGTTAGTTAACGTCGTTTAGTCAGCCGACGTGCCTGTTGGTCTAATTTTGTTTGCGTTAACAGAGGCAGGCGAGTAACAAAGATCAGCTTTCACTCTGGGGACAGAGCTTGTGTTTCTACCAAGGAAAAAAACCGCATGAAGTCGGAGAACGTTAAAGTTAATCTATGACACGGAATATGATGCTGCACTGTTTAAATAGAACGCTTTGAGAGAAGCAAGACACACATCAAACGGGGCGATTCAGGGACACACCAGGTTGACAGCTGCGAAAGGCGCCGTAGTGTAGATTAAGTTGGAACGCTTTGTTCGTTCTCTTGCGAATTTCGTTTACCAACATACGCGACACACAACTGTACGATATACGAGAGTTATGTCTCACCATCATAAGCCGAGCATAACGCTAAACTAACCTGGTCAGTTTGACAGCTGGAAGCTTCTCAGAGCTTACACCTCCGGCAACGTCGCTGATGTGCCGCCTTCTGCTTTGACAGGATCTTTCGGTTCCTGTGCCTCATTTGCTTTTTGCAACAGTAAACGAGAATTCCAGAAATTTTAGCCAGTTTGTCCCAAGACACTCAGGTTTTTCAAGGGTGAGCGTTGTCGTATTTATATACCAGAACTGTCGAGCGCCAGACAGCAGAACCTTACTTTGTCGACAAAGGCTAGTTTTTTTTTTTAAAACTGACACCTCGCTGCCGGTGGGACCCTCTTAAGAAGGACTGCAGCCCTCTCGTAAAGGTTTCAGTCTGCTCGTAAGGACAAACCTATGCAATCCACGTGCAAATTATTGTACATATCCACAGCTTTTTATGCTTAAATTCGGGGTGCAGCAATGAATCTGTGGAATGAATGGCTCTTAAAGATTTAGTAGCTTTCCTAAGAGACACCATCATAGGGGCAAATAATTTATATGTAGTGAACTTTGTCCTTGCTCCATATTTTGTGTGCGTGTGTTATAATTCTTTGAATTTTAGTTGTTTGCTTTTGTAGGTTATACTGCTGCCGTTTTGTGTCTACTTGTGCATTTGGCTTTGATGGTAATCATGCTTCGCTTCTGGTATTGTAAAAATGCACGAAAGCACTCCTTCGTTCGCTTTATTCTATTGTTCATTGGGATGACCTTTGAAGTATCTATGAAATGTTTGTATACAATAGAAGGCTGTTTTCTACAGTCTATACGTCGGGCTGTGAGAAATGTGATATGTATTTTCTATAGTCTACTCATTTATTTATTATTATTAGTTGCAATAGACAGCCCCGCTTATGGCTAGGAACTGCTAAGTGGCTTAAATATATTACTTTACCAATATTAAATTTTAATTCACTTAGCAATTTACAGTCGTGGACACGCCCGCAACACATTGCGTGTGTTGCCTGCACTATAGATAAATAAATAAATAAATAAATAAATAAATAAATAAATAAATAAATAAATAAATAACAATTTCCTGAAGGATAAACTTTTACTCAACTTTAACTTTTCAAATGACTTCACTTGAAAATTATCTCGGAAGCACTCATCCCGGATGAATTGTCCCGGATGAAACACTCATCGCGGATATAAAAGCGCATGTATACGGAGTAATCATCATACCTTGCTGGTCCCAACTTTCTACATTAATGTATACGGAGCCTCGTGAAAATGCTGTAATCATAATCTAATCACTAGTCTTCATTAAAATTGGTACTAATTTCATCTAGGCCATCGTGTCACCATGAACCACGAGCAGCTCTCAAGAAGTGCGTGTTGAATACCCCGAGTTGACACGAAAATTGAGGATGCAGCGCCGATATGGACAGACTACATCATGATGGTACAGCGTCTCTGTGCTTTGACAAAGAGGTCGTAACGACACGAAACGAGTGGACAGTTACTTCCTTCCCTGACCAGATGATGCCTTTCGCTTGTAACCGTATAATCATGTAAGGGTGATTTTCAAGTTCGTAACACACCTCTCGGGTAACAGAGCCGACTCCCAAAAGAAGCGCTTTCTTGGGGTCTCAGGCGATTGTAGCAGTCAGTTGCGCATTAGTAACCACGGCTATCCTCTTCTCATTATTTACCTGCTCGCATTTTAGAAAGGGACCGGAGGGAAAAGCAAAAGGGAATGAGCCGAAGAAAAGTTTTAAGAACTTGAGCAATCAAACGTAGATTTGCGCAACTTACCTATACGGTTATGCGATTCTACCACTAATGCCGCGTGCATCGCTCTTTGGTGCAGTAAGCCAAGCCCGTGCAAATACGTACTGTAGCAATCAGGGTGACGCAACGGTTCGTCAAACGCTCGATGTTCTCGAAGAACTTCTCCAACGGGCGACGAAGTTGCGTAAAAGTTTCGGAGACGGATTTCTCGCTGCGACAAAGCTCGAGTATTATGACGTGGGTAGCGCGTGACTTCAATTTGCTCCCGTCGATTCCGGCTGTACTCTAAAACGGGGCTCAACCGGAGCGTCAAACTCAATTCGAACGACGCATAGGCGCTATACGCGAAAAAGTCAGGTCGACGTTTATAACCTTTAGCGCCCTGAATTATGTGCGAGAGGGTTTTGTTTCCAATGCGGAAACTAAACCGCGTATAGGTCACGAGGCATGGCCCTTTTTTTTTAACGCGAGAAAAGGGCTTAAATTCCTATTATCGAAACTGCGAACGAGGTCAGGATTTGAATGCATGTGGCTCGGATTCTGACGTCTGCTGACGTCATTTCTCGAGGGGCGCTTTTCGAGCGCCTGTTGAAGTGAGCAGCAGTGAACTTCGTGCACTATTGCGACAGGATGCGCTAAGCGGTTGCGAAGAATAGGAAAAATAAAGTTGAGTACCGTATACGAACATTTTACTTGGTAAAAAGCAAATATATCCAAATGCGGCCGAGATATTTGTCGTAACCGTTGACGATTTGGCAAGACGATGATATTTTTTGTTTATACGTCGAAAGGGCTCCTGTCGTCGCAACAAAAGGTCAGATCCTTATACAAAAGAAAAAGGCTGTGTTTGTGGTTTCGACGGTGCCCGGGTTTTTTTTCTGTGCGCCTGTAGCCTCTCGCGGTTTCTGCCAGAATACTACTTTTGTTCCGTCTAAAAAGGATATACGCGAACTTTGAGCAGCAGCGAACAAGGGACATCTTAAAAAGGAAATTTACTCATTAAGAGAGAGCGTCATGTAGTGTTGAAGATACTGCTATCTATAGTGTGCATTTTTTCGTCATAGTGGAAATTCCTGAAATAATGCAAGAAAAAAAAAAGCATTTTGCTACGGCAAACAATTTACTGCTCCGTTTCTCTACTCGTTCGACGTAGAATACAACTTCTAGAAACAAAGTTAGGGGAGAAAGCTGTTAATAAATTATACGTTTAGGAATCGTTCACCTTCTTGGTAACAAAAGAAACTTGCTTTTTTTAATAAAATGTAATTGTAGGAAAGGATGGCACCTTTAGGGGCACCGGGTACTCCTGGTAACACGACAAAAAATTAGGTCACGAAAAGCACCGAGAAACACTAGACATTGTCACAAATTACGAATACGAAGTTCTTCACTCGAGTCCATGTATCCATCTAAACTAGTACAGGAACACACACACGCGGGTGTATGAATATGCACAGTTTTCTAAACAAATAAAAGCACTTGAAAGTGTCTACTAAAAGACACGGTTATTCACAGTTTTGTAGACGCGAGAGAGAGAGAGAGAGCAAATGATAAATGAAAGGTAGGGAGGTTAACCAGGACTGAGCCCGGTTGGCTACCCTACACTGGGGAAAGGGAAACGGGGACGGGAAGATTACGCGAGAGCTATGCTTTTGTCAATGGCCCTAAGGTAGCGTGGCCATAAAGCGTCGTCAGTGAAACGAGCAACTCCCTCGGCAGTAGCGCTTAACCGAAACTTTATCTCTGACCGCTATCTTGCGGCGGTAGGTGTATGCTGGATTATTTTAGTGGGGAAGGGATGCACATTGACTGCGAAAGAGACGGCAAGATTGGCGTCATTCCGGAATCAATAGTCACTGACTTCACAGTCTTGCCCCACACTGTCCATAGCCCGAGCCTTTTGATGCACACATTCATTCGCAAAAAGCGCTCTTGCGGTTTTTGCGATCTACCGGCCTTTGCGAACGCCTTTAACTGGAACGCTTTGTGTGTGTATGTGTCTCCATGTGTGCGTGTTCCTTTTTTTTAGCAGCGTTTTCCTCTCTGTCATCTTTCTAACTCCTATCCCCCATCCCCAGTGTAGGGTAGCAAACCGGAGACTCATATCTGGTTAACCTCCCTGCCTTTCCTCTTCATTCTCTCTCTCTCTCTCTCTCTACATTCCCGCGTGCATTCTCTCACACACACATTCTCCCCAAACCCACAAGTGCATAAATATGTCCCAGTTTCGCCCAAAAGGCGAAGCATCGATAGCAAATTAGTGGACTGCTATACAAATTAAGGGCAGTAGTTTTATCGAACGTATAGACGTGTAAACACACGCACACTAAATTAGCAAGCGTAGTGTCACGCGCGCAAACGCAGACATGAGCACATCTCCTCGATGAGAGTGGAAACTCGATGTCAAAACGCTGCAATGAGAAACGCGGCAGCAGCAGCGAGTGAATTGACCTTCGTGCAGCCGCTCGCATCAAAGCGAAGTAGGCCTCGAAAACACAGTGCAACGCGGACTCTGTGCCCATCGCAGATGGCTTTCAAGATACAGTGGCCCAGGCGGGCGCGCGCAGCCGCCCGGGCCGCCCGGAATACAACGCGCAACCTCCTCCCTACCCTTACCCCGAAGCCTTGCGCGCGACGCAAAGCGGCGCGCTTCCTCCCCGCTTTCGTCCGTTGCGTGCACGATATTGAGCCATGATCGCCAGCTCACTCTCGCAAACTTTCACTCGTACATACACGTGGCGTCGGGTTTATCGCCTTTGGACTTTATACGGAACCTTACGGTGGCGCCGAGGGCAGAAATTGCCATCGTAATAATAATAATAATAATAATAATAATAATAATAATAATAATAATAATAATAATAATAATAATAATAATAATAATAATAATAATAATAATAATAATAATCAAGTGCGCGAGTAAACGCATTAAAGTATAACACCTCGCTGCAACCGCGTACGTTCCCGGCAGTGCACAGACAGTGCAAATAGGCAAAACGCTCAAATGTGGGCGTAGTGTGTAAAAGTTGGCTTCTTCAAACGTCACAGAGGCTGTACAGGAAAGCAATTGTTGCGGTTGGGCCACCGCCTTGGTTTTGAGCCTAAAGCGCTCCGTTGAGCACGAGGTTACGGGTTTGATTCCTGGCTGCGGTGGCCGAATTTTGATGAAGGCGAAAGAAAAAAACAACAAAATTATCCTGTTCTACAAAGCGTCAGGTTGTCAAAATTATTCCGAAGTCCTCCCCTACAGCGTCCCTTACAGACTGAATATTGCTTAGCGGCAGTAAACTCCATGAATGAAGTTTTACGCGTGAATGCGTGTCATTTTTCTGGCTAGGTGCAGCGGCGTAAATGAACGCACAACGCCTGAACGTATTTGGCGATCTCTTTATAGGGCGTCAGCAATGACGTCACTACGAACTATATAAAGCAGATATATGGAGCACACTGATATCAGTCAGCAAGGGGAAAATATCTCGTTTCGCGAGATTAAGTCTCCAGACGCCATCTGGCACATAATGCAGTGGTAAACATCAGAGAGAACACTCTTCTGAACCGAATAGGTTGCAATATTTTTGGGGGGCTTGTTTTTGCTTCGGCACTGCATCGCACGAACGTTGAACGTGCAGAACTCGTAATCCCCGTAATCCCTACCGACTCCGGAGTAAACCTCTCAGGTGCATTGAGCACGAGAGTCCAACACAAACACATCCCAAATCCTGCCGGTGCTGTCGGCAGAATGAAAGAACCAGATAAAAAGAAAGAAGCAGCAGCGATGTATAGGGAGCGTCTCCGTCCTGGCAGAGTCTTAATATCTGTCGCAATCCGCGCGTTCTCCCGTCGAAGCGCGTTGGCATTCCCCAGAACGGCAAGAATCTCGCATTACTTGCGCAAAGTGCGAAACCGGGTCAAACCGAGAAAACAGGGACGGGTTTCCAGCCCTTATCTTTATGACGGTAGGATGAGGAAACGAGCGTGCGAATTTCAATAGCGCCAAAGAACTTGATTAGCAAGCTGATGCTTTGGCGATGAAAAAGCAGGACTCAATTGTAAAGGACTGGGAAAGACGAGATGCCTCTTGTGGTACGTGAGCTGAATGAAGAGAAGGCATGCGTGCGGTGATGAAACTTATGATGAATAGAAGAGCAGAACAGCACATTTTTGGTTGCAAAACAAGACAGACAGAGAAACGAGTACTTAAAACCCACACCACAGGAAAATTATTTTGTTATAAGAGCACACATTGATTGACAACCATGTTTAAAGACACTCACACCTTGCAGGTCGTGTATTTTTTTCAACTATTGTTAAAATTTCACTGTTTCTCGACCGTCACCTTATGTGTTTAGCAGAAAACGAATTTGGGGACTGTGAAATATAGGTATAGCTAGAAATATGGGTATATAGCGAGAAAATGACATAAGAATGCGCCCTCATCGAATTGTTCGGCTAAAGAGTGTCGAAATCTCCCTGCAGGCCCAAACCTTACTCGAAATCGCAGTCGTAAGTCTTGAATCTGGCTCTTATCGCGGCTCTTCCTTTTCTGAGGGATTCCCAAAGTGTGGCCATCGCATCAACCTCTTCTCAGGGGTTCCGAGGGACTCGCTCGGAGGCATTGCGATAAAGCTTGGTAGGCGAGCCATTCTGCATTCTTAGAATGTCGATGCGTTAGCCGGTAATCGAATCCGCCACTTTTTGCTCAGCAGCAGTACAGCATAGCCATTCCGCCCACGGAATCGCTGGCTTTTTAGATAAACATGGCTGTGGAACACAGAATGTATAAATAAAATTGGGCTTCTAAAACTATATCGGAAAATCGATGGTTAGGTGTAGTAATAGCTTGCATTGTGACATACGAGTCATCACTACTTTCTTTGATGGAAAGCACCACATTTAACCACACTTTATTGCGTGTTGGGAGCCTTAGCCACAAGACAATTAACGAGTGAGCTTTCTGTGACGAACGACAAGGGCAGAGAGAATTAAGGACGACTTCTTGCGAGAAACTGACAACGTCGCGAGCATCGCAACAATAGTTGCCGAGAAAGCACTCACATGATTGTGCCCCTGTCGTAAGTGTAGGTTTCTAGTACGGAAAAAAAGGAGTCGCATAAATTTTTTACCGAATATTCGGGTGTAGCCGGCTCTGATGAAGCTTACCTGCCGGTTCGTGCACAGCTATTAAGAAAAGAAAATGTACGGCTAGCCACGTCATGGGAAAGGTCTGAAGCTACCCTACAGAACACAACAACGACAACGACAGCAACGACAAAAAAAAAGCGCGGCTGCTACGAATGGGAATAGGAATAAGTATGATCTTCCTATTAACAGGAAACGGGGAGTAAGCAAAGAAGTCGACATAGAGAAAATGAAAAATAGTGGGTGATTGAGTGGCATGAGCGGCGAAAACTCATCAAAAGAGAGCCTAATGACCCCGTAGAAAAAGGACAGTTGTTTATATCCAGAAAAATGTGAATGGTGAAAGCGATATTCTCGCGGTGCAGCAAGCTTACTGTCAGGCTATGTAGTGGTCCAACGTTATTTTCAGTGAATGGCGAAGAAGGCGTTCCGGTTTATTTTCTCCGCATGAGCTTCAGTTTCCGCTGATGGCACCGCAGCGAACCGAGTTCAAGCGTTTCTGTAATGGCCTCGGGTTCCTGTTGTTTGATTGACCTAGCTGATGCGACGCATTGTAGAGAAATTGTAACGTTATACGTTGGGTTTTCGAGAGTTGTCGTGTTTGAAAGAAAATTTGCGATGCCATCTTTATGAAAACGAGTAGTCCCGAAGTAGTAAAACACGCCAATACATGACGTTTATTGTGCGACCTTCCTTTTTCCTGTTTTTTTTGCTGTCTCACTTCAGAGAGGAAAGCACAAATGTAAAGAAACACACCTTACAGATAACCAGCAAATAAAGTTGCCAACTTTCCAAGATCAGTGAAGAAATAGCAAAGAAAAACTAAAATCGTAAGCAAAACGTAACGGATAGAAAAAAAGAGGAAATCATTCACAGCTGCCCCAAGTTCCCCGCCGCATGAGTGAAGCGATGCCATCACCGTTGTGAATGTCAGTCTCGCTACCATTATCATCATCGAAATCGTGTTAACTCCACTGCTGAAGAAGGACCTCCCCCAGCTATCTTCCGTTGAGCCTTTGTCCTAAATAAATTTTCTTTCCGGAAACGATATGGGAAGCCGATACCGTGATTAAGACTTCAGTAGAAGCAAAACGACGGCCGAGAATTGGCGGTAATATTAAGGCTTCAGTGGCACCATCTGCGCCTGCCAATATAAGGAGGCCTATTGCCATTAGCGAGCTCCCATTCCATACTGGTTTTTCACATTGTACGAGATGGCCGCTGCATAAAAAAAACCAGAAGGAAGCGAACAGAAAAAAGCATGCCCGACAGACGTGCTACGCAAGCCTAATTCTGACTCCTGCGAAAGTTTCCTTTCCATTGATCTTTGCCTGCGCTGCATCGGTGTGCATCTTATGCAAGCCGACACTCCAGTGTGAGGCAATTTTTGGCTTCTTCCCAGAGTGCCGCATTTCGGGAAACTTGCTGTATATCTGGCACGTTGACTGGCACATAGCAACGACTAAATATGAGTTACCAACTCTTCTAAATGTATTTAAAAAAAACGTGTTGGTTTGTTTCGAGAAATAGCGATATTAAATAATCATGTCGGCACTGATGCCACGTGCATGAATTAGAGCGTTCTTGTGGTGAGATGTTAGATTGCCTTTCAACAGTTGATTAACGGCGCAGTAGTAGGTTCATCGCCGCTGGCGTCCTGATGCGTACCATGAGGTGGCAGGTTCGATTCGTTCGTACCTGATGTTTGGAAGCCGCATTTTGATGGGGACACAGCTAAAACGCCAGTGCAGAGGCACTGCGCTGTGCTTCAAGGAGACTAAGTCAGCTGACATAGAACATGGCATCTTGACTATGGTGTCGCTTTACGGAATCAATCACTGGTCAGTCAATCGATAAGTCGAGCGGTCAATCTGTTGGTCGATCGATTGGTAAATGATCTTGTTTGAAGTGTATATATCAGTTTGCCTATATGATTCTACGATCATTATTTTCGCCTGTTGAATTGTTTGTGCATTCACGAAACATCGCATTCATTCTGTAAACGTCTGTCCTCTCGCCATCTGAATTTGAAAACATAGAATTTTCTCTATTACCCAGGTCGCGTTACTCACCAGGCATCTCTTCTTTCTTCGCTCGGAGCTTTGATGCCCTCGTTCTCACGATGAAAGAATGTGACAGTCGCAACTTTTAACCGCTATGTCCAGCGAGCGTTACTTGTGTGGTGCTCATATTTGATATCGGTCGCAATTAAAGATTTGTTCATGCGCACTTATCTGACCCAGTGTGCATTGAGCAGGGTTTTTGAAGGGTTGTCAAATAACCGATTGTGGCGAGATAACTCAACTAACGCGCGACGGCAGCTGCGAAACAGGAGGCGTCGCTTACTGTCTTTGATTACGTAAAACTTGCGTTTCAACATTCACAGCCTAACCTTCGAGCTTTTACTGAGCGCGTGCCGAATCGAAAATGCCGAGTGTGTTATTGACATTTTGTCAACGGCTTTCGCCCAGCGTTTCGCTGTCGCATGAATAGACAGAAATGACACGAGGACATAATCAGATAAAAGAAACAACAACAACAACGCGTGCCTTGACATCTACGCACGCGAAAAGATGTCCAATGTGGCGGATATCAAAAGACACGATAGTACAATCTGCACTCTTTGTACAGCCTAAGAAGAAACTATTAAAAAAAGAGAAAGGGGAACGAATTCTCAAGAACGAATTCTCAGGATGATACCAAATTAGAGATGATGTTTTCCGACCTTTCCTAATATATGCATTCGCGGTCCAGTTACTTTCGGGCTTCAATGCATAAATATTATTTTCTTTAAAAAGTAACTGGAACAACGGTGCATTTTTAAACCCAAGTTTGACGACCGGCGCATATCTAGATAACTATGTCCTCCAGAATTTTCTTCTTGTATTTCCTGAATAGAGTTATTTCTCTCTCTCTCTCTCTTTCTCTCTCTTTCTTCTAGCTTTGATCATGTCATATTAACCTGTCCAAATAGAAACGTTCGTTTTCTATTGTCTATGGCTCGTAGTATCACATGCTACAATTTGTAAATGTGCCATAAAGTAAATGGTTTAAAACATAATTCGCTGTGTTTTGTTAATTAGTCCAGTATACGTTTCGATTTTTTGTACAAGCAATGTCCGCCTTTTCGAGTAGACCAGCTCAAGGACTAGAATTGTGCAATCTGCCAGAGGCAATTTCTAAAGATTACTCCATCTCTTCACAAAACCACCCGGTGTCGTTTCGTTTTTTATGCTAGGAGTGCCACCAGACAAGCCTCTCGAGAATTCATGAAAGTGCTTCCGCTTCTCACTTAGAAGAAGCGCATTAGAGCTTGTCTTATCGCGGTGGTTGACTGGCTTACTCATGATGTACTGGTGACAGTTGGAGAAGCGCTAATGGAAACCTTGTCGATCGTAGGAAGACTAAATACTTATATGTGTAGCTACGCATGCTAGCACGTACTAGGGTAAAAAGGGAGGCTGTGGTTGACAGCCTACCCGGCCTGGCTATCGACATGACTGGCTGCAATACCAAATTATTCGTAGCCTACGGATGACAGGCGTGAAGGGAGGCACGCGGAATAGTTTATTTAGCCGAGCTGACTCCTCGTGCAAACGCAAAGGTACGCATAAAATGAGGGCAATGAACTCATGCGCAAACAGGTTTTTCCTATTGCGCGCCAGAAATGTTTTGCAACTACAAAGTACTGATTAGACCCGAACATTTGACGGCTAGCGCAGTGTCCAGGGGGAAATACACACAAAACGCGGCAGCAGAACACTCACATGGACATAAAAAAATATAGAAAAAACTCCTTGCGACAAACTACGGTATGATGGTATTACTCTATGCACTAGACTGCGAGCTAAAATAAAAATGAATATAATAATGTAAATAGAAAGCACTGAAGCACACATATACAGTTAAACGTAAAAATATCTTTGGGAAATTGATTCCCGGGAATCAAAAATAATTTGCTTCTATATTTTGCAGAAAACACAAACTTCTTAAAAATTTCACGAGCAGGTATTTTGATCCAAACAAATACAGACCCCAAACAACTCCACAAGCTTCCTTTTTTAGACTTGCCCACACGGTGTGAGATTAAGTTGACTATACGTCACCACTGTGGTTTCACGCGCTGTAAATCTAAATAATGCGAGGCGCGGCCAATCGTTGGGAAGCATGATTTCGTCTATACTGTTGCCGATTCTGATCTTGTTCACTGACCTGACAGCCAATGTACGAAGGGACTCATGCATAAACTTAACTCGCACTAGTTTAGTCGAAAAACATTATTATTATGAGCGCGATATTTTGTAATCGAACGAATGGATGGAGGTTGCTCTACTACCCTTGTGCAAGAAGATTGCGCATTTTCAAGATAGTTATGGTGTCATCGCGGAGAACGACGTAGCATGTGGGAAATGGGGCTCATTCCGTCAAGCTTGTTCGCGCACGAAAGCTTTCGCTTGTTGAACGCGCTTGAGTGCAAAAAGGAAAACAAAAAGAAAAGAAACGCTGTTATGCGTTGCTTAGTGCAGAAGCAGATCCAATACCACCGCTATTATGCGATGATCGCTTTAGTGAAACACGCTTTTGAACGTTCGTTTATGCCAGTGCGGCGGCGTGCTGATGACTACGATCGCTGTAATCCATTGCGTCTTGCGAAGTAACCGAATCTAATCGAGTGATTTGCGGAGAGAAACGAGGTATTCTGCTTGGTTGAAGAAAAACCATAGATGTAATGGCATATTTCCTTACCTCGCCTTCGGATGAGCCGCGTGGGAGTAAGCGCTCATTCTGGTTAGAGGTCCGGCGCTCTTTGGCAAGACCTGACCATAGCATCCATAAGTGCCACATATTATATAGTTCTGGTTCGACATCGAGTCTAGATGGAAGGTGTCGTGTCTCCTCCTTACATTCTTTGAGTGTGGCATGTGCTTCTTCGCAAATCCTCGTACTACTTATCAAGTTTGTATTGGCGTTTGTTTTTCGTTTGTTCTGCTATTTCTGAGGTTCGCCGGCATAGTAAGCTGCTTTAAAATTTGGCGGTGCAGTTCACAGGGTTGCGGAAAAATGGCCAGCGCACACTTGATCAGCCTCGGTCGACCTGGGAAGCACCGTAACCTTTGCAGGCCTGTTCAATGTAGACTGTTTGTAACTTTCGCGTCAAATGTTTCTGCTCAAACTTTTTACTATCCAACAAGCCATTTATCTTAGACCAGCAAGCGTTATCACATGTCGTTGTCTCTTCACCACAGTGTGGAATTGCGATGTTATAGCGTCGTCTTACGACGTAGTGAAAGGCATCGAGTCTGTAGCAAGACGCTCACTTCCGCCCTTCAAGCCCATGAATGCTTTGGCTGGTCTGAAATTTGTAGTGTTAGTGACCGAAGAGTATAGACGTATATATTCTTGCATGCATGTGCGCGCCCGTGTGTGTGTGTGTGTCTGTGTGCTTGTGTGGCATGCATGCATGCGTGAATGTTTGTGTGTAAATTGCACACATTCCTTAATAGATCCTCAGAATAGGTAGTGCGAAGTTCCATTTCATCTTTCTTATTCGCAGAAATGTATTTATAGAGGGGGGTTGCGCCTTCGAGCGAAAGTATACAGATCACAGAATCGTCGAACTAACTGAATCTGTGCGTGAAGACGATCTATGAAGACGAGCACGCTAGAAATGTCGCAATGTCAAGTTTGTAAAACAGTCGTCAATTTTAGGTTGCATTAACAAGCAAAGAAGAAAGTCGCCTTCGTTGTGAAATCCCCAGTCCCCATACTTTTGCTTAAGGGTGTACAACGATTCAAATAAAACAAAAATGCACAGCCGATAAAAAAAAGAGTGTGTGTTTGACAGCGAACACAACCTGTGCAAACACAAATGAACACACAAATACCCCAGTGTGACGCATTTTTGAATCTGAATATGACAAAAACAGAAGGGAAAGCAGGGCTGAGAAGCAGAAAGCGAAGTATTCCGCTGAAAATCTCAATCCGCGAACGGACGGGAATCCGCGCAATCGATCAAGATTTTCATCCGTGGATGCCTGGCTACCCTCGCCGTGGGAGCACCTTCGAGTATGCTCCCTCGGCGCTCGTCGTGGTGCGGTTGGCCGACCGATTTACCTCGACGTGAGTGGGTGCGCCGCCGCAACAACGCAGTGCGTGGCTGGGAAGCTTACACTTCGCCGGTCCTCAGGTGAAGGGTTTTGGGAAGATCTCCTTCGTCGAGTTTTCATCGAACTTGACGTCGCTTGTTCCCGTGATGTAACACCAGCAGGATAGAACGACAGAAGGTCCAGTAAAATCTGTGAGCCAAACAATAAAGCGCCCACGCCAAAGTTGCCGCGAACTTTCTCTAAGCATGATTGCTGTTGCTCCTGCAAATCTTTTAGACAGGTGTGGGAACTCCGCCTATATCTCTTCTTTTCTTTTTTACGCTCTGTGGAAATACTCAGTCGCGAACATTCTTCCATAAAGATTGAGTATGATCAAAATAGAAACCGTATCAGGGAATACTAAATCCACACATTTCACCGCTGTGGCTTCTCAGTATCTATGCGTTTGTGCTGCAGAGCACGAGGGGACAGGTTTGATCCCGGCTGCAGCGGCCACATTTCTATGAAGACGGAATGCAAAAACGCTCGTATATCGTGCATTGAGTACCCATTAAAGAACCCCGAGTGGTCGAAGTTAATCCGGAGACCTGCGCTGGTGGCTTGCCTCATTAGACACTGCGCAATGCAACAACCTAATTTTTGTCCATTAAGCGATCATTCGCACCTTGAACTGATTTATTTGGAATACGGCATCTTCTTAAATGAATACCGCGATCTTCAGTAGAGCAGTTTGACGTTTTCAATGCGCTCGACGTCGTCGTCGTCTGCTAAAGTAGAGTGCTTGCTATGGCCTCCGAAATACGTGCACAGGCACCGCCATTCTCAGGCTCAGCATTGCGCACACTCCCAGCAAGGATCGTGAAGTGCCAAAGCTGCTTGATGGTGCCGTAGTTAGCGCGACCGGCTTTCAACGGCAAATTGCGGCAGGAGTATGAGTTTGATTTCTAGTGTGTGGGGGCGGCCAGCGCTGTTTCCTTTTTTGGAGCGAAGGTTTCTTTGCGATTCATCCCGGACTTTTCTGACCGTGACTGCCTGGTGCTACTGCTTTCTTGAAAATAACTCATAGTAAAAAAAAAAAAGGTCAAGCAAGTGTCGACGAGAAGTACGGTGGCTCAAATGATTATATGATTATGTTTTGATTATACTTTTCTATTCGGTCTCTTTGTCATGTTCATCATTCAGTCATTTAGTCTCTTATTCGTATCGTATTTCACGAGCAAGTGCAATGACTTTGTCTTCTTCACCGCGGACACTTGTTTGACTCTATTGTTTTTTCGACCAAGACACCAGTTGGGCCAATCCCGCAGACGGTGCAATCTGTGGTGTAATGTTCTTAATTTTGGGCAATATTGATGCTAGTTACTCCTGTACCATTAATGGTAGCTACTTCGCGACTAATTCCCGCTACTAGTAGGCACCACCGTAGCCGCCTTCTAAACACCACCGTATCGCTCGAACCCTGCCACGAAACTTCCTCAGTTTCACAAAAGTGTGCCGTATGGTGGCTTTGCCTCAGCAAGATATGGCCTAGGGCGGTGCACCCTTTACAGGGGTAGAGTGCAACGTGAGCACATTTTGATTATCTATTGACGCTAATCACCCCCGTACCGTTAACTGTAACAAATGTGCATCTAATTCTTGTTTCTTGTGGGCACCGCTGAAGCTGCCTTCCTGTCACGATTGCCTCGCAGGAGCTCAATTTAGTCCAAGCACACTCGCTCCATTTCCGAAAATTGGGTCATACGGCCGGCTTTGTCTCAACATATCTACCGCGGTGGGCATTTTGCAGAAGTACAGCGCAACGGGATAAATTTTTTTATTTTAGTGATTATTTTCCAATGTATATAATTCAACTTAAGAACTCAATTTTCGCTTTTGGTCTCGTTGAGACCTACATCGCGATATATCTTGCGACTCGCTACGATACCCTGAACGTGCGAAGGCATAATTTTCTTTTTCTTTCTAGGAGTTTTTACAAGACACCCAGATCCCAGATGCGCCAAGCCTGTGCGAAGTCAGCTAAGAATAGCCTGCCTTCAAAAACTGAATTACGTGTCCGACTGTGGGGCCGAACCTTCGTCCCCCAGCACAGCAGCCCGTTGCTTTAACCATTAGGCCACAATCGCACGTGTACATCTGTCGTACCTACGCCTCGTAGCTCTTTAGGATCACTGCCTTGTGTGTCACATTGCCTAACAGTGGTGCGTGAGAGCAAAGGCACATGCGCCGGTTTGCGTTAAGCCAAAGATGCAGGACTTAAATGGGCAAATGTATAAGGTTTCATTAACTGCTTCACGAAAACTTTGCTTTACCAAGATTCCCAGATGTGCATTGGATCTGCATGTTTTTTTCTTCGCCATGTAAAGAACGTGAGCTTGATGAGGAAGCGATGACCTGATAATGACTGGACGATGATTTGGAGGGCGTAAGAAAAACGATACACGAACGTGCAGACAATGCAAACCCTGTTTTTAGTTTCTAGCTGTTTAACAGCAAAATATAGTTGTGTAATGCGAATCGATGAGTACTTTACGAAGAAATCGGGAAAAGAGAGATTTGTCTGAATTTAGGTGAGTGTACAAAAATAGCAATCACAAAACTACAACGCGCAGGGGCCGTGGTCTAACACTAAATCCAATTCCGATCATCCAATAGGAATATAACTGATTGCCGTAAGGGGCTGCGTATGTTTATTAAATGGCAAGATTGAATATCATGATTTTATAGAAGGTGTCTTTTTCTATAGGATTGGTTGTTGTAAAATGGCCCCTTGCCGTATAGGCAACAGAAACTAAGGGGAAAATAAACTACTCCGCTCTCGTATGCTGAAAGGCAGTTTTTCAACGGCTCCTCGTTTAATTAAAGAAAACAGGAGGCTTTCCGGCGATCGCGAAATTGCGCAAGTGCCACTCGACAGTGGTGTCGAATGCGATGGCGTCATCATTGCTTTCATTTACGCCTATTTCTACTTTGGGACGTTTCTCTAGACGCCCCAATCCGCATTCGCTTTCGAATTCGCTAGCACTTCTGACTCGGTGCTAACGATGAAACCACGGGACATCCTCTTTGCTCTTCCGGGTTGCGTGGGTGACCGGGGATAGTAAACGTTGGGCGTTCGTCCGGCTAAACGTGAAACGTAATGAAACCTCGACGAAACCAGTGACACATTTAACTCTGTAATGCTAAAACACAGTTTCACGTCAAGGAAAATTCGAACAACTTGTTTGCGGGTGTGTTAAGATAAGAACAGATTAAAGCGGGTCCCGATTTTTTCTTTTCAGCAAAATTATACATGAGATGGGAAAATCTCTCTGTAGAATCGAATCAACCTCTGTTTTGCTAGACGTGGCGTGGATTTCCAGAAAAGAAGGTTGTAATTCACTAAAGGTGAAAAAGAGCCTTTTTGAGGATTGCAAATTTTAGAAGTTTGAAGACAAATTGCTGTATAGCAACACTGTACACCGTGAAGATTCTTTTTAAATTTTAGGCTATTTGGACTATTAGCCCCAGTAAACTTAGACTTATGCCATTCAGAATATTAAAAATAATGCCCAACATTCCTTTTCTAGCAAGTGCCTCTAACTGACCCTGATATCAGTGGCTTGTGGGGGCATTTTAGCTAAGGCGACGAGGTTACAAAATTTTCTGACGAATCGACAAATGGTTTTTTGCAAATTAACTCTGTAATTTGCATCTACATTACATACTTATTTCGTAATAACACTCAGAAAACGACACAGTTGCAATGCAGCGAAAATTGGCCAATTTTAAGGGTGCCTAATAAAAACAGTATACTCCGATTTTTATTAAACTTTTACACAATGTCCTAGCAGGACTAAACTATGTAGTATTGCAAAACCTGTTGCAATATTTCATTTTAGGCTGAAAAGCTGAGCCTAGTTTTAGAGCTATGTATGGCCATCGTATTCACTGTGTAGGTATAATAATAAAATCCAAATCACATTCATAGAGTATTCCGAGCTAATTTTTGTGGTAGCTAAGGAAAGTGATTTAGATTGTGCTTTTTAACTCTGCCGAGTTACGAAATGAGCTGAGCTTGGGTTTTGAGGGCACCTGTATCCATATTTTTCCTATTGTACATTGGAATAGCAAGCACGCGAGAGTGCGCAAAGCGAGTTGTTTAAGGTTGGAATGGGGGAAACTACTTCTTGTACTGATCTCCAATTACACCTGTTATATGATATGTTCCGGTTTTATATGACTGATGCAGCAGCTTAGAGGGAAAGAGTGATCCCGCCCCTGAAGTGGGGAAGTTATGTGGGTGTGTTCAGATAAAAACAATCGCAAAACAGGAGCCAAATAAATCTTGAAGATAAGCTTTTCTTATTAGACAGAAATATTCTTCCACGCAATGTAACCGAGACAACGTTTACAGCAGACGTCATTATTCTACACACACACACACACACACACACACACACACACACACACACACACACACACACACACACACACACACACACACACACACACACACACACGCACACGCACGCACGCACGCACGCACGCACGCACGCACGCACGCACGAATGTAACTGAGACTAAGTGCAAAAATGTCGTTATGGAGCCGCAATATGTTGCATCCTAAAAAGGCATGTTGTCTAGAGAATACCTTTTTATACACATTAAACGCTTTAAGCTATATCGATACAACCTTTATTCATGGAAATAAAGTGAATTGAGCTTAATTTGACACAGCACGGCATGGTCAAAAACGGTGCAACTTCCTTTTCTAGTGACAAGCGTATAATATGCAGGAGGTGTAAGACTAGTGCAAGGAATTCAGTCATTCCGTATCCGGAAGAGCGTAAAATCTCAGCAAGGAAATTCAATTTACGCTGCGCGGCGTGCAAGCAGAGATTGGAAGAAGCTGCGAATGTGGAGTTGGCGCAACTTACCTCTCCGACTGCTTACTGGCTGGGTGTGAATAGCGCAAGAAGTTGCATTCCAAAGTCCTTAACCTGAATTTGGGGTTCTGTCACTCTCATGTAAATTCCTCCCACGATCCCTATCAATTCAAGCTGTAAGTGATAAATTAGTGAATCTCCTTAGACAATACGCAAAGGTCCGTAAAACAGGCTTTTCCTACGTAGCTACCTCGCTTTATCCAATATGGCTGCGTTGGTATCAGTAGCGCTGTTAAAGCTGAAACACACGTTTTGAAACCTCTAACGGTGTGAGAAAAAGAAGGCGGTAGGAATGATGTGAGCATCCCGCACCTTTACCTTTCAGTTACGATTTTAGCCCGAAATACGCCATCTCGGTTACGTCAAAGCAGGTGTGCGGTGAAGCGCTCATACCCTCTGAACAATCCTTTATCACAATAAATTATTCGGACTGCCTGCACGTTGAGAGACGCGTGCTCAAAAAGCAAATTTCGGGACTTTTTCGCAACAAAGAATACTGGGGGGGGGGGGGGGGGGGGGAGAGGCAAGTAGTCAAAATTATCTTGAACCAGTAACTCTAACAGTTTAAAGTTACAAGCATCTTTATCGGTGTACTATGTTTTAGTTTTGGAGTGATAGGTGTTTATTCTTCTAAAATCTGGAAATCACAAAAATGCTTGTCTACACTTTTAGTGAATTACAATATTTTTTTCCGTACATACATGCTGCGTCTCGCAAAACAAAGCCTAATTCCTTTCGACAGTGACATATGCCCACCTCATATAAAATTGTCGCAAAAAAAAAAAATGTTTGGAACCGCCTTAAGTCTCTTCTTATATTAACACGCCATAATAAATTCTGGCCAAGTACGAGTGCACACCCACCAACAAAAGAAAAAAAAGAAAGAAAGAAAGAAAAGAGACAGCAATAAAATGTTCTTTGAGTGATAACATAGTTAGTAGAGTAATAATTTTTGAATTAAACTTTTCTTCAGAAGGTGTGTGTCTGGCATGGTATGCTGTATGGGAGGCGGAGGACATAGGGGTATTTTAATGTCGTCATTCGGAGTGCAGGGCCACGTGGCACGCTTGTTCAGCTATTTCTTCGCACGTGGGCAAAGAGCTGCTGAATCGCCATCTTCGCGACGAGCCTCCACTGTTAACACCTACGGGCTGATTCTCGATAATAAACGAGATTCGAGATCGAGCGAGCGACTGTGTTGATTTTCTTCTTACTAGTGGCGTGCCATCAACCGTGACGGCGTAGGTTCCGCGTGTCGACCATAACAAAATTAATTTGTTGCTTCTTAATCGAAAGACGTCAGTTTCAGCTACGTGTAGTTTAGCGGCAAGCTTCCGCCTTTCGCGGAATTAGCAGCAGGAAATCAATCAAGCTTGTGTACCGAGGTTTCCGCGAACATTGCGAAAAACTAATCAGCGACGTAATTAACGTGGAGCCGCAGACATCCGGTGCGACTTCCAAGAGTTTGCAGCGTCGTTCGGAGGGCAACAGCTTGCGCTTGATGGCGTTATTAACACGCGAGAGTCACACTTTGTTTGCCGAAGCGTGCGAAAAAGCACGCTTCGAACGACGGTGGGCTCAAAGTAAACTTAATTCGTTCAACGGCGTCAGCGTTCCTCTGAACTCTCTCGCTATTCAGACGACGTCTCGGTGGGCGCTGGCAGGCTATCATATCAGTTCAAGCATAAGTTCTTTTTTTAAAGAATTTTCAAAACTTTCGATAACGTCAGTTTATTAAGTGCCTTTTTCGTGTGCCGGAAGACGGAGGATGGTAGCTGGCTAGCTATTTTATCTTATATCTATACTCCACAATGTTCTGTTGTCACCGAACATTGTGTAATCTGATTTCTGGTTTTACGCGCGGCGCGAATTGTGCAGTACTTCCTGGAAAGCACACGGGCACCGGCAATTACGCTGGGACCTTCGCCGACTCGCGTATAAAAGTCGGCACGCTTGTCGGCCGACTGTTCTCACCGCTATTGTTGCGCTTTGAGTGTAGCCTGCTTTTCTGGACGCATGTTCGCTAAATCAGGAGTTTGTTTCGCAATACACAGTTTTTGCCACTGTGTTCTTCGCAGTCGCTACAACATGACAGTAATAAAGGAAACATCAGACATCCCACGCAATCGTAGCAGTTGCTACAATGAAAACCCATACGCGTTCCTCGAAAGAAAAGCCTCGCAGTTGAAGAAAAGTTCGTCCTGGTCCGGGACTCGAACCAGGAACCACCGCCTTCGCGGGGCAGCCGCTCTACCATCTGAGCTAACCACGCGGCTAGCAGATGGCAAGGCGAAGTCGAATTTGGCAACAATTCGAAGCAAAGGCAAGAGTGGTACAGTGTAGCAATTGCTGCGATTGGGTGGATGTCTGATTTTCTCTTTATGAATTACTTCTCTCCACCTTTGTGGGTTTCAGCAGAATTATTCCGTCAAACGTGACGATATATAGGGTCCCAATTCACTGCAGCATCAAACTATTTGAATTATTATTTTCTGCTCAAAAGCCATGTTCTACAAATATACTTCATCCTCCCAGTATAAGTTTATTGCTCCACTTATTTATTATTTGGGTATTGCCATTTCTTGCCACCTTAGGCTCTCGAAAGGGTGTCTATTCTTACCTTTGCTCCCAAAAGAAGATGTCTTTGAAAAGTTCAATTTCTTCGGCGAGTTTTCACTTTCTTCTTCTTCCTTTTTCTTTTTCGTGTGTTTCAACGGCCCGTCTTTTCATTTCCTGTTTTCCAGCGAGATGGGCCCACAGCATTGTCCGCGGGTGCTTGTAAGTTTGGAACCATTTCCGTTTTTATCAGCCAGGCTTCTAAACCAGCCGCAGGTCCCCTGCCTATTGCGTCTCTGTAACACCTACTGCCAGGTCAATACGGCACAGGACTGCAGGGCCGGTTTACTTGCGCGGGAGAATGTCGGAGCGCCTGTAAAGTACACCAAACACTCGGTAAAAAAATTCTGAATTGGAATGAAAGCCCGGTTTGTAACCGTAATGTTCCTTCCGTGCCATTCACTTCGCTGGGAGCAAATATAGCCATACGGCCACTTTTAAAATGTTCCAATTCCGTGAATATTCTCAATGCTTTTTTCTGTTTCTCATTCTTTTTGCAGTCCTTTCCATGTTAAAAAATTAACAAGAAGCTCGAAGGTTTCGAGTTCTACGTGTCTAACCACGAGCCGAAACGCTCGTCAAAGCTCGACATAACACCGGCATGGTCCCGAAGCTTCGGGACACACTTCATCTTTCGCACCATACACTAGGGTCAGGTTGCGCGCGTAGGCAAAAACCTTCACAGAGTGCTCTCAAAGGTTTTAGTCTCTTATCATGCAATGATTGAGAACTTCTCTACGTGGGGATTCTAAATACAAGGTATATATCACAAGTCGCAATGCTGGCCCTTGTCGCAGCGACTGACTTGTTGAGCAAGATAGTACCTGTCGTACAACCATTAACGACAAGACGCGTATACACTTGCCTGTACTTCAGCAGGCGACTGGATGTACTTCAGCAGGCGACTTGATGCGTTGCAAGCCCCTAGCAGGCTAAACACGAAAGATAGCTCAACTCTGATGAATGGCTTGCTAAGATCACTTTTAAAATCACTGCTGACGACATGGTTACAGGGCGCTTTTTCAAACAGCACACATGGTGAGCAGGTTGCCGCAGATGCATTTTAAAAAGAAATCTACTTACACCATCCATTAAGCAAGGTATAACCGTTCTGGTTTCAAAGAAACACGCTGGGGAAATCCCCACAGTGAACGACTTCCTCCCAATGAACCTTTTGACAACGGAATACAAGGTACCAAGTAACGTTTTAGCAAGTAGGCTTGGCAAGACCACTATCGCAAGCATGCTTTTCTCTTCCCAAAGTCGCCCTTTGGAACCCTGGCGTGTGCATAATGTGCTGGCTTCACGCATTATTCTACCATGGCAGCTAGCACTTTAAGAGGCTGTGTTAGTCACCACTGCTTTCGAGATCGGCCCACAATTTTCCCGCGAGTACTAGCATCAGCTCATAATTAGATAGCTCCAAAGTGAGTGAAGTGCATCTCTAATGTTGTGCATTGAGAAACGTTCGTTCGGGCCGGTGAAGACACAACGACTATACACGTTGTCTGACGCAGTAAGTGGGAAAAAAAAGATAGAAGGAACAAGGGACCTGAAAGACGAATACGATAATGAACGACACTTTTTGCGAATGCAACGAACTAGCTGAGTGGGCTACAAAACGGGTAAACAAACGAGAAAAGAAAAAAAAAAGAATTGCGTAAATGCAAACGCGCCTCCCTAAAGCACGAACTCCGCAAAGATGTCGGACCACTAGAACAGGCGAGGCCGCTGCCCCCGAAACATGAAAGGCGGCTTCTCGACGATGGCCGATAATGAAGGGCCGTTCACCCCAAGAAACATCAGAAGGGCACAGGATGCGACGCTGCAAGTTTCGACGTGGATAACGCATTCAGTACCGTTGGACACGTGGCTGCCCGTGAAAGGGAGGTAGGCTGGCTTTGTGGCCCGCTTAGGCACGACGGCGAACGGCTGACGCGAGTTCATTTCGAAACGCGGGACCCAAAGTAATGGTCCCGACAGTTGTGGGACGTTGTACTTTAATACCTCGCGTATAAGCCACGCGTTCGGTGTTGCGTATAGACTCGCATATTAGCGGCACTTACAACTTTGACCGCGGAGATGGAAACGAAACGACTGTAAATTAGGCAGTCTGATTAAAGGAACTGCACTTTACTGATAACCATGAAAAAAGTGCATTGTCATCTCATTCTAGCCGTTATGAGGCCTAAACCTGGGCGATAACAGAGACAGAATGAAGGATGCTCGGCATCGGGCACGAAGCCAAGGAGCGGTGAACCGTACGTGTGGCGTCAGTAGGCAGAGTGACGCTGGTATACTGGGTGCTCCGTGAAAGGCGCTCAAACGTAATTAAAAATTAGGGAAGGTGAGCTAATTGAATAATTTCAGCTGGTTCGCTTCTTTTACCGCAGTCGTACATTTGAAGATAGCTCGATATAGTACTTACACAATTAATATACAAATTAGACTATCTCTTTAATAAAAACAGCTGTGCGATTGACCCCTTTGGAAGACTCGAAGCGCGCCATCCGAGGAGGTCATCACGATTTCTAGAAATGTAAGAAGTTGACGCTCATAATTTTTATAGCGTAATCGGATTCTAGCTAAGGAGACACTGGACATCCGAACATAGCTACTGTCACGTCCTTAGCGGATGCTCCCAAGTGATGTGATTACATGTGGCTCTCAGGTGGGCAATCATTAGGCGTTCGTCCGTATCAAGCCATGACCTCGGTCGCTTCATGCTCGGCCGGCAGTGAGGCAGAAGCAGTGACGTCTCTCATGGGCTCATATTGTGGGCGTGACTGTGGGGCTTCTGGGCTGTTCGGTTTGGCTTTTATTGCGATATCAATTATATGTACTGCCCAGGTGAATTTTCGATGTCGCCATCGTTGTGATGTTCCGTATAAAGTCCAAGGGCGATAACAACGTCGCTGCGCGCAGTATGTTGTACGATCGAGTAAAAGCGTGCGATGGTGAGCTGATAATCGCGGCTGAATCTCGCGCGTGCAAGGAAGGAAATCTGGGACGAAGCGCGCTGTGTTCCGTCGCGCGCAAGGCACCGGGGGGGAGTACTTAGAGGGGGGCGTTCTACTCCAGTTGCTGGTGCGTATGGTGCTGCTGCGCGCGACCGCGTGGGCCCTATTTTGAAAGCGATATGCGATGAGTACAGTCTAGGTGCAACGATGGCTTATAGCTTCGTCTGCGCTGTGTTTTCACCGCTTAGCTCGCGGAGAAGCGAACCCCCCGCGATGGCTTAGCGGCTATGGTGTGGCGCTGCTAAGCACGAGGTCTCAGGTTCAAATTCTGGCAGCGACGGCAGTATTTCGATGGGGACTAAATGCAAAAACGCCTGTGTCCCGTGCATTTGGGGCACGTTAAAGATCCACTGGTGTTCAAAATAAATCTGGAGTCCCCTACTACGGCGTGCCTCATAATCAAATCGTGGTTTTGGGAAGTAAAACCCCATGGTTCAGTTCAATTCGTGTTGAAGCGAGAGGCAGCACGAATGTCAATTAGCTCGCAGCTGCTGCCGCATTTCCACCCACCAGTGTTCTGATAGCAAGTTTCCGCGCTCATCGAGTGAGATGTGTTTAATTGTTCATACTTGACACCGTGCTTGTTAATTTAATTAGTAGGCAAATGTTTACAAGCTTATACGGTCGATAAAACTCCCATCTTTACTTCGTATAGTTGTCTACAAATTTGATATCGCAATCGATGCATCGAATTTCGGGAGAGACTGCAACTTTCTTTTTGTCTTTATGAAAGTGGCCGGATTTCATCACGCCATAAAAATCAGTAGCATCATTTTTTTTTGCATTTCTGGAAACCGTTGCGAGCTAGTTCCTTGCATTGGCCACTTCAGGTCTTCCATTGGGATCAATCACACAACTCTCCCCGGTAAAAAATTTGTCTAACTTCTATAATTACTTGTTTAATTACAGCGTAAAGCTATATCCAAATTATGATTTTGTGATAAAAACAATCAATAGGAAATCATTTAGTTATATTTGAGGAGTTTCGCACGCATTTCCTGAAACAGCCGGTATATTATATAGCTAATATGAGTAAATAATTTACATTGTTTTATGAGCGGGCGGGTGGACGGATGGATGAACCAAGCGTGCTGCTTTTTTCCACCTTCGGAGCAACCACCTGGGTTAACAAAGGCGCAGCTAAGGGAAATTTTTTACACGTTTTCTTTTCTTTAAGTTTGCCAGCAATTTAAGTGTTACGGCGTTTCTGCATTCTAAACCCATGGGACTGCGGTTGTCGTGGACCCGTACGGGAACCACTATCTCCACTTCATGGGGGTGGAAAGTAAAAAAGAAAAAAAAAGAAAAAAATTACCTTTGCCGCAGGGCACCCCCTTTGTTTCACGATCGCGATGCCCAAAGTGAGGGCGGGTGCTTAGATTCGAAAAATCTAGAATGACCCCCCCCCCTCCGTCTTTTCGCTGCGACATCACGACGAGACGGGTGCGAGAAATAAAATTTTATTTTGCAAACATCCAAAAGAAAAATCTGTGCAGACAGTGAACCCACCGCTTGTGTCGGATGCTCAGTTACAATCACTGCAACTCGAGTTCGTCGCACCGCTTGAACCTCCGCTCTCGGTGTCCCACAGCAGGCCGTCTTCCGTTCCGTCGAAATGGTTTGTGATCGAGCACTTCTGAAATGATTTGACCTCATCGTCCACTTGGACCCGCTTCCGAGCATCCGAAATCCACTTTGCGATGGTTGATGGGGGCGCTTTCTGCAGCTTTCGCCGTACAGCCGTACAGTCCGGTTGTGCGGCGTACTCGCGTCGCGGACGCCGTGCCACCTCGGGACTCGGACTATCCCACGGCTCCGGCTCGATGACAGAGTGAGCAAGAGCACTTGGCAGCCTTGGCAGCCTTAGCTACGCGCTCCTCCTAACAAACAGGGGGGTGCTTAGATTCGCATGCAAACTCTTTTTCGAATTTTTTCGCGAAAATAGAGGGGGGTGCTTAGAATCGCGAAAATACGGTATGTTCATTGCCAAATGTGAAGCAGTTGCTGAGATGACAACTAACAGCGAAATTTGACGTCACAAGAGATTCATGCAGGCCCAATTCGCAGGCGTAGCAGCACAGCGCCGCGTTAATGAAACCCGCAGATGGCCGGAGAAACCTTTATTTACATGTTTTTTTGAAAAACGTAGCAAGAACATCGTGTTTCACATAATAACAAACTCTAAGAGAAAGACCTCCCAATAATTTCGCGGAAGCTTGCGGCATAAGTACAAGTTTATGGATTTCCGGAATGGCACGTTCCCGCTTACCAAGAAAAGCGTCGACACGGCGGTCTTGTCCGGTAATCTTCACAAAGCATGTGGCTTTCCTTTTTTAAAACTTTTCCTACTGCGTTATACTCATTTCTTTTCTCCTCGTGTTCGTAAAATTTTCACTTTAGGGCTCCCACTTCATCGGCTGTCCCATCATTCATCAATAAAATATCTTGTTTGAGCCTGCGAGTAAGGATTAAACTATTCTCCTCCGACGTTAAGCTCAGCATTGCTCTATTAAAAAAAGTAACTTTTATCAGTTGTCAGCGTAGGAAAAAAAAAAGCTAACTGTCTGCATTCTACGCTCGCGAAAACATACATTGCGCTGCTTTTATATCGCGGGGAATTGTGAGTATCTTAACCTCACGAGCTTTAAAGGTTTCGGAATGTTGTCAGCAATTAGCGTGGTGGAGTTCCAGACAGAACAGGCATAACTTTTTGTTGACCGAGTGTTCTCTTTATGCAAAGTTTGCTTGGTTACATACGTATATTTCTCCGAAATTTGAACATGGTGCAAGTATATCCATGTTTGCGCGTGATGAGTTGCAGGGTTCATAACTCGGAACAAAAGGGAGACCAATATACAAAGTGGTCCGAACTGTCATCAAGCTGTTCAGAGCGCAAAAGCTGCTTACCAGCTAGAAAATTACACATGGTCAAGTCGAGCCGTTAACGGCGGGAATACTTCTAGAGAGAAATACTATGAAAGCTGAAAGCCGCAATAGCATCAAACCAACAGCTACGCACGTCGGTTTATGGACGATAAGGTCGTTGCGCCACTAATATACAATTTTTACGCGAGGATTGCCTGCAGGCGTTTATTTAAATACTCATACATGTGGCAGCGCCAGCTGCTCGAGAAAAGTAAAGGATCATCTGGCTCTCGAAGTGGCGCTTTCATGTCAGTCGTTCAAAATGTGGTTATCATCCTCTTCATCATCCTCATCATCATCAGCCTGTTACAGCGAAGCTGTATATGCCTAGGCGAAACGCTCGTGGTCCGACCACAGAAACGACCTTTAGCGCATACCCTCTTAAGCAATGGCTCACACCCCCTTAGACGCGGCCTCCCCATTACGACGACAGAAGTCGTTCTTCTCCCGAGGAGCAACTGGCCTACGACCAACAGCGCTGAGAGCAGGAGCGGCGTCGCGCCGACGCCTCGAGAGGAGATCGGGCCCGCGATGCGGAGAGCAAGTGGCATTAGAGAGGTTTAGTTTAGGGGACGCAAGCGGCTTGCGCACACAAGAACTAGGGGCGACGGTACTGCGCATGCGCGGACCTCCTCGTCTCGGTCAGCGCATGCGCAGTACCGTCGCCCCTAGTTCTTGTGTGCGCAAGCCGCTTGCGTCCCCTAAACTAAAGCTCTCTAACGTCGGGCCGATCCGGCGGCTCGTGTGGCCGAGAGAGGTCGCCAGCGGCGACGTCCGGCCGGGGATCCAGCGCTTCAAGGCCGCGAGGCAGAGACGCGACAACGTCGGCGTCAACATAAACACCATGGCGACACACTTCAGCTTCGCTGGTTTACCATCTGTACGGGATGTACGGGATGTACATCTGGGATGGGTCACATGACCGTGCGTGGGATGGTCACGTGACCCATCCGGGATGGGTCACGTTTTTTTTTTATGTCCACTACAGGACGAAGACCTCTCCCTGTGATCTCCGATTACCCCTGTCTTGCGCTAGCTTATTCCAACTTGCGCTTTCAACTGTTTGTATTTCACCACTCCCCTTCATTTTTTTCTGACGTCATTAACTGCGCTTCCCTTCCCTTGGCGCCCTTTCTGTAACTCTAATGGTCCTCCAGTTACTTACCGTACGCATTACATGGCCTGCCAGGAAAATTTATTTTTCTTAATGCTAACGCGAATATCGGCAAAGGCGTTTGCTCTTTGATCCACACCGCTCTGTTCCGGTCTCTTAGCGTTACAGCTAACATATGTTTTTGCATCGCTCTTTACGTGGTCCTTAAATTGTTCTCGAGCTTCTTGGTTAACCTCCGAGTTTCTGACCCATGTTCGCCGGTACAATGCAATAACTGTACACTTTTATTTGCAGCGGCAGTCGTAAGCTCCCAGTCAGGATTTGGTAATGTCTGCCCTACGCAAAACAACACAATTGTATTCTTCTGTAAATTTTCTCCTAATGATCAGGGTCTCCTGTGAGTAATCGACCTGGACAAACGTACTCCTGTACAGACTCTAGTAAGCCTGTAAAAGATACGTAAGGAAAAGTAAGGGATATCATAAACTTTAACGTGGAAATATTGAGGAAACACTAAAACGTGGCCGCAGCATGAAACCAGTGAGAAGAAAATATTGCATAGGATAGGGCAAGATATATGCACTGAAACATAAGCAGGGTAATGTCATCAAAAATTTCGATGGTATAGCAAGAGCAGCGGAATAATTCTATACGGGCCAGTACACTACCCAGAGCAGCCATGCTACCTTCATTCGAACTAGTGATGAACAGGATACAGGGACGCTTTCTATAACTAGCGATTATGTTAGAAGAACCTTGCAAAACATGACCCGACGAAAACTGGCAGAAGGAGATAGAATAGCCGCAGATTTATTCAAATGTGGGGAAGATATTATACTTTAAAAACTTATAGCGTTTTCTACATAATGCCTCCCGACTTCAAGTATATCGGGTAGCTGGAAGAATGTCAAAATTATACTAATTCATAAGAAGGGAGACGTTAAATAATCGAAGAAATATAGGCCCATTAGCTTGCTTTCTTACAATACCAATGCAATTTCCAATACAATCAGGGCAACACTTCGATCAATCAAGAGAGCAGACTAGCTTCAGGAAGGGATATTCTACAATGGATCAAATCTATGTCATCAATCAAGTAATTGAGAAATTTGTGCAGTACAGCTACAATCTCTCTTTCTCTCTCTCTCTCTCTCTCTATATATATATATATATATATATGAGGGAGACAGAGAGAGAGAGAGAAAGCGTGAGATTGACTAGGGTATCGCACGCGTAATGTGAAGACATGGGACGTGGGATCGTTCCCCATCTGCGGCATGTTGTTTTTTAATCTACTTTTATTGACATTAATTTATGATTTCTTTCATTCAAACAGTAAGTATAAGTAATTTCCCCTATATTGTCTTTGGTGTCTTTGTTGTCTTAGTGTTGCTATTGTATATATATATATGTATATATACCGTGTCGGTTAGGGTACCATTCAGACGCTCCTCGAGACCATTCGACGTGAATCGTACCCTAGCAGACACGCTTGCAAAGTATGTCTCGTCCGACCATACTGATTGGGAGCTTGCCCTACCCTATGTCACTTTTGCGTATAATTCTTCGCGTCACGACACCGCCGGTTATTCCCCGTTCTTTCTGTTGTTCGGCCGAGAACTTACGTTGCCACTGGACGCATCCCTCCCATCCGCCGCCGCAGAGACAAGCGAGTATGCACTTCACGCCATCACCAGGGCAGCCCAAGCCCGCGAAATTGCCCGCGCTCGCCTCCTGACCTCGCAAGGGAAGCAACGGCGTTTGTACGATCACCAACACAGAGACGCCCACTTTTCGCCTGGATCTCCGGTACTCCTGTGGTCCCCGACTCGTCACGTTGGCCTGTCAGAAAAACTCCTGTCTCGGTACACAGGCCCATATCGAGTGCTGCGTGCCGTGACTCCTGTTACGTGCGAAATCGCCCCAGTCAGTACCAGTGCCTCGTCTGCCCCGAACTCCACTGACGTTGTGCATGTCGCACGCCTCAAACCGTATTACTCTCCTCTGATCACCGATATTTAGACGCACCGGGACGGTGCTTCCGCCGCCGGGGATATTGATACATGCATATTGCGTGTTTCTTGTGGCCGATGCACCCGGGCGCCTCGACGAAGACGACGAACACTCTCTGGCTCTCGAGCTTCCGGCTGAACTGGCTAGCGGTGTCTTATCCTTTATAAATATACTTTGTAAATAGTTTCCAGTTCTTATTCCTGCGTTCGCGTAACAATATATATATATATATATATATATATATATATATATATATATATATATGTATATATATATATATATATATATCAACAGCATCGTTGAACGCTGTAACAAATGGGTTCATCACGCAAGACGAGGACACGAGAAAATACGAATGTATATATATATATATATATATATATATATATATATACTTACCTTTTGCTTTGTGTGCTTATAATCTCTCACATGTCATAGATTCCTTTCTGTGGAGAAGTACACACACTTCGTGTAAAGGCTCTCCTATACGTTGAAATTATAGGGTAGATGTGACGAGAGAAGGACGCGTAGCAAGAAAAAAATAACCAAGAGAAAAAGACCAGAATAAAAAAAGCAGTTTTCTCTCTGCTCTCGTTTTGGTGTCGCCCCGACGAAGCCTGCGAAACTCATCAGCGGCCATTCAAGCGTTGCTAGAACTGGCAGCTTGCACGAGCCCGCAAGGAACGTTTCATCGCTTTCCCCTCACCATCCAACCTTCGTTTGTGTTTCATTTCATGCGACTCAATCTTTTTTTTAAATTTTTAATCGTGCACCGACGAGTCGTGCGCACCTTATGCTAAAAGCGGATCACCGCGCCGACTGTCGGCATTTACTGTTACGCGTCGCGTTTATGCGGGCGCAGTAATTTCGGAGAGAGGCCCTTAAGCGCCCATCATTACACGCTATTTGGCTCCGTCCTTGCGTAATGCTTCTCTTCGCTACCCTACCCGCCTTACCTTAACTTCCACGGTGAAACTTAAGACGCTTCCACATAGTTCGACGTCTTGCACGTGTGCCCAGATGGAGGTGGCTTAGCTATATACAGGATGTTAGCTACAATTTTCTTTTGTTTTCACAGTTTAGAATTTGCTCATCTGTACACATATTTACTATTGTATGTGTGCTGCTCTGCAAAGAAAAAAAAAATACAAAAATGCGTAGGAGGGCGACGGCTGCACACTGTTCATGTAATGGTGAAGACGAAACAGCACCAATCTTTGGAAAACGGTGAATAAAGCCGCTGAGAAACGGTTGGCTGTAGAGCATACATTTAGTATGAAGTTTCGCTAGGTAGCGCAGGAGTAACACTAGGCGCTGTTGAATATTGCGTCAATCCGTCTATAGTGTTACTGTTTATTCATACGGCAATGTCTGGGGTGAAGCGGCTAAAAGTAGATGAAAGTTCCTAACGATGCCCACCCGCCTTACCCGTACATTGCTCAAAGGCAATGGATGTGATTCATCATGGCGGCGGTTCAACGTTGCCCTGGAGAACTGAAACTTTCTTACGGGTAACTGTGCTGCAGACAGTATAGACAGCTCGCTTGCACAAGTGGACAGCCGAATTAATGCATTGGGCACTGTTGATGCCGACACCTCCGCAACGGACTCCCGTGAATGGCATCATCAGAGATTCTATCCCCTGCCACGGTAGAGCATCAAGGAATGCGAAAACACTGACGTAGAAAGAACTAGATATAGGCCAAAGAATAACGTGTAGTTAAATTTTAACGTGTATCTATCCCCTGCTGCGTCATTCACAACCCTTGTGTTGGTTTAGAAAATCAATGAATGAATGAATGAATGAATGAATGAATCAATCAATCAATCAATCAATCAATCAATCAATCAATCAATCAATCAATCAATCAATCAATCAATCAATCAATCAATCAATCAATCAATCAATCAATCAATCAATCAAAAGTGTCACAGATGTTGTACGCACCACCGCCAACAGTTCTTTGATCGTACTCGGGCCGTCACCTCGCGCTACCGCCTCCTTCAATGCATTGCAGGCGGAGACAACGCGTGAGTGCCACTTATAAGTGGCAGTCTTCTTAGCGGTTGGCTACTGCCATGGTACACTGAAAGTAAAAGTGGTCAGCAACACGAACATAGCACGAAGGTGCCAAGAAAACTCATAAGTCCAAATGTTGCTCTTCGGGTGAATTCTGTTGATTTACATTACTGCACGCGGTCGGATAGAGGCGACGCGCGAGTGCGACTGAAATAAAATACGACGCCTCTCTGTGCATCCTGTATAAACATTCGGCATTGGCCGTATGTACGCTCAAGTGATGCCCTGGCCTGAAGGCAAGCCACATTACCGGCCAAATGAAGTTTTTTTTTTTTTAAATCTTTTGGGGAATTTGGGAAATTGCACCGGCGCCCCGGGGTGACGACTATTGGATGAAACGGCGCATTGGGGCGCCTCGGCGCGCCCCGGTGCGATTTGCCGCATTTTCCATTTGATTCTGTTCAGGCAGAACTGCTCGCGAACACGCTAAGTCGCTCACGCTCTACCACGAGCACCTAGACTTCCCGAGATCAGTGCACGTCCTCGCTCATCATTGGGGAATCTGCTGCGCGACCGTCGGAATCTACAACTAGAACCAAACCTCTACACTGAATTACCGCTTTTACGCCCGCTCGTCTAATATGTTACGATCTGATATTTCGCACATCTTCGCAAGTAACAAAACCCGCTCTCGCCGTTTCAAGGACGAAATGACTCGCTGAGAGTTTGCAAATTCGATTCGATTATTGCTGCTGAGGGAAACTAGCGCAACAACGACAAAACGTAACAGACACAGGAAGGAAGGAGGAAGGCCAGCGCTATACTTAGAACTGTTTAATAGCGGGAAGGGTTTCCGATATATATCACCTTGTCGCGCGTGCGCACAGGTGATACAACAACATAATCGCAGGCATGACACGCGTGCATTGGTGGCGGTTGCGCAAGAACTCGTATTCTGAAGTAAGTCATGGCATAGATGGATCAAGGAGGCTTCCGGAGAAAGTCTTGAAGAAGTGCTACCGCTCCTGCCTGGAATAGTTCTCTCCCTGAAACGCACCTCACCACCAAATGAAGTAACGTGAGCTCCCATATGTGCGCCCTTGTCCCCTTTCTTGCTTAGTTTCTTGCGCGTTCTCCCGGGCATGTGTCCCATCGTCCCACTTGGAGTGGTGCGGCAGGCGTGTGCGAAGGCTAATCGTCTCCAGCTTTTCTAACACATAGCTGATGTCACCGGGTGAACTTGGACTCTGGTGCGAAGCTGTCCCCTACATATATCGCACGGCACGTTGTGCATGGCACACCTCGATGGGCGTTATAAAGAGTTACACCCAATTTAAGTTCACGGCAAGAAAGTACCGCGTAGTGTACCGTGTTACACGGTGTAAAAGCACGGTGATTCATGGTTTTGTAGGGTGAACAAGAAGTTCCACAACAGCCGACGCCTCGAGCTTTTCTTAGGCCACACAATGAGGTCAAACAATGCGCAGTGTCCGGGCCTTTGAATTAGGTTTTATTAGGGTCTGCATGGACGGAAATTGCATTATGAGTAATGTTCTAATAAAGGTTCGGCTAAGTGAAGGCGTTGCAGAAAATTGAATGAACCAGCCCGAGAAATGAAGCAAGAAACAGGACCGAGAGACGGTTGGTACAGGTTGGCAAGGGGCATTTTGCGAAAGCCGAAACATGTTGAGATAGGAGAGAGAGAGAGAAAAAAAAATGCCCTTCTAGTTTCGTTCGACGTTTCTGCGAAACTCGCGGGCGCGTGAAATTGGCCAGACGGCGACATTTGGCGCCCGAAAAGCGCCTTGTCTGCCCCCCCCCCCCCCCCATCTCCCCTATAGCTTTCGAGCGCTCAACGTCGTCGATTTTTGCTTGTGTTTTTCCTGCCTCTGAGACAGCTGCTATGCCATGGCACAGTCTGCTTTCACCTTTGGGGCTTCATTCTAAGCAATCTTCGCTTAAAATTTTTTTTAACGTGCCTTCCCTGCATCACAGGTTGGGACGCTGTCCGCTATCGCCTTCAACGTGCCTTCTACTTCTTCTTCCTTTTTTTAAACTGTGATTCCTAGCGCCGCGAGTCTGCATTGGCTCACCTTGCTTACTTGACAGAAGAGGAATGGTAGCCCCGTCTGGGGCTACCATTCCAAAAAATGAAGCAGTCAAGGTTAAAACCTTGACTGCTTCATTTTTTTGACCGCCTCTCACGTTCGCTTCGTGTCCTTCGCAATAGCAGAGCTGCTCGCCCTGCTTTGTATCGACTTCTGAAACTTTTTCGTTATTTTTCCGGAGGAGAGTGTAGGGTGTCTTACCTTGCTGACTTCGAGGGAAGCGGGGTATGAAGACGAGACAGCCCCTGTTCCTGGAATTTCTCTTCGCCGGCTTTACACGCAAACCGGCCTCTGGCGATAGCAAAACGCTGTAGCACCGCGTGGGAGCAGTGGCAGTTTCGCCATGGGGCCACCTTCTCCGGACACGTTGATATATGGCGTACTCGGCACTGTGTGCCATATATAAAACGCTTCTGCGTCTTCGTGAAGGCACCCGAGGACGTCTGGCCAAGGTCGAAAGAAAAATAGAAAAGCCAGCAGTGTCTTCCCGTCCTTGGTTTCACGGAGCTCAATCACCAAAATTTAAACGTTGTCTGATCTAAGATGTTCAATGTCCCAAGTGTACACTGCCGCTAGCTAGAAATGTCATAGATCAGGGGTTCGGGATGAAGTTGTCCACCCGCGGTTTTTTGGGGCTTCCCCCTTTTTGGCTTTAACGGTCTGCTTAACATTGTCTCGTTATCGGAGTTTGACTATTCGGAAGTAAAACTGGCGCTACGACAGACGTTGTAGCCCAAGGCGCTCTGGTTTAGACTAACTTGGACGCCTGGTGTTGCGTAACGTTGCGGTCACCAAATATGAGCACACGAATTTATTCTATTCTGTTCCGATCGAAAATGAGGTAGCTGCGGCTGGGAATTGAATCCCCAACCTCCTGGTTAGCGTCATGACGTTGTAGTCTCACAAGCCAACGCATCTTTTTTTCTCTCTCTTTACTTAACAGAGATACCACTTAAAAGATCGAAACTTGGTTCCCGTATAAGTCCATGCTCTCTGTTACGTAACTTATAGCGGCGGCCGGAGTCATCGTAGTATCACCGTCTTTGTTATTGCGCCATCGTTGTGAAACCACTCCTGACCCTTACCCGCGCCATCAGGCGAACAAACTTAAATTTTTGCCCACTACCGCCGCTGCAGTGCTCGCGGTTTCCGCGCAATAAAAGACCATGTCAACATTTCCTTCGTTATGGAATGCGATATTCCGTTTTACTATAAAAAACATTTAGGCGAAGAGAGATAGGCGTATAGTTAAAGCGTAGGCCGTCACGAGTAGTACGTGCAGAAAGTTCGATTAGGCATCGCCATTCGACCATTGTTGTTGTGCCCTTTGTTCCAGCCAAGTCTACGCTCCCACTCAGACCAAACTTTCTGTGATTGCGGAAGTTTATTCTACACGTATATGAGCTAACCTTACCTAACCCAACATCGTCCACCTGATTTAGTGCACTTACAGGCCTTCATTTGTTCGTGCAGGCCGCTTTGTTGCGAGTACCGTGGTGTTTGTAAAAGAGCGCTCGCGTCTCTCTTCTTTCACGGGCGAGACGCTTAAGGGACCACACGCACGGCTGTCTAGCGCAAACTACTTCAGAGCCCATCAGCGAGTCGGCCCACTCGCTGCACATTAGCGGATTGGCATAACGCACCGCTTCAAAGTTGTATCTTCGGAAACGGGGTGGTCAGACTGACCATGAAGAGCTAACGAGCCGTGACGTTGATTAAGCAGGGCAACCTGGATCTCATTATATCGAACGTATATGAGACCGCTGACCGACGATACTAAAACGTACCAGGACAAACACTTTGCGTTTGCTTTAGAATACCGTGACGAAGATTTAAGTTGGCTTGCTTTATATATATATATATATGACTTCAAGATAGATGTTGCGGCAATGTTATAATTAAAAAATTGATGCACTTCTTAAAAAACAATTGCTCATTTCGTTGACGTATCGGCCGGAGACCAACCTTTCTCAAGACAGAAAACAGTACTTCGTTCCTATAAGAGGCACCGCGTGTGTGGAGTGAGCTCGTGAACAACACCTTGCACTGTGTTGAACGCGACTGAAATTATGGATCGAAAATAGGTGCGACCAAATGTTGATGCATTTCTGTCGTGCTCACCGCTAAATCGCCACTGTATGTCTTTTTTATCTCGAAAGCTTGTCTAAAGAAAAAGAAGGGCTATAAATACTTATGTAGGCTTGTTTCCGCGACAAAAATCAGGAGCACGCGACGGTGGTAGCCATAAAGCCAGGAGGGGTATTCTGTCGCCTTCGTGGAACGAATGCTCATTAGCAGTGTGTTCAATGGGGCTGGTTGGTTCATCTTTAGAATAAAAACAGGAACAGCGCAACACAGGAAAAGCGAGTAAACAGGACAGAGCGCTGACTAGCAACCAAATGCAACCAAAAGCATTTTGCTTATTGAAAAGTGGCGACGCGCGCCTCAGCTCCGGGTCCCTCACGCTTTCAACAAAAGAAATTGATTTTCTTTTTTGCTGACGCATATCCCTCTTATCCTCCTTTTTATGTTCTTTGTCACATTCATGATATATTTATATTGTTACGTAAAAATACGCAGACGAAAAGCTATATACAAGTATATTTAGAAGGAAATACTCCGCACTTGGCCAAGAGGCAACAGCCCGCGCTAGCCTCTAATAGTCGTAGTCGTCTTCACCCTACTCGCCTCTTTGTCGTCGCGAATACTGTTCCGTAGCGATATGCTGCTTCTGCAAGTAAAGCATTTGCTTGCTAGTCAGCGCTCTGTCCTGTTTACTGCCTCGTCCTGTGTGGCGCTGTACCTGTTTTTATTCTAAAGAAGGCTCATTGTTTGCAGGTTGCAAAGCCGAACATCCTCGTGGCCGCAGCAGAAGCATAAGAGAAGTTGACACTTGGTGGAAGTACTGAGCAATGCGGGAAGTTGTCACCAAAGAGTTTGTTCTTTGCCACAACAGTTCTTCACCGTTGCTGTAAGTGGCATCACCATGCGGAGCTTCCGACATGCCGTCTCTTCCAGCTAGACTGTTCCGAGAGGTTTGAAGCACGAAACTCCATGAGACCTCATGCGACACGGCAATAGCTCACTTTGTGCAAGATGAAAGTGTTGTTAGAGCAACTAGAACGCAGGACGGAAGGTGTGTAGGACGGAAGTGCAGACAGACTACGTAAGTTGGAGTGGTTCCACAAGGTGCCCATTGTCTCCGGAGATGGCCCCGAGCATTGAGAGGCACGTGGGTACGGTGAGTGGCCATATAGGATTGCGTATTTTCGACAACGCTCAGAGGTGTGTTTAGACTATGGAAGCGCTCAAAGCTGCCGGGGCGCTAGTTGGCTTCCTGCGGGCCTACGAGAAAAGCTGGGACAGTGACGCGTGCCGCTTCAATTTTTTTGCGGCCGATTATTGTTTCCACGCACGTTTTCCTCCCGTCCTATCACTTTAGATTGTTATTCTTCTGGTGAACCTTTCGGTCTGACCTTTGTCGCTTTCCCTCGTGCGGCCAGAGACGACAGAGGTGTCAAAGAGGCGTAACCTGCTGCCTCTCCTTTTGAGGGGTGCCCTAAGTATACATTTTCATGTTGTGTGCTGTCAGCTAAATTTGCGAACTGAGCGCGGGGCACCGTATGGGACTTACGCCATGGGAGTGGTTTGTCAAATCTGGCAACCTTGTGAGGAGACCTACACGGGGGCAGACGTGGTGTTGTTTGAGTGATTTTCATCAACTCATAATCAATGAGCAATAATTATTTGCATAATTTTCCTGCCCGCTGTACTGCATGCAAGTGGTAGCCACGTTTTCAAGACATTATCCCAGAAAAAATAAAATAGTAAAATAAATAGTAAAAAGGAAGGATCGCTTGCTTCAGCAATATCTCAATATTACTGTGTAGCTCCAAAGTATCCTTCTTGGATGGTTTGGTTGAATTTTGATCTCTTTTCTATCATCTTCTGTCCACGGCTGCCCACTTCAAAATGCATTCGGTTATATATTCTGAAGATAAGTTGGCAATAATCTGTTAGTATAGTCTGCTCACTTCCTGCAGGCGTCTCGTTTTCTGGCGTGTGTTTAATCGCGCAGTCAGTGATGTTAACTAGAAACTGCAGCAATGACTGCCTTGCTTTCGTAAGATGAACAACATAACAGGAGACACGTCGTGATCAAACGGAGACTGTGGGGTCACAAGAATGTCAAGATTTGAATTGATTGACAGTTGGCGGCGAGAAAAGCCCTAGCCCATAGTGAACGATTCGACAAACAAACAGATCATAATCAGAGGACTGGGATTCATTGTGACGTCTCTAGGGAAAGGGCAGTTTATTGATTAATGGCAGTTTACGTCCCGAAGCTACAGCTTGCCCATGAAGAACGCAACAGTGGGTGGCGTCGTATTAAAATTTAACCCACGCGAGATTTTTGGCGTAGACCAATGTCTCAAAACAGGACCTGTTCAGTTAAAAATTTTTGAACCTATCGGAGTGATCGAAACCGCGACATCGTACTTAAAGCCTTGCCAGCAAACCGCCGTATCGACTTGTAGCAAAAATGATCAAGCCGCTGAGAAACAGCATCTAAGTAGCCATTCCTTGTGTAAACTTTCGTATTTGAGGTAGCTTGGTGCTAGGAGTACCGAAGAGTCCGTTCCAGATATTGATAGCAAATCCTGGGGAGACCAGGGAAGAAAGTGTCTTTAAATAAAAGCTGTGCGTTAAAGAAATAAAATAATACGCCAACTTAAAGCGGAGCACAAAAAGACTCCAAGAAATATGGCCACCATTTTTCTCCTCTTCTTTAGCGATCCTTCCTACGTGTTTCTTGCCTATCGAGCATGTATTTGTCTCTCTCTGGAGGAGTGCAACCAGACGAAGGGAGACAGTTACTAGCTGGAAAGCGCGCGGTGCCGGCAGCAAGCCGGTCACGCGAGCCGTCCATTTTGTCGCGATATCAGACGAGGCAGGTACCGCGCCCATGATGGGTGTCCGGCTCACCGCCATCGAACGCCCGAAAACGATCGGCCCCTCAGGGGAAGGTGTCGTTCGAGCCTCAAGAGCTCTGAGTGCAAGATGAGCATCGCGCACGATATAGAGCCGGCGGAATTCGAAGAATCAGTGGCCTTGTTCGTTCAGAAGAAATGTGTTGGTAATCCTGAATTTGGTTTAGAATTATCCCTTTGCGATGTTCAATTGATCGTTAAACACTTCACTGATTGACAGAGTGGTTGACCTCTCTACTCATTTATAGATAGACAGATAGATAGATAGGACCGAATAGATGAACAAATAGTTGGAAATAGACAACGTGTATGTATGGGTGGACGCATTGATTGTTGGGATCGAAATAACGGAACGTTTCGCGAATGACGTTTAGGTGAGGCAAGATTGTACATAAATACCCTGGCTCTTGTCTCACTCCATATCGTCCTGTCTGTAGTGATCGAGGTAAAATTGTTGACGTGTTCCTGCTAGTTTAGAATCAAACCGTTTTCAAGTATTCGTTCTCAGCTGAGTTGTTGTACGAGTTACATTTTCGCCCGATGCCTGGCCATCGGGAGACGACATTCTAAGTGCGTATTCACAAAACTTTTTTTTTACGTAGGAGCATTTCATCGCTAGCCTGCGTTTCGTAGCCCATCACTCATTGTAACTACTGGTGCGATGACAAGAGCGATGAGTAGAGTTGGGCCGGGCAGTTAAAAAAACATTAAGGTCTGGGCTTTTGCTTGTCAAAACTACGAGATTATTAAGAGGCACGCTGTAGTGGGGGGAACTCGGGGATAATTTTGGCTACTCAGAATTCCTTAACGTGCACCCAATGCATGGTACACGAGCTTTTTTTCGCATTTCGCCTCCCCCATTGAAACGGGACCACCGCGTTCGGTATCGAATGCACGAGCTCGTGCTCAGCTGTGCAGCGCCTTCGACACTAAGCTACCATGGTGCGCAGCTGGTAGTTATAAGAGAACCTCTGCGCGTATGCTTGCACATCCCGTGCCTAAAATGTTTACTCTCCTGTTGTAATAGATACCCGAAAATACGTACGGTACTGTAGGCTGCATTGCTCTTCAGAACATCTAGCTTTTACAATCGAATGTCCCTAAAGAGGAGCCAGCCGGTTCTGTTGTCACCCCGCGTGCAAGGTCGAAAGAAGGGAGCGGTGTGGATCGATTTCGGGTCACCTGTTGTTTACGCCGCAAGAATGTGCCACGATCATTAGATGATGGCGGCATCTGTGCGCCGGGCATCAAGGAGGATGCGCTCATTAGCGGACCCTTCATTAATTAAGTGTCGCAAGGACAGATGAATGGGTCACCGTGAGAGGAGGACGCCATCAAGCGACAGCGGAGATGGTGAGGGAGTGCGTTCAGGATAGGCTTTGTGTTGCGCACAAAAGATCCGTGCACACCTTGTGAAAAAAAATTTAGTAAATAAAAGGCAGATTCCTTTTTGATTTTAAAAGCAAATTCGTAGATCGCGAAAGGTTCGCTTTTGACGGGAATTTTGGACCGACCTCGGGCTGATTAATATGAGCCAAGCTGATAGAACTCATCAATCAAGACACTGCCAATGGTGACAAAAGTTCTTTTGGATGTTTTGGGGAAAATTGATGGGGAGGCCTATAACAACGAAATGCTTTTTTTGTGTGTGTAATAAAAATATCCCGCCTGAGATCAGACATAATAAAAAAAATATCGCAAAAAAAAAACGTTAATGGAGGCGTAGCAAAGGCTTCATGTGAAGGGCAGGAAGTCAGCCCTGCAAGCGCTGAATGGTTGGTAACGTTTTGCTTATCTGCATCAAGGCAACTGTACAAAATTTGCAGCTGTAGGCTGCCCCTTCAGATTGCTGTTTTCATTATATGTCTTTTCATTATATTCATGTTTATGCTACCGATGACAACAGTTAAGCTTGCAGACTTTCACCGGTGTTTTGTGACGTTGCTCTCTGCCAAACACTCCTTGGCCCAAGTTGTAACGGTCGCGAAAACAAAGATCGGAGTTGCCGGCGCGGGCAGCGAGTGCGCGCTTCGACAGCAATTTTAAACCCTATGGAAGCATTAATTGGTCAGCAGCTGAGGTAAGCCACAGATATCTAGAGTATTGGTGGAAGAGAAGCAGGGAAGACATTGGTCGGAGCGAATCCGTTAATGCATATGTCTCTGTACTAGGTATGGGTTATGGAGGTTCTAAGACAGAGAGAAAAGATTAAGTAGATGTAGGCAGAATGGTAGAACAATAGACAAGTATAGCATATCCGATTAGCTCAAGCAAGCTAGGTGACTATCTGCCAATAAGTAATCCTCATCAAATCATCGCCATAGACAACATACAATTCCCCAGAGGATCCAGGACTCCCACGTGCTTTCGAAATCACTGCCGCGCCACTCTGCTGACGTAATTAGGCGTATCTGTATGTGTGCATTTTGCGTACGAACGTTGTGTTGTTCATGATCTGTGCCTGTGAAGCTGTGCCCCTGTAAACTTCACACTGATTGATCTAGCCAAGTGGTACTGCTTTGGGCAACCGTACTTGCGTAATAGGTTACAGTTTGTGTCTTTTGTATGTTTGTCTGTCTTTTCTGTTCACTTTGCAGAGAGGAGTAGCTAGCGAAACTAAAGGACAGCTACACCTACTTCGCCCTGCTCTACTAACGCACGCACGCACCCACACGCGCACATGCACGCAATGCACGCACACGCGCGCGCGCGATCACACAGTACGATCCCAGAAGTGTCCCGCGTAGTTTCGAAAGAGTCTGAACGTGCGAAACCCCTAAATGGTAGCCGTAAGGCCTTATCATTTATTCTTTCGAAGCAATCAGTATAGGCTGGAATGTCTAGTTCGGTGCCAAAGGTTTTGCAACGTACATGCGAGGCTATTGACCTTCTCACAAAGGAGAAGTAGAACTTCCTAAGACATTCTTACGTTCCTTGGCACTTTTGTGTTGCGCAATGAACACAACCCGAATAGAACTTTTGCGTAATGCAGCTTAACGAGTTTTAAGATCTTTCCGTTATTTTCGCGCCATTTCTGAAGCACCATTTCTAGGCACTAACGATAATCGATAGTTTTCCCTACATCTACTTTTGCCAAATATAGCGTGGAACAAACTGTCTAAACAAACTTCATGACGGATGACGTGGCCTGACATGATGAAACGCCCGGTCATTTCTCTTTCCTCGCGGCTGTTTTCTCCCATCGGCTGTGAAACAATGCTTCAGAATCCCGCAATTTCGCCTGACCGTTATGCAGCCGCTAATGGTGAACAATGGACCGACATTCCCCGCTCTTGCGTCGTTAGAGAGCGCGCTCAATAGTTCGATTCCTCCCCCCCTCGCTTTTTTTTTGCACAGGGGTGACGTCACACTTTATTGCTGTGGATATGCGAAATCGGAAAAGCGATCTCTGAATGCTGACGCAAGTGAGGCTTTTCTTTAGTGAAACGTGAAGAACATTTTTAATAGCTGATTGATGGAACAAACAGTATTCGTCAGACTGCCGTTAATGTAAGAGGTGTCAGGGATTGTGCCTGTCACTAGAAAGTCTTCTTTAATCGTTATTCCAATCAGTACAATCGGGATAGCCTTCGCGATGGCTTCACAGGTGTTGAGGGCCAACAGGCTTCGTAAATTATATTTTCCGCACGCTTCGCATTCAAATATACTTCACGTAAATGACATCTCACGTGGCCACTAACCAATCGGCGTCTTAATAACTTTAGCTGGTGAAAACGACCCTCCTTTTTCACTCAGCCAACTTGCGTCAGTTTATATCCTTTTACCAAAGAAATCAACGCATAAGGAAAACGCTTAGGCATGGCTAAATAGCTATTTTAACGTTGAGAGCTTATCACGGCTCAGTGGTCTTACAACATTGAACGCGAATCCGTAAATGAACTACAATCCGCAAACTATTTACATATGAACCGTCGAGCTCATTAGGTTGTTACATTCAAATTACCTCGAGGTGTGCTGAAAGGGCTAATCGGGCGTTTAGCTTTGATGAGTAGTGTATGCGCTTAGTTAAGTTCACCTAACGCGCGATGTATGAAAGGGTTCACAGACGTCGCACAAATACTTGATAGAAATTTACATTGGTAATCATATGATTGATAATGCTTACGAATCATCCACACGTAGGCAAGCGCGGACTCGTGTAGGCAACTTAAGCTGTGCCGAGTGCCAGTGTCGTAAATTACTAAAGGATTAATGAATTCTTTTCAGCGTCCTGAAGGCGCACTCAATGGAACATTGAGTTAAGCTGTAATAGATAATTGCGCTTTTACAAGTGACAAGTTACAGCTGCTACCATGAAGGAAATGTTTGTAAACCAGAAAAGATGCGATAACGAAACATGAGCGGCAAGGCCACGCTGTAGTTACCGCATCGGTTCGCCTTGACGTCATATACTCTCGCAGTTACTCAAGCGCAGTTAATTGTTTATCGGTAAATATGTAGTACGCTTAAAAAAACAACATACGAGAAGGCCCAGCCTAGGAAGACTTGATTACTTCTCGTGCATCGAAACGCCTTAACGGTGGATAAGTTTGGATGCGAATTCAAGCAAGGCACATTTGGGCTTAATTTTCTTTATTAATGAACTCTTTTTGGCCAAACGCGTGAACAGGAACTAATAAAGCATATTTCAAGGTGTACGTATATGGGGAAGCCGAGCTTCCATAGTAGCACACACGTTCGAAACATGGTGTTTATTCTACTAATGCCCAAACAGAGCTCCACGTCAACAATTGGAACAAATTATCGACGTTTATTTCTGGCCATGGCGAGTACCTATGTGAAATAAAAAAGAAAGACTAGAATTTTTTTTTCAATTATAACCTGAATATTGTAATAGTTACTTAATAAGCAATGTGCTTGCTTAACTATCCACGGCTGAAACTAGCATATCGACAACGAAACTACGGGCCTTGCAGTAAGCTTTCCGCGTTTCAGTCATCATGTTGAGGCATATAAAACCCCGCTTAGCATATGCGATACATTGGGAAATTCAGGGTTATCTGCGGCTCATGGGGCTTGGCGCCAGCTGTGTGCCGAGGGAACACTTACGGTGCCGCAAGAAATCAAGTGACGTCATATCCCGTGAAAAATGAAGTGACGTCACCTTTATTGATTCAGGCACGAACATGGTTTTCCCTCAATAATTGCTAGAGGGAACTCTCGCACTGTGATCGTTCATCCACCATGGGAACGATGCTTGGTGCATGGATTTTGTCTGATTTTCGTGCTTGTGGCTTCAGGCGTTCTTGTGGCTTTGTTTTATATGCGCTTTATCTGCTTTCATTAACCTACATTTGAAAACGAGCTATAGTTTTTTCTTTTTTTATTGCAGAAGGCAATAGGAATCTCTGAACACGCGTTATCGCTACTAATTGCGGCGTGTCTGCCTGGCGAGGTGGTTACACAGAAACGTGCTAAGCGTCTGAACGAGTTGGCTTGCCGGCGAGAAATTCTTAAAGGTGTTTCATGCCTCTTCTCGATGCATGCATGAGTGGTGCCACAATTTCAATATTGGGGTTCTGCGCTGAAGATTCTCTGTTCGAATTCTGCCACTGGATAATTTTATTCACGTTTTTTTTAAATTATACAGAACGCAGTACTTTGTTGAAAATGACCAGTTTGCAAAGTCGTGAAGCCGTTTCAAGGACCAAGTTTAGGCAAATCCATCTACTAATCGTCCTTCCCACGCTGACTTAACGACCCTGCTTGCAGCTCCCGTAGGGACTGGCACCATAGGTCCCGGTAGCAACTGAATTAAACTTGCTGTTTTGCAGAGAACATCGTTTATTAATGCGAAATCATTATATGTCCGATGAGGCAGAAAAGCCGCCGTTGTCTGCAACGAGTTGTACGAAAAATGTATGTGACGTCATCAGCGTCTTGCATGACGTCAGTAGTCATACAAAAGATACTAAATGCTATAACAACGTTGATTAGTTGTAATTATGGGTAATTAATCTGAATTAAGGTGAATTAGAGTGAAGTAAAGTGAATTAAAGTTAGAACAAGTTAGAGCAAGGGGACTTAATGTGGAGCAAAGGGAATGGGGGTGAATTTAAGTGGATTAGGGTTGGTGCAAATTAGAGCAAGGTGGATTGAAGCGGATTAAAGAGGATTAATGTTGGTGCAGATTAGAGTAAGGTGGAATAACATGGATGAAGGTAGGGTTGCGAAGGACATGTTACAATGTATGACGTCACGTATGATGGATGCGACCAGTTAATCGGCATGATTATTTAATTCATTGATTATCTTTAATTGTGTCATTATGATTTATAAAGACGTATTTTTTATATTGATGAAGTGAAAGACACTCGTCTTTTCTTTGCACCTCACACTTAAATAAGATTGATCATAATTTTTGTTTATTTTATGGGAACGAAATAATGATTGCCTTGTTTTCGCTATCTTTTCTTTTTTTTTGTCTTCACCAGTTTTGCATCTCTATCCCCTAGTCGCGCTTCACTTGCGGTTCCTAAACAGCCCTTGTGAATGTCGCTGACAATTGGGTATGGTCTAGTTTTCGCCCGAAGTTTCGCGACCGATTCGACCTTGCGCATTCTTCTAAAGCTCCAAAGAAATTTAATAGTGCTCCGTAGTGCGCATTTAAGTGCATGTCTTCATGTAGCCCTAGAAGACTTGTAATTTGGCACTTATTTGCTGGCTTTGCGCCAAACAATCGGGGCAATTCCGGTTGAACACCGGGGCAATTCCGGTTGAACACCGTGATATGTTCATTCGTAGATAGGCGTAGAGAAATGCATCGCGTGACAACTCAATCGAATATTGATCTGGAGCTGAAATAGCGGCTTCTAACTGAACCAACAAGCACGGGTGTTCGCTCTGTCACGGAAAAATAAGAAAGCTCCAGCGGTGTACCGCGAGTTTTACTCTCTCGTCCGTCAACTTCGTTACCTGCACGCCATTGAGCGATCGAAATCACTGCCTCGCGTTTTCCATTTCTCTTTGCAACCTGGGGTCTGGCAGGTCGCGGCGGTTTTGCGGTTGCTCCGTTGTGCCCGCGAAAGCCGATAAGCGTCGAGGCCGTGTGCGTCGACACTTCGATTATTGCCCAAAGGCTGACGCGAAACAACGCGCCCCCGTTCGGCGCGACAATATTTATGACTTACGAACGTATACGTTCGCTGCCCGAGCGTGCTTTCCGGTACTAGGGAGTCTCCGAACGGCTGCATATTTGGAGCATAAGACTTGCGCGGCAGACTTGATTTAAAAGATTAAATTATGGGGTTTTACGTGCCAGAACCACTTTCTGATTATGAGGCACGCCGTAGTGGAGGACTCCGGAAAGTTCGACCACCTGGGGTTCTTTGACGTGCACCTAAATCTAAGTACACGGGTGCTTTCACATTTCGCCCTCATCGAAATAGACTTGATTTGCGAGGAACACCATACGAAACGAGTCGGCAACTCTCTGCGTGCGTGTTTTTGATTGGTATACGCAGTTTATCGCTGAGCGCTCTTGTTTTGTTTTAGCGATTTTTTTTTCTCGTAGCACGTTTACCGTGACCACGTGACTTGGCGGCGCATAAGAAAATGAATCCTCGTTTCGAATAATAAAATCAGGACTTGGCGCGCCCTTCCTGGCGTATGTGTTCCATGTCCTCGTCTAGATTGCGTTGCAAAACTTCTTGAATGACTCGCCAACTAGCCCAAGCCAAGATCCTGCTCGACAGCGACCTCCTCGCCATGAATTGGAGGAACGCTAGTCGTTCGCGCCATGAGAAAGAACGTCAACTCTACGCTGCACAGAATGCCAGAGAAATAGGACGTCATCTATAGAAAACGACTGGGGTGAACTCCAGTCGACGGTTAGTTAATTCGTTAGTTAGTTCGCTTAGTTAATCATCATTGATAGTTTCTTCATCAAATTTCGTTCAAGACTACCAGCAGCACTGGGTTACATTAGGCGTTATAGTAAGCGGTATTTGCTAGACCACGCTAAAGTAATCTGAAAAGATGCAATAACCCTTTAACTCGTGATTTACGTAACTAGAGTGCTTACGGAGGAGTAATCGCAGGAGTGTGCATTTGAAGGAGTGTGAGTAAATGTATGCCATTCGCCTTTTTAACGCAAGCTTCATGTGGAACTTGCATACGACTAGACACGGCAAACGCAATCAGGTGACAGTTTTTTCGCTGCTGTGTTTCCATGCGAAAGTACGCGTAATGAAGGCTGATTTGTGAGGATGTCTACATGGGCCAGAAATACTATGAAACAAGGTGGTCGACCGGCTAACGCAATTACCGGTTCTATTTCTTTCGACAACACACGTAGGTGTACTATATCGGCTTTCGTATTGTGAAAACGTGGCAAGGAGGTTTGTAGAAATGTCTTCTGACAAATAAAATGGTATAGAAACTGATTTTCGCCAGCGTAATCAGCCTTTAAGATATCTCGTTTTTGTCTCTGCTCTGGAAATCAGCATAATAAATTATGGACAAAGAATAAGCAGTTGTTTCGATAAGTTCATGCATGAATAATAACGACTTCTGTTGATGGCAGCTGCAAGGCGTAACGCAGTACGGATCTCAATACCCAAGCCTTCAAAAATGAAGCCTCTCAATGCTATAATGAATCAGCCAACCGACGCTTCGGTGACAGAATAAATAAATGAATAAGATTATCAATTAGTAAATGTAAGTGTTGATCAGTGGCTCAACAGGCAGTAGGTAAATGAGCTAACAAATTACGTAGTCGATCGACAGTTCTGCGCTCTCTTCTACAGCTATTGTCTTATGCTCAACACGAAAGAAAAATAAATTTAAAACACTGCATGAAAGCAATTATCAAAAAGAACTGGACATTAAGTTTTATTGGCCTGTCGCTGTAGATGTAATCCTGCACGCACGAATATAAAAAGACAAGCTATCAAGGCCAGCAGTCAATGGTTCTGAGTTATATTTACTTTTTCTAAATGATTGCGCAGTAGTGTAAAATGGGACTATTACGCCATCCTTCCGTTTTTCACGGATTCCGTTCTTCTTACGTTATCCTTTCTCTTACTCTGCTTCTTGCGGTACAGCTTGCCAGTATTCATTAACGCAAATCAAGCGAGCCTACGTACAATTCAAAGCGATGGGGCTATGGCGCTCAGGATTTGTCTAGGTCTTCCTCGAAGTGCGTCAACTGTTACAACCACCAGAGACCACCTCATCAGGACCCACATCTCAGTTGAAGCTCTAAGAATACACGTAAGGCACCTTGCCCCTACTGCTTGCCACCACATAGCTTCTCTACCTGCGGAGTTACCACGTGCCTCGTTCTGCTGAACGGTACCCGCACATGGTGAGGCCATACCATCTTGCTTCACACCTGCCGCGAGACCTTCAACTCCTCCTTGGTGTCTCATTCAACCAAACATCGACCTGACAACACCTGGCGTCCGGAAAAAAAAGCAGATATGTCATCACCAGCTCTTAAACAGCTTACGTTACTCCTACTAAACAAGATGTACCGGTATTACACTCACATATACACCGACGGCTCCGTCCGGACAAAAAGCTCGACCGCAGCTGTTGCCATTCCAGCAAAAGCCACCACTATCAAGTAAAAAAACATCTCAATTGACAACGTCGACGTCAGCAGAACTGGCCGCGCTTCGAGTCGCACTACACTCTATTGATTACGAACCAGCACCCAAATGGTTGATGTTCTGCGACTCGAAGATGGCACTACAGTGCTTATTGTCAGCCCTACGGCGCGGTCCGCATGAACAGCTGGTACTTGAAATCACAGAAGCCATACGCCACCTGACTGAGCAAGGACATGAAATAATTTTGCAGTGGCTACCAAGCCACTGTGGTATCGTCGGCAGCGAACGTACCTATCAAGCTGCTCGTTCAACATGCAGAAGACAACTGCCTGTCGAGCCCACTGTCTAGGACAGATGCTGCAAGGATGATCCGCCTACTTGCACGCCAATGCACTACATCAGAATGGAATGAACCACATTTAAGCACGCCCGTTCATACACCCTGAATCGAACCTTAAGCCTCCGACTTCTACCAAGGCTTCCCCGAAGAGTCGCGACCCTTTTGTGTAGGCTGCGGCTGGGCATCGTGATTACCAATGCCTACGCCTTACGCAAGGGGATGGCCGACAGCGCAGCATGTAGCGATTGCGGCGACGCGGAAACGATGGTCATGTTCTTTGCGAGTGCCCGCAGTGCAGTGTGCAGAGGCAATCGCTTTCCGTTGGGCTGAACCAGTTGGACGAGCAGCCTGTCACAAGATATAATTCTGAAACATCGACGCGACTTAACATCGCATCAGAAGGCCGTGCAAGCGCTACTATGGCTGGAACGCCTTTTTCGTTAACAGTTTCCTTTCTTTTTCTTTTTTTTTTGTTGTTCTTTTTTCTCTTCTCGCTATTTCTCGTCTTTACAACCCTCATATCCCCACCCCAGTGCAGGGTAGCAAAACGGAAACTCGTCTCTGGTTAACCTCCCTGCCTTTGCTCTCTCTCTCATCTCCCTCAGTCATAGGCAGCGCTTTTCCTCCGGCGTTTTCCAACTGTGCCAAAATCTGCGGAAGCTTCATGCTATTAAAAATGCATAAATGGCTAACGTTCGCAGCCAGGTTTGGTTTGGTGCTCGCATTCTTGTTATTTAAGTCGTTTCCATGTGCCGTAGAAATTCCGACTCTCAGAAGGGCATACTCTGTCGTTGCAGTAGACTCTTGCCCAAGAAAATGGAAGGAAAAGAAATAAACAAATAGATAGAGAATAAGGGGAAGAGAGAAGGAAAGAAAGGAGCTCAACCAGCGTGCGCCTGGCACGATAACGACGCAACCTTTCTGTGCTTCATGCACAATGCAGGCCCAGTGCGCTTTGGAAAAAAGATCGAGCGCAAGATACAGAAAGTGTGGAGAACTGAGCGGCAGGCTGGGAAATGAGGAGGGCGGGATAATGAAAGCAGGAACGTTTGTTCATTCTCATTATATCACCCGTCTGCGGCCCGCCGTGTTAAACAGTAAGAAATCAGCAGCTGCCATAGCAACAAGCACCAATTTTCTCGCTGTTTATTTCATGCTCGCATCATCGCCACCTTATTTCTCTCACAATACACGACGCTGAAACAGGGAGGTTAAAAAAGGTGGCGCCCGATTGACTGTTCTATACGTGGCAGAGAGGAAAGAAGAATAGAAACAAAGAAGAAAGAGTCGCTGTGCATACTTCTGCGAAGGAACATTCACTGGCGAAGAGTACAGTGGTTGAGTGCAATTGCCTTCGAAAAGTGCTGCGGTGATATAGTGGTTACGCACGTGCCCAAGTACTTGAACTAAAGTCTCACGTTCTTTTCTTCCGAGAGCGGTCTTTCACCTAAGCAGCTAAAAAAAAGAAGAAAGTCTTGTTGTCCGTAGAAGGGAGGACAATAGTACAGAAAGTGCTCTATAATTTTGTCACGCCCGTAAGGTCTGCATGCAGCGCTGTCTGCCATTCTGATGTGAAGAAACCATTGTGTGTGTCATTTTTACCACAATGTTTCTCACCCGATCACTGAAGCTGGGCATAATTGTGATCGATAGCTTTACTGTTGTGAGATGACCCGGTGAACGTCGAATGCAGCTGTGGACACACCTTAGTGGCAGTATAGTCAAGGTCTCCGCTTTGAGGCCGACAATTACGGCACCCGAAGCAAAAGTTGCCCTCAGCCCTCTCTGTCCAAACGCCTTTTCCTGCGTCAATACTTAGCAAGCATAAAAATGACACTCATTTTTACTAGGCTGCAGTCGCGAGGCATTTCTGACACACCAGACTACACATTGGCTAAAATTGTATTGACGTTGCTGAATTGAAATGTTCGTTTAGAGTTCGGTGCACCGTTGCTTTTCTTACTGCGCGTGGGCAGTTTTAATGCTCTTAGGTGATTTCTTTTTGATATATCTATGATAAAAGGAGTAGCCTGCGCTAATTAAAGGCGACGTCTCCTAAACACCATGTAATAAAAATAAAACATGCGCGAGCAGTCATGGTCTTCGCTGTCATCGTAGACTTTTCTCCCCGATTTTCCTGCCTCGTTTTGCACGCTTCCGGACTGAATGTGAGCGAGCGCATTGAGAGTCATTCTTACGTAGGGTAAATAGTGCACATTTGTCATACTCATGCGGGCGACATAACTGTGCTGTGTTACCAACCGAAAAAGAAATGAAAAAAAAAAGAAGGAATTGCTCTCTTTTATTTCTTCAGACAGGCCTGTGGTGCTTACCTAAACACTTGGTTAGACGTGCTAGATAGCGGAGGAATTTTTTCTTTCCTTGATATTTCTCCATCTGTACTGCGATATTTGAATACCTACATATACATTGAACTATTTGGCAGCGAGTGAATGCGCGAAGTGCAGTCGTAGTCCTCTACGCATTCACCCGCGGTTCAGGCGTCATCCACGCTGACTCCGACGGTGTCCCTCCTCCTCTGTTATGCTGCACAGCTCTTCCCACTTAGGCCATTGAGCCTGATTTGTGTTTAAAAACTTCCTCCTTCCTTCCTTCCTTCCTTCCTTCCTTCATTCATTCATTCATTCATTCATTCATTCATTCATTCATTCATTCATTCATTCATTCATTCTATGCTTCGAAATGAGCATAAAGGAGAGCCGAACTGGTTTAGACGTGCTCACTTGCTATACCGGACGCCTGGTCTGTCGATACCTACAAGTGAAAAGAACAAATAAATGCTGCTCTGAAGCCTTCCCCTGGCGTGATCACGACGTCACTTTTTCTCCCATTCCTGCCTATAGGCCTGCGCTTCGCCGCGGAGCGCGCCAGGCTTTTGTGGCCGACGTTGCCTGCTTCTGCGTTCGGTGCCGCAGGAGAGTGCGGCAGAGGGGTTTAGGGAGAGGCTGGGAGCTAGACAGCGAGTTCGGGACGAGCGTGCGGGATTGCGTCGGCGAGATCGGCCGTGCGTGCAAGGCTCCCTAGGGTGCCGTGACCGGCACCTTTTTTTTTTCTTTCTCCGGACTCGGTCGTGGCCGCACGCTCGTACCCCGCCACGCGCGCTCGCTCGCTCGAGCAGCTGCACGCGCAAGCCACGGACAACAAACGTGCTACGTGCGCGCGGTGACGCGTCACTGAGCGAAGGAAGGATCACCGCCGCGGCGGGCACGCTTTCGCCATTAATCCCTCCGCAACATGGTCTGATTGTCTTGCCCATCTCTTGTTTTATCTGGCACGAACCCAGGGTATGTCTAAGGCAAAACAAAAGTTAACGTCTGGAAGACTCGTCTTTGCCTAAGCAACCTCGGCAGTCTTGGTCTGTCGCTACTGTGGGAGTCAGGCTAACCGCGCGCATTAGCTGTGATCAGGTGAGGTATGTTTTAACTTCGAAGTGTCTCGCAATGACGGATGAACGTTTCTGATTACGGACGACCTATTTTGTTTTTAAAAAAAGTGATATAATCTCGTAGTTTTGGCGTGCTGGTTTTATATTGCTGTGCTATCAGCTTGCGTTACTCACGATTGCATAGACGTAAGATAAAGGTTAGACCAAGTCGATGTTGGTGTACAGAAAGGCAGACGTGGCATTTCTTGATTTGTCTTTCTCGATAGTGGCCCGTCAGCATTGTGCATCAGACCAGTGACACGCATTAGCGCGAGTGTGTGTGTGTGTGTGGGGGGGGGGGGGGGGGGGGGGGTATACGGTCGTAATTATAGGCCACTTTGTTTACTTTGTCACGTTATCTCTAGTAATACCAGCTAAACGTTCCCAGCTAACGTGTCCTGGAAGGCAAAGTATTCTCAATAAAGGTTACGCAAACTAAATATCAATCGGTCTTTTTCGAGTTGTTTAGGTTAGGCTGTGTAGGTTTGTTACGTGCTGCACTGAACTGCGCTTCTTGGCGTTTTTTTGTGTGTATTGCCATGCCTCAGTGCCACTTTCCTTTGCTGGTAAGGATGTTGCGGGAATTACTTGTGGCTGTAGCGGCGGCATTACAATGGAGGCAGAATGAACAAAATAATAGAAAAAAGACCTAACTTGTCTATCTAGATCGGTTTGCATGTTAGAGAACTTCACGTCATTGATAATAAATCCAAAACGCCCCACCCCCCAACCCTAGGCGCTGAAACAAAGCTATAAGTTTAACGTCGCCTGTGAAAAAACAAACAAAAGAAAAACATTGTCAAGGCTGACTCAAAAATTGAGAAAAAAAATAACAAGGAGAGACAGAACAATATGCTGCTACTAGAAAAACCTCTTAAAAAGAAAGAAATGCCAGTAAAATCTACGAAGGGAAAATATATGCCTCGTAGTATCTGGAAACGGAGGGGCGACGGATTTGGTCAGTTGGTATTTAATGACGTTTTCTTGACATTAGCTCAACTCATAATGAAATACATAAATAAAGGAGAAGAGAAGAAAACAGGTGGCAGCGGATTGCTAAATTTTACGGTCTGGCGCTAATTTAACGTTTCTGCTTGTTCTTCCTTTTTTTCTTCCTTAACTCATTCCGACTTGGGCGAATGCCAGGAAATATATCCGGAAGCGCCTAAGACCGATATGGCGCGCATAAAGAAAGAAGAAGAAAAGTGGTGTAGAAGGGCTAAGTGTAATGACGGATGCTGGCTGCTCAAGGATAGTCAAGGACGTCATCTCTTTGGAGAATACGGCGGAAACGAAGTAAAAGCAATTGAAAAAAAGAAAAGAAAAGCCGGTGGAGAACGAGAGAGGGTGAACAAAGTAACAGGGGAACTGCCATAAGCGAGAGGCATGCGCGTAACAGCTACAAAAAGGCAAACTACAATCAAACCAAGATGAAAAAAAAAAATAAATAGCCAAGAGAAAACGCGGTTTGGCACAGGGGCCTGCCTGGGGCGTCTCGAGCTCGACAGCTCCATCTTCCCGAAAAAGAATCGCAGCACGCTGGACATCTATAGTGGACGATCACGCGCGAGGTCTTCTGTTAGAGTGGACGACGTAGCAGTCCCGCGTGGAACCTGACAGCGCAAGGCCCTGCGGGACGCGGTTATTGCTTGGACGCCGTGGCTAGAAGGCTAGGTGGCGCGAGTGCAGCGATGACGTAAAAGAGAAATTCCGGGGACGGAGCGGAAGGATGATGCAAGGAGGAAGCTTTGGAGGAACGGCAGTGCCATTTAGGAACTTCCGACTGGCTATCCCGTGCCCAGAGGACGAGTGTAAGGTTTAGGAAAGAAATGGATAGACAAATGGGAGGAAGGCAACTTAGGCGCGAGAAGCCACCATGTCATGTAGCGTAGCTTTAAAAAACCGGAATTACAGGTTACACTAACGGAACGGTATGTGCTCTTATCAGCGTGATCAGGAACCGTATTTTGAGAAGATTTGTTTTAGAATTCATGTTTTATTGATTTCTTATCCGCAATCCCGCTGTGCGGCTGATCTCAGTGAACTCGGCGAACTAGTTCCGGAAAGCTAGTGACAAAGCGTAAAGCGATAAAAAGAAAAGTGTGCTGAGTCAATGGTACTGTATATCTCTGTGTATTACCTACTAAATAAGATAGTGATAATAACACCCCAGCGTAGAAGACGCTCGCGCCAAAGATATATCGCTAAAAAGTAAGGAAAAATAACAAGTAAACATATTCAACAAATCTCTAATATATTTGATGTTCCCCAAGCTTCCTTCAGCGTAGGTTGTCGCAACGATCAGTTCCGTGAACTGAGACCCTTCTACGGGCGCCTCACCGCTGCGCTACATAGAAGTGTACAGCAAATAGCCAGACATCATCGCCCCTGAGAAACAGTCATACCGACCGCATCAGTTTCGTCGCTTTGTCGGCTCTTTATTGTCCCTCTGTGCGGTAACGGGCGTCTTGTTCGGTGGGAAATGCGTCCTGCTGAAAGCCAGCTTTTAAACGGTGACCGCGCGCGACACATTCGGCTCAGACACAAGCGTGGTCATCGGGCTGATCAAAGCGGACGCCCTACAACAGAGAACGCGCGCACCCAGATACCGGCCACGTGGTCGCAGAATGACGCATGGGATAGTTCACAAAGGGAAAATTTACCGCCCACTTGCATTTATATTGGAACGTTACAAAAAGGAAGATATCGGTCCCCTGAAAAGCCACTGTGAAAATTAAAATGAGATTTTTTCAGTGGTGAACTTGTCCTGGTCATATGACCGCAACTGGTGACGAAATCGTCATACTTGGGCAGTCACACGACCACTTGTGCGGTGGCTAGCCGATGGAAGCGAAAGGAGGAATTAATCGATAACTCGTGGGATTAAATAACGGATGATGGATTAAACGATAGAATGAATAACTGAGGTCTGCCGCAAATCTCCAAAACAAATTGGTGGGTCTTTGCGAAAGTCTCTTGCTTGGACTCAATCCATGCCGCGGGACGCGTAATGACCCGATAGTACGCTAATCTGGCAGATTAGTACGTTAAGTTAAACCGCTTTAGGCAACAGGTCCACCTTAGTCAACAGGTTCACACCCGTGTGGTTTCTTGCCACTGCAAAGGGTGCTTCACCAATTGCAGGCTATGTCGGCGGGCAAGCACACAACTCGGGCGCACGTTGATCTTCCAATCAGTAAAGATGGGAACAAAGAACGAACCGAGTGAGGATGCATTTAGCGATGCAGTAAAAGGTAAGCAGAGAACCAAACGTAGCATTTCAAATGCGCTATACGCGGGCTAAAAGTTACACAACAATCTAACTTTGACACAACACCAACCTCTGGCCCAGTAGCATTTGCACCATAAGCAAAAGGTATTATCCTGTAAAGCGTGGTTTGCTGCTTGCATGTCGTCTGTGTGGGATAACACGCAATTCCAACGCACAGTGGCGTCGAAACCGGCCGCTAACGCAAGCGAACTTGGACAAAATGCACTGAGTGTCACAATACAAAAATAAGTGCAAATACATGGGAAGGATAGAAATTCGGCCTCCTCGTTAGCACGACATACTGCAAATGAAGTGCAAAAAGCAGGGACAGACGGAAGGTTACAACACATGTGCATGTGTTATACCCTGCGTCTGTCCTTTATTCTTGCGCTTCACTTGCGATAATAGGAACACGCAATAGCAGCGCAATTCCATAGCCAGTGTGCTACTTCGGTTGGTGTTTGCGTAACAGGTACGTCTAATGGCGGAGCACATTGAGAAAAGCTAAGAAAATTTTATTTCTCGTATTCAGCGCGTTGCTGAGACAGGCGTAAAAAAATAAAAGCAAGCCAGGCGAAAGAAAAACGTACAATGTAAATTCATATCAATAAGGCATTTTCAAGTCTAGTAGCTACGGAATATGTATAGCCCGCATCCCAGCCTTGCCTAATTGCGCTGCCGGCATGATGCACTCAGGACATTCCGTGTCACGCTGGCACACAAAACTTCACGGCAAAAGTCGTTAACTGCAGTAAACTCCACGTAAGCAAACCGTGGCTAAAAGTGTCCACGTAACAGGTGCTTCTTGGCTCGGGGCACTTTCATGAGGCGAGCTGTGAAATTTTTTCATTGTTATCTTTGTGGCAGAAACGGAAGGAGCCCAAAAAGAAAGCAAATATCACGAAGAAGAGAGACTTTATACACGCTCATTTCAAGTCTCGGAAGCCTCACAGTTGTTGCGCGGACAAGCGTCGTGAATAAACAATGCTCTTACCGGTCGATGCGAGCGTAGTAGCCTCAGGGCCACCGGATGGTCGATTCGCAGTTCCCAACCTCGTCAGCGCCGAGCAGGTGCCTTCCAGGGACGCCGGTTATGACGTCGTGCGAAACAGCGGGGGAAGAAATTGAAAACTCGCGCACCACCACCCACGTCGAGGCACAAACGCGGCGCTCTCAAGTGGTCGTCGCAATTCTCCGGAATCACAAATTCACTTACGGTCAGCGCGCGAACAACCGAAGCACTTGGCACTCTCGGTTCCGCACGAAGATCGCAATCTCACGGCAGGTAGAGTGCGTAATGCATGCTGCGGGTTTCGAGAGCCACCGGTGTTGATAGCACAGACAAGCGCCGTTCAGTCACGGCGTCTACTTGATCTGTCTAACCAGACGACAAATCCGGGCTGTTGTCGGTTTGGTCCTTGACAGTGAAGCCAGGTGGTGGAAGTCAAGCGAAGGAGAGCGTCGTGTGCTCCATCGTCGGCGACACAGGAAAAGTAAAACGAAACGCTTCGACGCAGAGCAGCGAAGTTACCAGCTTATATTAAAATAGGGATGATGATTTCGTCTTGGTCGTGCGATGTCGTCTGCTGCCGTAGAGCACGCGTCTCGACACTTCCCGAAAGTCTGCAGTGCCAACGAAAGAAAATGCGAGCTCGGTGAAATCCAGATCAACTAGGAGTCTCGCAGCTAGTTGTTTCCAGTGCGCGAGTGGTCGGCGCCTACAAAACAGTTGGAAAGCTACGTTCGAGGTCCCGAACTGTCACATTCACTCAAGCGCGCTACGAAACCCAGTTTATACGAATGCAAGACCCACTACACGCCGTTGTTGTTACGAATGGCACAGAAAGCGTGCGGCTCGGGCAGGGCGTTCTTAAAAAAAAAAGCTATAAAAGAAATTAAGCTCTACGATAGCAGCGGAAGAGTGCTGCCGCGGGCCTTGAACGGAACTTAAAAAGAAAACTAAAAACTTGGAGGCGCCCGACACCGTTCGCCAGACGGGGCGCTGGAGCTAGATTGGCGTCGAAACTCGGAGCGCGCGGTCTTCGGCTCCAGCCACGCGCCGCTGGCGGCGCCACTGGCTGAGGCCGGAAGTAAAAGTGGCCGTGACGTCAGTTCTGGTTTAGGATTCGACGTCGCACACGAACGGAGCAGACGACGGCTTTCGAGCACCGAGCGCGCGTTGTCTGCACCCGCTTAGGTAGGGTAAAAAAAAAAAATAACATAGACTAATAAAGAGTTGCGCCAATTGTTTTGCCCCCCTTGTCTTTGTGGCCACGGCAACGGTGAATCGATTCGTTTCTTCATTTTTCCTTTCGGGCATTTTTTTTTTGCGCACGCCACCTTCGTTACTTATATTTTAGGTTAGCCCGCGCATCAAATAGCGACATGACGATGGCTTCACTGCGAGGCTGTCGAGAGAGAATAATGATTCGCCTTGTATAAATCCTTGTGCGTGTAACGTCAATGTGGGAATCCATCTACTTATGGCTGAACTTGGCCGGTTCTGGTTACACTCGATGTTTGCGGCCATTGTTCCGTCAGTAGCAATTCCCTGAGCGAACACCGCCTACAAAGTACGAGACAAGCAGGAGAAAAGAACGGATTTGCCGGGAAATCTTAAAATCAACTCGTAAGATTTGCCGAAAGAAGCCTTCTAATACTTTTTACGCAAGATGTGGAAAGCTGTCTCGCGCAGGCATATCGTCGCGAATCTATTAAAGAGAAAGATAAGTGCTTAGTGCACTGAAAGTATCAAGAAGCGAACACCCAAGGGAAACGAAAGGAAGCTGCGTTCACCGTTGTAATCGTCTTAGTCATCATCATTAGTATCATCATTGTTATAATCATAACTTATGGCCACCTCAAGGAGAGAAAGCCAGTGACAACAATCTCCAAGTAAGAAGAGAAAAGGCCGGGAGTTTAAAAATGCAGCGAGAGACGGACAATTTTTATGGGGAGAAAAGCAGTGAGATCGGTTGGAAGAGTTATGTCACTAGCTTGACACTCTGCAAAGGTGAAAAGCCGAAGGAAAATTCGAGATAGAGATGACAAATGATGATAATAGTGTACACTGAACTATGCGCACGCGTGCTCTTTTCATACATGTCCTGCGCACACCACGTTACAATGCACACGCGCCCGTCATCCGCGGTGAAACAGAGCGTATAGATTCGACCACTATGTGTTAAAGATGCAGACAGCTTTGTCGTCGCTGGCAGTTCACAATGACTGTTGTTCCACTGCTCCAGTGCAGTCTGCAAATTGGGCCTAAGCGGACGTCATGGAAGGCTGCGGAAAATTGTGACTGCCGGTGTTCTTCATGATGTGCGCCCAAGCACGGCGCGTGGGCGTTCTTGCATTTCTCTTGCATCCTCCATCCTGGACTGCGTTTGCCTTCCCTTGACATTTATTGCGTTGCTGTAGTAGACCACTGGTTATCTGATCCGCGCGACACATGAATTGCCCGGCTGTAACTCACTTTGCGTTAACCTCGACTAAACTATCTGCTACACTTTTTTTCCGTGTGATTCCTTATGACCTATTCCTATCGCCTAATGCCACGCCTGATATTACCGTTCTCTAGAGCACTGCAGCAGCCACAGTAGATCAGGAGTTATGGCGTTCTGCTACTGAGCTCGAGGTCTTGGGTTCGATCCTGGTCGTGGAGGCAGCATGCCAACAGGAGGTGAAATGCAAAGGCGCTCGCGTACTTAGATTTAGGTCTACGTTAAATAACCCCCGGTGCTGAAACCCCCGACGTTGTGAGTCCCCCACAACGTCGGGCCTCACATTCAGGCTGTCGTTTTGGTACGGAAATCCCCAGAGTTTCCGTTTAATTTGTTATCTGAATTTTTTAAACTCATTGTGTGTTCCTTATCTCCTAATGTTTCTTCGTCATCCTCCAAGTAATATCAGCGCTAGAATTGGGACATTTTTGCTATTTAATTATTAATAATTCTTGAAAGCATTTTGGTTAGTTGCATTTAAAAGGCCTTTTCTAGATTGGACGGTATCGTACCGCGTCGTTTTGCTTGTTTAAGCAGGTCGAACAAGCTGCGATTATAATGCGCCGCAGTATACAGCGTGAGAGAAAGTTACGTGACCTACTTTTAGGTCATGTGATGTTGTGTGCGTGGCCAAGCGAGAAAGGATTACCGAGGTAATTTACACGAGTCGCTTCCGGGGTTGACCGTAAAGTCCACCCAGGTCACGTTATTTGCCTGGATGCGCGGAGATGCATGCAGACCTGGCTGGCGGCGACCACTATGTAAAGCGAAAAGCAAATCGACAGAACAAGCTATAAAAGAACAGCAAGCGCCAAAAAAGCGTGAAATGAGGCTGGTTGAAAGTTCTTCGTTTTGAACAAGATTACGTCGAAACGACGCGCTGACGCGACAGTAGCGAGAAACAAGTTTTACGAGCGCCATGCTGTTGTTCGCGCTCGCGCTTTAAATTGGGACGGCGCGATCAGATAAGGTCTTAGCCGGACACAAAAAAAAAAGAAACAAGGGGAAAGAAAAAAAATACAGAGTCAGGCGCTGTGTACACTGTTGTGCTCGCCAAGATATTACGCGACAAGAGAGAAAACTGACGAAAAGTTTGATATTGTAAACATGTCATGTACATTATAAAACACTTCTGACCGGACCTTGTTGTATGTTCGAATAATATGTGTAAAGTGTTTTTATTATAGTTGGAAGGGAGGTTGTTGGATGTTTGCACACGATGTCAGTATGTGGTCATGTAGCTAGTAGAGTTCCTTCATGGTTTATTTCCACAATGGGGCCGTATTCTGTAGCGGTTCCTTTGGGAACCGGTTCCCTTTGGCTGTTACGTCTGGATTACGTCACTCGGAGAAAGAGTGGAACGGGGCGGCGTGAGGGGAACCAATCAACGAGCGGCGGTCTGCCGGAAGATCACGTCATCATTTTTGTTTGTACTTAGGGGACGGTATAGCAATTGAAGGATGTTGCTGGTTTGATAAAAAAACATTGCTTTGTATAGAACACTTGCAAATATATTTTCAGTAATAAATGTGAGCTTGCCGCGCAGACCGCTACTGGGAGTTGTAATTTTATTTGTGTTGTTTTCTTATTTAGTCGCTAGGTGGTGTGCCATACGTTATGCAAACAAGTTGCCTCGCTTTGTTTACGTTTTGGACTTGCCAGTTTGCGCGCCGAATCCGAAACTGGGTCCTCATGTTTGAGCGAGGCAGCGCGATATACTCGTGTCATTTGTTGAAGAGCACCCCTACCTTGCGAAGGCGTCGTGTGTGCTGGGTCAACAGCTGACGGCGGCGCGCAAGGAGGAGCTCTGGCAGCAAGTGACTGCCTTGCTGAACGCTGAGGGCCCGGCAGTGAAAACTGCAGCCCAATGGCGCGGCGTGTGGAAGAAAGATGTGTATAACGCCCGCCGTGATGCAGCCGCCTTGCACGCCGAAAGCAGGTAAGCACACTCGTTGATGGAGCTTTTGCGCACCATATTCTAACAAACGTGTTAATCACAGAGGAACCGGAGGAGGCAGCCTGCCCGGACCGCGAGGGCGCGTCCTCTCCCTAGTTGGAAGGGCGAGCGCCATCGGAGTCTGCCCGCCGTTCTTCGAGCCCGACGAAGAGGTGAACATCAGCGCATGAGTTTCAATAGGTCAACGCCAAGTCGACGCGCTGTCGCGATTTATGGCAACACACACGCTTTTAATTTTTCAACTTTGCCCCGTGCGGTCCGTTTATGGAACGCACTACCAGATACCATTGCATGCCAATATAAACACACTGCATTTCGCAATCTGCTAAACGATCAATATGCCGTTTCAACCGTCTAAACACGTCATGTCTTTTGTAATTTTCTTGCATTTTTTCTACAAGTTAAAGAATTTCAGTGGTCCCAATTTCTTTACAATACTTACCACTGTATAACATGCAAAAACGTTTACAATGTTATTATGCTATTATGTTGTTGTTTACCATTTATTGTTATTGCTCTACATATTGTATTTGCTAATGTAATAATTTTCCATGTTCTGTGCGTACTCCTTTCATTATGCTGATGTTTATTTCTTTCCCGATTCCATACTAATATGTTACCGTATTTCCCCATTTACACTATACCTTCTCGAAGGCCTGTAAGGTACATGTAAATAAATAAATAAATATTTACAATGTTTGCAGATGACTGTATAGTATATAGGGTCATCAACAGCGAATCTGACCAACAAGCACTACAACACGATTTGGATTTGATTGCCATATGGTGTGAAAAATGTCACTGAATGAGAAAAAGAGTGTCCACGTCACCTTTACCGGGAAGAGCTCATACGACAGCAATCGTAACACTTAAATAATGCTACTCTTGAACAAGTGTAGATGTATTTTTTTCTGCTGATGTAAGGTGGAACAGACACGTTACTCATGTTAGGAACAAGGCTGTCGGAGCATTAGATTTTTTGAAACGTAACTTTAGTAGCTTGCCACAGAAACTTAGGGAGCAACTGTATTTCACACATGTGCGCAGTACACTGGAGTATGCGTGTGTTTGCTGGGATCCATATGCTACAGAACTTGTAGATAAACTAGAAAAAGTGCAGAACAGGGCAGTTCGGTTTGTCCTTGGCAATTATGACAGGATGCTTAACATGACAGAAAGCAAAAAAGCATTAAATTGGCATCTTCTTGAACACCGTCGCCGAAATCTCAGATTAAAATTTCTTCATAACATATACCACTCTAATACGGGGATAGCCAGGTAATTGTATTTTCAGCCGCCCACATATGTTTCTAAAAGGCGAGATCACAAATTAAAAATATGTGAGATTCCTTTTGACCCTCTATTGCATGAATTATGAAAGTCATTTTTTCAGCTTTCATTATTGATTGAATGAACAAACACGACTGTAATAATAAAGATAAAGCTTTGAGCCAAATATGGCACACCATGAAGATGGCTGAGCGCTCTTGCTGCCATGGGCGGAAAACAAAGCTTCACGGACGGTGGCCTTTTAATGTGATGTGGGGAATGAAATGAAACAGTTGTTTGCTGCGTTCAGACACAGATGAATGTTTCACTTCCTCTATCTTACCAACGACTTGTTTGTGCAAGGTGGCCGCTTACATCTTTGTTTCTTCTCGTCAAATTCTGGCCAGTGGCTGACTTGGTCAGATCGGTCGTCTTTGGGTGGCATTGCGGCTGCTGGTCCCTGTGCTTTTTTGACTTGAACATGGAATTCGATGTCCTGACTAGAAGTCCTTCCTGGTCGCTAGTTGGGTAGGCACTTGTTATGCGAGGTAAGGCATTCTGCAATTTCTGCTTTTAATTGAGCCAGCGGTAGTACTTGTCTCCTCCTAAGCTGCTCCTGCACCCTCCTGTACAATACCCATGCTGTTACTACCGATAAGTCTAGCATAGGCGTAAAAATTCGAAAGTGCCATTTCTTCGACATCTGATATGTATGCAGTAAAGTCCAAACAGAGTCCAGCAGGTCGACACCACCCATGTGCCTGTTATGGACCTTTACTACGCTGGGGCAATCAATTTCGTGAAACACCTTGGCGGAGGTAAACCAGCGCTGAGTCTTTTGGACTGGATCTCTCCCAACAAAGCTCGACAGAAATGTCACGGCGCGGTTATCGTATCAACGCACACACGATAACTCTACGTCATCTATCGCGCTTGTGAGTGCCTCTGAAGCACCACTTCCTTTACATTTCAGTTCCTTTTCACTTTTCAGGCAGCTGTTTGGCAGACAATTCGCCCTCACCGTACCGATCGTCAAAATTACATCTTGTGATAGAGTGACCTGCAGCTTCGGGCTATTGAACAGATGGCAGCACGTTATCATATTTTGTATTTCAAGTTCATACTGTGCACACACCGATTTCGGTTTCTCTGCTGTAGTTGCAGGCAAAATTGAGAAAACTAGTAACTGCCTTGAATTGGCGAGGCCAAAAAATATGCCACAATAATTTTTCTATGTTTCTGCGGTCGAACTTTTCAGAGAAAAAAAAAAACCACTTGCTCGTGTTTGCCCCCTCCGAGTTTCACGTCGCATCCCAAAATCTACTTCACCTCTGTTTTGTGTATCACTCAAGAGATGGCAGCACTTGCCCATAATAAGTGCGCATAACTACGAGATTTACTCTGACGGTATCACATTCTCAACTGGGAATCTCACACACACAAAAAAGAATGGTAACCAGTATGTGCCAAATATGGGACGCCATGCAATAGAGGGTTAAAAGCGACGCTTTCCGCTACTCTTTCTATGTTCGTACTACAAGAGACTGGAATACTCTACCACCTGACACTGTCTGTATTTGTTCAAATGATGATTTCTTCCATGCTTTATGAATGTAATTTTGAGTGTTCATTTATATGAGTTGTACCCTCCCTGCTGTAATGCCTGAATGACGAAGCAGGTACCCAATGAATAAAAAAATGAAGAAATGTTTCACTGTCATGATTTTGTTTATATTCTAGCACCTTGTTAAGCAGCAATTACGAGCATTATGTGAAATCATGCGTGCAAGAAATGCAATGTTGAAGCAACTCTTGAGTTTAAACAAAGCAGTAGTAAGCATGAGTGTCTGCTATTTAAAGAAATCCTGCTCCAATAAGTGCTTGACATGTCTCGTTTGTTGCTATACGTTTCAATATGTGCTATACAGATTGCTGAACGACATTTCAGTTGCTGTGTAACTCATGCTGTTCTTGCGTGTCACACATGAACAGACATCTACAGCTTTGGAACAATGCATACTGCACAGTAAAATAGGCATTGCAAAGCAATATTCAACAATGCAAGATTGGTTGCCATTCACCTTGGAAATAACCTTTATTTAAAGAAAATTCCCTGGCGAGACAATATTCAAAAGCACAGTGAACAAAGCAAAGGAGTAACATAATGGCACATGGTTATTTGTCACTGCATGTGTATCTGTCATGCTCAACATAGACAAATCATGTGCTTTTCACTACTGCAGTATGCAGCATACTATGATTAGCCACATGTGAGCACACGCAATGTGTTATGTTGAAGTGCACGGCCTATTTACTTTCATGAAAAGAAAAATAAAACATATTACACCAGCACATGTCTCCGCCTCATTTGCCAGCGAATGCACCGGCGCACACTTTGCAGGTAGGCAATGCGCAAATTTCTGGGCAGCCGAAACACACCAACTATGGGTTCACGCACCGCACGGCCTCTTTGAAACAAAGCTCGAGAAGGCTGTACAGGGTGCGCCTGCGGTGGCACCTGTACTTGAAGCGGCACTTGTGCCTGGGCTGGCTCCTGTGCGCTGTCGTCATGTGCACCGTCGTCATCTGGGTCGTCTGGCAGAGGCACGCCTGCTGCAAGGCAGAGGTTATGCAGCGCTGCACAAGCTGCAACAATAGTGGCTGCTTTCTGAGGCGAGTAGTGGGGCACCCGATGCCTCTGCAGGCATCGGAAGCGGCTTTTGACGACTCCTATGCATCGCTCAACGGCATTTCGCATTGAGGCATGTGCCTCATTATAGCGCCCCTCTGCCGTGAGGCGATTTGGGTGACCAGGCACAGGAGTCATGATCCATGGCTCTAGCGGGTACCCAGAGTCCCCTGTAAAGTGTTGCATGTCAGTGAACGAAATGGATACATTAAGGCACAATGCAAGAACACAGTCTACGCCAGGGCCCTTTTACAACAGGAGCGGGTCTTGGATTTATTGTTGCAATATCTATCAAACATTTACCTTCCCGGAAAGCTGTAAAGAAAGTTTGACTCATTTTAAAGAAAAGCCCAATTTCACCTGTTGTCTTGGCTGCAAATCTCATTCTCAGGTTAAGTTGGACATGTAATATTTATTTCATACTCGCGGTTTTCTGCTCCGTTCATCCCATTTGCCCCTCCCTAAATGTACATCCTCCGCTAAAACTTATTAGCTCTTCTCTCTTCAGAAGTGTTATTTTATAAAACACTTCTAAGGTCTACTCTCGAATATGCTGACAGTATCTGGGATCCTTGCTCTACCTTTCGTACCTCTTCTCATGAAGGTACCCAAAATCGAGCTACCCGTTTGATCCTTTCTAATCACTCCAGCACCACATGTCGCTGCAACAAAAAAAATCGCACACATTGCGACACAAAGAAAAATAGCGCAACTTGCACCATTCTACAATATATACTACACCGATCACTAACGTCGATGCCGAAAGTTTCACGCACACGCTTATTCCTTTGTTCCAAGGACAGGGACCAGGTCCCCGAGTCCATTGTCACCAACCCTTTTCCACCATACTTGAAAACTGACATTTTGACGTGTTCTGTAGAATTCCACTCCTGCCTGTAACGCTCCACGTGGCATTCAGTGTATTGAAATTAATCAATAAACAGCATAACATGTCAGCTGTTGTATACATGCTGGTACAAATATCTGCCTTTTAAGAGAGACTTGTTTCTCTCGATAGTCGCTGCAGGTTCATTAGGTACTGCTGCATTCACAACACATTTCTAGCAAATCACGCTTTCTTAAAGCTTGCTAGGATGCAAAACTATTTGTCTGTGAATGTTTTACATGTGGAAGAAGCACTGCTACTTTAGGTGCACTTACCAAGCAACACTTCTCCATGAAGTAACAGGCCACGAGTGAGGCGGCGGCGAAATGCAGAATAGCTCCAGACGAAAGAATCGTGGCACGATCCCGGAAACCGTGGGTCAATTGCCAGGATATACAGCTTCGCGTCGCACACCTCATAAGAGAAAGCAAAGAGAAGGTGTCAGTGCCACTGCAACAAATATCTGGCACAATCTTTTGCTTACAACACTACTTGCCAATCAGTTACTGTTCAGTCAGCGAACACAATTACAGAAAAAGAGATATCAACATACGCAGTAGGCAGTTGAACTAATGATCAGCATGATAACAATGTCATCTTAACCTGCAAATGCAATGTTGGCATGTGTACACATGCTCATGTATGGCGTGCGGTCACAACACAATGTGCAAAATAATTCCTTTGGTTTCTTCCGTCCATATTGTATAAGATTCTGCTAAAGAGTTCCACCTGTGTTTTTTTTTTTTTTTTTCAGACAAAGTGCCTATTACAAGCGAAAGAACGCGGAAACAGCATGTGCCGTATTAACAGCTAGAGCAAATGGGTGTCCACACATTCTCATTCTCCCTCACACCATTTTCATTGATGGGATGCTCCTTTTCACGTTTACAGTCTGTTGCCACAATGCTTTAGTTTTACGTCGAGTAAGAATCACAAGGGCTCGTCTTCTGTTAGGATCGCTCGCAGACGAAGACTCCCTTCACTGCTACGGCGTCTATTCCGGTTTAAGTCGCGCGTAATGTGTTTACATTGTAGCATCGAAAAGGCTATTCAACTGTGATTAGAGAGCACTGAAAAAGTGCGGCCGGGTTCTATTGCCAAGATCAAAGTCGTCATTACACATACAACACAAACGCTACTTTCTCGAATAGGAACGCAAGTATTACCGGCAATTGATGAAAAATAACGAAACGAAGTTTTTTACAACGTGCACTCGCGCAATCACATATCGAAAATATTTGTCAATGAACAATACTCACGACCATGCAGTTGAGGGCGTAATACCCTTTACGGCTCCAGTACGATTCCGTTTCGCCGGGGCCGAGCTTAGGGCGAACGATGGCTATCAGACTCCCGTCCACACATGCTAGAAATCCTGGAATTTTTCCACGGCTAAGAAAGCCTTCCTTGACGGCGGCTTTCTGTTGCGCCGTGGATGGGAATCTAACCCATCATTTTTCTTTGCCCACAACCGTAATGGCCTTGGCGACGGCTGTAATGATCCGGCTGACCGAAGGCTGCGACAGTGCAATCGCTTCTTCATTCCCGACGCACTGTTGAAAGCTCCCGGTGGCAAAAAACCGCAGCGCGCACAGCACTTTCATCGTAGTGTCGACACCACGAAATCTTTGAGGTCCGAGATGTCCTTCCAGCTCATCGCAAAGACGTCACACTATGTCTTTGGAGAGCCTAAAATGCCTTCGAAACTCTTCTTCGGCCATGCCGAACGCGTCGCGTCGTTGCCTCTCGTCGCGTCGTTGTCTTTCGCCACTCCCCAGCAACACAACCAAAGGAGCCGCCATTGCCGTCTCTGTCTCGTCTCGTCTAGGTGCCGGCTCGTCAGCTGGCGCGAGGTTAGCCGGCAGCCACGGTTGCCCTAGCAACCCTCGACATCATGCTCGCCCCCGCGCGCGACCCTCGAGAGAACCACTTCTCCGCGGTTCCTCTCCTAGCAGGGAACCGGTTCCTTTCCAGAAGATTGGCAACCTGTGTGACGTCATCAAAATTTGTCGTCCCGGCCACCAGGGATGACGACAACGAAACGCCGACCAATGGCAACAGCCCAAAGGAACCGGTTCCCAAAGGAACCGCTACAGAATACGGCCCATGGTTTACATCAGGCATAGATTTCAAGCGCCTGGATATATTCTTTACAAGTATGCTTGAGATTCGATGTTGGATGTCCTCACATCTATTGTTCCTGCACAGAGTTCCTGCATGAGATCCGCGTTGTGTATGTTTGACAAAACTTGACTATATAAATGAAAATTCTTGACTCGTACTGCCGCTGTCAGGTTTGATGATTCTGAAGATGCAAGAAATGTAATGAAACTAAATTTATAATGGGTAGAATGACTCGGTGCCTGAAGGACATATTAAAATAGATAATTTGCTTCCTGATTATAAAGTCAGTAAATAAACATGCCTGTATTTTTTGCAGGCAAAATGTAGGGTAATTTGATGATATACATCGTGGCCCCTGCAGCGAGGTGCTACAAGAGGGCAACTTTTCTTTCAACTCGCGCATTTTCAGAGCACATTTTTCTGTAAAAAGATGCGTATGCTGAATATTCCAGGATTTAGATCACTAAACTCCAAGTGCCGTGAGTATGAGCAGGAGACGGCACTCGTAGCCGCCAAGATCCACGGAAGCTCAGTTGGTGTGGAGAACTTTTTCGAGCTGGATAACAGATGCGTCACATTGTTTGGCGATGGCAAATGAAATACAGCCCGGTTATAAGAAAGGGGTTCGTACCCTAAACATAGATCGATATATTGTCACGTTGCAGTGACGGTGACGAAAACATAAGCAAAACTTTGAATCGCGAAGCTAACTTTTCGTTGGGCGAACCTGCACCCACAAAAACAGGATACACTCAAAGTACGACGAAAGTGGCGAGCACAGTCGGCGATCATGGAAACCTCATCAGCGGGTCAAACAAGTCGGCTTTTATACGTGACTGGTCGAAGGTTTCAGTGTTCGCGTGCCTTCCAGAAAGTACTACACAATAGGTGACGCGAGTACATTCAGATTACACAAGGTTCGGTGGCAGCAGACAGCGAATAGAAATCATGAATAACGTTCGAGAAACTTCCGAAAAGTGCAGGCTTGTCCTCCGCCGAGCGATTACGCTTAACATTTGTTAGCCGGGGAAAAGTGGTCACCGGAGAAAGATAAATAACTACGCGTGTCGAGATCACGTAACTCGGAATAACCGAATCCCGCTATAAAGAACGTTTATGGCCTGTTCGTTATACAAGGGTAAATCGGTGGAGTGCTTGGAAATTTGCCTCGTACGAGGGAGAGCTGAGTTTTAGACCCAGTGACACCAGAAACCCATTGATTTTTTTAATGGGTAGAGATGTCCCCTGGCCTGGTGCTGGGTGCTGCTGCTACCTTAGAAAAACTCTACAGACATATGTGCGTGTGGTCTCTGGGCGCCCCTCGTCTAACCACAGACGGTTTCGTTGTTGAGCATCCACAGCAGCAGTGGCAGGCAGACTAGAGCTGCCGCCGTGTACCTACCAATAAGCTAGGTTCTAGCGCGCTCTAGGCTATGTGCTGAGCCAATACAATGCCTCGGTGCTTGAAAGAGGATGTTTCTTCCCAGGGCGTAGCCTCCTAATAGGCGCTTTGTGGTGCCACGTCAAATGTTGCTGCCAGGGGAGGTGCCCAGGTCCTCTTCTTTAAACGCCCAATTGCGACCGAACTCTGATAGCAGCGCGTGTAGGTAACGCAGCGGCACACTATAACCTAGCTCTCTATCGACCTATGCTTCATACATCGCTGTACCCAGTCACGTCTGTAGAGCCTGTCGAGCATACCTGGCTGTATATTAGTAAGAAAATACGTGTGGAAAGCATACCCGTGATAAAGATGGCCCCTGAAGGCGCTTATATGGCGCAGGTAGTAGGCTCCCATAATTCGACAGCCCATTGTCCTGCTTTTTTAAGGGATGCATTTCGCGTGAGTATAGGCAAAAAGTTTCTCGCTTTCAACACAGAGCACGATTTATTCAACTTTGGCTTCTTATAACCGGGTCTGGCTATATAAAATTTCGCATAATGCTTCCTTCAAGATAAACTTTCACTTTGGGAAGTGGTCTCCTTGCTGATAATTGTAGTTTTGCTGATCCCTGTAGCTACAAACGAGAAACAGATATAATCGCTTTTGTCATTTTTGTTGTGCCTGTAATGCTCCTAAAGAAAGTTAATGTGTAAGTAATTTCAGTAAACGTAGTAGCGACTTCAGGGCTGTGTGCAAAGATAGTTTATGAGCTTTAGCGGAGGCGAGTGACGGTTTATCCGCTTATCTAAGTAACTGGTTACACTTTATCCGATCCCCCCTCAGAATTAACTGGCAAAGCTAGAATCCTGAAATTACTTACCCGCGTTTATTTTCGTGCCAGAAAAGGATGCTTGAACTTTTTAATAACGAGCTTAACTTTATGTGTTACAGGTACTTACCTAAAGGGGAAATTAGATATTCATGCCAGAAACATGCCGAAAGTCTACAGGAATACCTATCAAAGACCGGTTACTTTATGTACTCCTTTTTCCCTCAGAAGATTAGAGAGTAGAATATTCTGCACAAATATGTAACTAGTTGTAATAGTATAGATAATTTCCTGTCATAACTGGATAGCAAGTTAGGTGTTTCGCAGAAATCAAAGGTAACCTTGTAAATGTCGCGTGCACTTTTGTTTAACATGTTCATTAAGTCCTACCTTATTGCTTTATACATTTTTCTAATGTCCTTGCCATATGGCTCTCCCTTTGTATAAGGGTCAGCTAACACATCATACAACTTATTCCTTGTCTAACCACGCGTGATTTCTTGTGATATGTTTGTTATTAGTATTATTGTTTCATACTAAGCTAGAATTATGCTGCATAATTGGTAACTATACTATAACTATACGTTGCAACTATAATCGGACTTCTTTTACTGTGTGTTTTACGTGTTTGCCTTTTCTGATAAGATCCTCGTTGGGACTGGCAGTATATACAGAAAAATGTCCGGAAGCAAGTAAAGTAAAAAAAAAATTACGCATAATTACTAACCATTTTTCGAGTAACTTTTATAATTTCTCAATAATAGCATATTCGTATGAAACCCGCAAGACAACTAAGGGATATGGTCGCTTTCTACTTCGGTTGTTGCTATGAGGTGACATGTTACGAACCTGAAAAGCTCGTTCTTTATTTAATTATCGCGGTTAGATGCTGAAATCATGGAGGCACGCGTCTAAACTGCAACTGTCCTAAAAGGGGAATGTACGAGGACAAAAACAAACAGCCGGAACTGTAAAAGAAAGTGTGTCGCTGCCATCAGAAGGCTCCATCGCTAAACTTTATTGTGCACTCCTTACTCGTTTCGTTCCTTCTCATTACATGAATTAGGTTTTGCATCACAGAATCTTTCTACGGTCTTTCCCATTCACTCTTTTTTTTCGCTTACTGTGAACAGTAGTTAAAAGGTAGAAACCGGGTATGCAGTGTTCATCTTGCCGTTCTTTCCAGCACACATTACTCATTAGGCCACTCCGTCTCAACGCCCACCACCACGATTTGCAATTGAGTTCACGGCCATGCAGCAAATGCAGTTGTAAGCCTGACCAGCTCACAACTGCATATCTAACTGCAGATCTATTGTTCCAAATTTGCTCTTGGGAATAGGTGGTGTCCAAATCCGTGCCCCAGCAATGGTTGCCTCTGCATATAAGAAACAGAACTCGAAGGCTGTGGTTTCGCGCACTACATACGCCGGAAGTAATTTCGAATTCGTAAACACGTCATGACCGCCATTTTTAGATAGCACAATATGTGGTGTCCGATTCTCTACCCCCGTAACGGTTGCCTCCAAGTAATATAAGCAGACGTCGAAGGCTATACTTTTGCAGGTTACATGCGCTGTAAGGAGCCGAAAACACGTCATGGCTATCATGTTTTACACAGTACCACATTGCTTTGAATTTTTGTGTGCCAAGCAGCCACTGAGAGTGGTGGTGTCTCTGTGTGCGTTTTGGGTGCCACAGAAAGCACTACCGTGTCGGACAAAGACGATGCAAATGAAGTTTTATTGGGATACCGATTATACGGAAATGCGAGGCGCGTCCGTGCCATCGTGCTGTCATGATCTCTACGTTAAATGTGCTGCCCGTTTGTGTAGGCATAGAAGCGGATCTCTAATTGACAATGCCAAGTCAGCGACAATGCCAATACGACAATGCCAAGTCAGCGCCCCTTCACGGCCTTTTGAATCTCCTCTGCCGAGAAGCCACAGCAGCGTCCCCGTTTCCGCTGTTAGCGAGACCACTGTGCACACAAACGCTGGTATTGCTATTGTGCATCTGTGTGCACACAGTCTTGTGAGCGGAACAGGCAATAAATGTCAAGCTACGAACGCCAACGGTTTTGCTTCGGTTTCATTTCGTGCCATCATCGAAGCGCTAGCCAGCGGCTTCATTGGCTGCGTTCCTCCTCAACCCACCATTCTAAGACGCATGATAACTGACAAGGCCCTGTTTCTGCTGCGCAGCAGTAGCTGTCTCGCGTGCTGTGTCGCTGTAACATGTAAGCACAATGCCTTCCCGGAAACACTGCGTTTCTACCTGCCAATACAGTGCTTGAAGTTGGCTCTACCACTAAAATATAATGCTTGCGGCGATGCACCCTTTACAGGCAGACGTAGTAGATTAACTCCACACGCTGTTTAAATATTTTCGTAAGCGAACATTATTATTATTATTATTATTTGTTTTGAACACATATACACAGTTAACAGGAAAGGGAAAGCGAGGAGCTGGTTGGCAACTGCCATCGGAAGGGGCACAACGCCTGCCTACTCTTCTAAAGGGAGGTGACAGCAACACAGAAATAGAAGATAGGAAGGAGTGGAGGAAAGAGGAAAGGAAGAGCAACAGGACAAATCTAAAGACTAAAGTAGAACTCTGCAGCCGGAATTAAAGTGACGCAGCGTCGAACAGCCTCCACAATTATCAACCACATCCATGGCTAGTTCACTATGCGGCTAATTGTGTTCTCCACGATGAAACGCCAAGTATAGCTGCACGTAATCACCGTTTCACCGGTAGTCGGTTCACAATATACACTACAAGGTGTTTGTACCGGCCACCTCCCATCTTCGAAGGAAGAAGCGTTAGGGCACAGTACTGATCACACACAGTAGGGCCGGTCACTGAAGGTCACGCTTACTACAGAATGTTGAATATGTTGAACAATATGACACTGTACTTATTAAGGCGAAAGCCTTAAGTCTCATGCGGTACAGAAAGTTATGTGAGCTCGCCTCGCGCAGACACGCACTCATGCCACTTCTCGCACGTTCGTCATCGTCTTCGTTTACAGCTGGCGCCGTTGCCACTCATCATGCCAAAAAAAAGTGGAGTTAAGGTCGAGGTAATTCAAATACTCGAACCCCCGACCTTCGCCGGGAGTCAAACCGTCGAGATTATATGGAAGTCGAACCCACGACCTTTCGTATCAATTAGGGCGAAGTTAGTTAAGGCACACCTAATTAAGGTAGCGTCAATTAAGGCACCCGAATCCGCGACCTTTGGTGGGTGAAAACAAGAAATAAGAAGTAGCAATACAGTCGCATGAGAATTTCAAGTAATTTAATGAATGTCTCTTGAGCGCGCAGGCTTTCGCCTTCACCCTCTTTGGCGTATGCTAAAGTCGCTCAATATTTAAAACATCTACTTTTTACTCACAGTACACACTGAGTTTAGATAAATTTTTGGATAGACTAAAAAAAAGTGACTGCGATGACATTTTTTAGGGCAAACCGGCGTAAAACGTTTAAAACACCTGGCTGCACACCTTTTGCCGGCATTGCCGCTTGTTTCTTCTGGCAGTGTGCGAGGTGTGCTTCTGATGCATTAAAAATTATATGGACACTCGAAGCGCGTTTCCGCCGTCGGCGTCGCGTCGCCGCCACCAACGTCGCGTCGTCACGGCATTGAATACGCATGCGCGGTCCGCGCGCGCTAGGTCAGATCTTCAGATCCTGGTTCGACGTGCATTGCGTTTGCAGTGCACGTCGTTCTGTTCGTTCTGTGTAGGGGCAAAGCCAAGCTTACGCCCCATAAGACTGCGTTCAATCGGCACAGCAGTGGAACCGCGACAGCGCTTGCTTTTCTTTGCCGGCGTGAGCTAAGTGCGCATGCGCATCAGCGTTCCTGCTGAGCAGCTGTGTGCATATACTGGTCTGGGCGGAACGAACACTAAACGTCAAACTGAAGACGTCTAATTCTTTTTTCATTGGGAGGTGAAAAAAAGAACGCCGTCTCTTTTACGTCGGTCTCAGCGGTTGCCCCTTCGAGGTGCGACGACTGCAGCGACTCTGGTGGCTTTCTTCACCACGCAACCGTTATGAAACGCCTGGTAGCTGCCAGGGAGGTGTCTCTGCAGCTCGGCAGCATAAACACCTCCCTGGCAGCCTGCTGCGCAGCTCCAGCGTATCTCGCACGCGTGCTGATAGAACACTGTCGGAGGAGATCGCATGGAACGCTAAACCTTGCTCACGCTCTCACTACTACGCCCTTCGCGTCAGGCTGCCAATTTTGTTTATTTTCGTTTTCATTTCATGTGAGGAAATGTGGGAAGGTAGGCTTTGTTAGGCCCGGCTGTCCAAGAATCTGGTATTGGTTACTCAGGAAAGGTTGTGCGAAAGGAAATGAATATTATATCTACAGGGCACTACCCAAACACACACACAAACACACACACACACGAACACGAACACGGCACAGACACGCCAATAGTGTCTTTACGAGCACCGGCTCTAAAAACGTAGTCTAGTACACGGGACGGTCACCCATTAAACTGGAATGATTGGGTCCCCGCAAGACGCTTCATATGTACAAATCTGACGCATCCGTACTCGTAAATCAACGTGATAACAGAATGGAAAACATGGCTGCAACGTCAATACATAAAAGAAAATAAGGCCCGACGTAGAGAATATAATATGGGTAATGTCATTGCCAGTGTGCAATATCCTAGTAAACTGTAAATCAAGTTAGCAAGTCAAATTGTAGCGTCCGCAGTAAGAGCCTGCTGCTATCGCGGGGAATAAGTTCAGAAAGGGAGAAATCGCTGATAAATCCTCCTTTTTTGGTCCCACTGTCAAACATTCGTAGCATTTTGGGAAGTTTCTTTTGAGTTTAATAGCAGGCCCGGTTGATGTAAGTTCGATTGATTTAGGGAAACAACAACAACAACAACAACAACAACAACAACTGTGCATCAGGAACGGCAAGCCAGCTAGAAGACGTCGTGAGCGTTCTCGGCAGCATGATTAACAGTCCTCAGGCTGCAAAAATGGGTTGTTTCGTTGCGGGGAAATTCCCGCACGGATACGTTGGAGAAGAAACAGTGCTACAAGAGGACTGCGAGACACGAACTGAGGAACAGATGACTTTTCCTTCCTCGCGCGAAGAGGAAGTAGCCGCACGGACGTGGTCGCCGCACAGCGCGAATGCCGGCGGGAAAACGGAAGAGGAGTCAAGAGCGAGTCCGAAACGAAGGGAAACTGGCAATCGTTGTTATGCGACCGGAACTAGCTCGAAAGAGGCAGACGGGGGAGGGGGGAGGGGAAGGCGGGAGAACAAGTTGGAGACGAGCTCCGGTGCATATCTAAAGTAGACGCGCGCCATGCGGCAGTAACGACGTTGTCGGGTCCCGCGGAGTGCAGGCTCTCAGAAGCAGATGTCACTGCGGCAAGTGCAGACTATCGCTGCGAGCATATGAATACAAAAGGAAACTGTTTGCGACGAGAAGTTGTTTCGGCAAAGTACGAGATTTGCGCCGAAGTAGGAGGTGCCAGGAGGACATCTTTTTCGGGAAAGTTGTCTGTTCTGTGGTTTGTCGTTCTGTTTGTGGGTAACGTTGCTTTGATATTGACGGAGGAAATCTCGCAGGTGAACGCGTATCCTCGCCGCCAAGGGCGTCGGTGAACCTATCAATCATTCGCCTACATTTCCATTTTTACTTGCAACAGAAGGCCACGCTTAGTGTTTTCACTCGATGTTGAAGCCTCTGGAGGCCCTAGTGCGTCATGAGTGCCTCTGAGATGAAAATACTCAAAGATGTGCTCCGATACGTCAGAGACCAGAGCTTTCATTCTCTGAGTGCATGATCGATGACGCCACCATACCGCTCAGCAGGTAACATATGCAAGCACCAGTATCATTGCCTTGCTAGCGCGAGCTGGTGAACGTGCGCGTGAAGCGGCGATTGAAGATCTACGGGAGGTACAGCCTTTTTCATATATTTACAGGCCCCACCTTATCATGACCATATATGTTGCTCGGCTGTGTGGTACGGTTTCCGTGACGCTCCTGACAATTAGGACATCTGTGGCAAATACGGCATTTATTCTCATTTTTGAGGGTGTTGAAACTTACAGCATACCAAATAAGCTGCCCTAAACAGCCTATAGTTAGCCTGGCGGGGGCAGGCAACGTTGTTCATACGCTTTTGACAAAGGTTGCTCTCAAGCAGATCGCTCAAGGAGGAAGGGATCCTGGTACCTTGGCCTAAACATTCTTTGTATGTGGAAGGCAACAAAAGTCCTATTACATTTCTTGAAGGTGACTGGAGTGTACTAACGCTTATGAATGTTAGTGAACACTCCAATCATCGCCTCTATATTATTTATTTTTTCTTTTGTCGCCTCCAAAATCCCTTTTCTCTGTCTCAAACTTAGGGCTATCAACGGCGCACGCCCTCAGTTAGCCTCTCTGCATTTCGTTATTCTTTTCTCTCTCTCACTCTGCGTCAGCTGCACCCTGTGCCTTAAACTAGATTTTACTATATCAACTATTTTCAATTGCACTTTCGCGCGAAAAGCTTTTAGCTTCTTCTTTAGCCTGAGTTCACTGAGTCAATCAACTGCATTTCGTTTTGGTACTTTGTACGTCGTTCTTGTGATCATATTCGACCTCAGTTAGCTTTTCCCTTCCATTTGACCAGGACTTCCACTTTCTTCGCGCGAAACGTGGGCACGACAATTCCAAGCGTGTAGGAAGTATAGTAGGTCGAATAGGGCACACTTTCGCCATGACGACCGTGCTAGATGACCATGCCGGATTGCTGCCCCTGTAGATAATCAATATATCGCAGAATGCCGCCTTCATGTCCTGCTTGCCTCGTAGTTTGATCTTATGGAATCTGGAGCGACGCAAAACTCGACATTGAAGTTCGACCTCCCGTGAAAACCTTTTCTTATCTCCGTTTTCGCTTTAAGATAGTCAACGATGCTTTTGTGGGCAGATGCGGAAACATGTTACCGCCAACTAGTGCGTTGTTGACTACTGCCAAAACCTTCCGCCTTTCTTGTTGTGTGGATCCATGTTTGTGTTTGCTACAGTGCATGCAGGGCATGTTATACGCAAAGACGCTAAGTATGTCCGAATGCCGCAGCAAACTTGAGGCGACCTGCACCAGAGTACTCGCATACGGCCAAGATTCTAAGCGAGTCCGACAAAATAATGAACCACGTGCCCTGCCCTTGGCACGTGCGCTTATCCTGCAAGATGCTGGTGGGAACTATGTGTTGCTTTGCGTATGCGTAGGCTTCTTGGAGTTCTGCGTAGGCTTCTTGGAGTTCAGAGAGGTATACGCCTGTCTGAATTAGACAGGTGTATACAACACAGACTTTCCCCATATTTTATTAGAACTAATTACCAGACATCGTAGTGAACTGCAGGACACTTGGTTCATCTGTAAAAAAAGAAAGACATGGAGACAGTGTCATTTTCGGAGATAAAGTAATAGTTCGCATTCCCCAAACAGCTGAGTGTTCTTTTTCTTTTTCGTTCCTTTATTGTTTAACTATTACTTCTACAGTGTTTGCGTTTCTACAGTGCTTGCGTTTGTCTTTATTAATTTTTATGCTTTGTGCTGTTTGCATACTCACTGATGTACCCAATCCTGCTTGGACCCAGAAAGGGCCTGCGCTATCTGCAAATAAGTAAACGAAAAGTTTATCTAGTAACGTATAAAGTTCGTTATCTCCTTTCATAGTATTGAATCTGAATACATTGATTGTCCTTGCCTCTTCGCTGTTACTAAGACCTTCTTCTACTCCGGCTTCTCGCCCCTTTCCGTCCTTCGTACTCTATTCCTCGCAAGTTTGCTTGTGGGCGTCGTTACACAGATGCCGGCTGGTCCTCTTGCTTTTTAATAGAGGCGCTCCATCTCTTGTGCCCTTAAAGGGCGTCAGTATAATTCACAGTAGCCACTTCTGGCAACAAATAGATGATGGTTAGGCTAGTGACAGGTAGGACCGCAACGTGAAGTACAGTGGGTCACAAAGAATTGGCGCGAACTTCGCCGAACATTAGTGAACGTAACATTAAGGAACGACCGAACGTAAACGTTGTAAGCGCCCGCTTTTGCGAAAAGTAGAGCAAACAGAATTCCGTCGGTGCACTGCTTCGAAGCTCGACGAGATGGCCTTGAGTTTCACGAGTAATTAGTTCACCTAAACACGGCTACCTAGTCACCATACGGCTTCGTGCGGATCCTTGGACTGTCTCCCAGCTTTATGCCCTATTCATGACGTCAGCGTACCTCAATTTCTCCATTCAGATGCAAGTTAAAAGCAAATATGCTCTCATTAGATAACCGAGGCATCAAACGGAATTAGATCTGTTGCACGCCAAACCGTAAACACCAAAAACCGTAAGAAGCAGAATTTTGATTCACGACCTCGTATGTCTTACAACAGTTTCCGAAGGTCAGTAAACCTCAAAAAAGAATTTAATCCTAAAGTTTGCAAATCTCCTATGGTCTCCAAAACGGAGATCGCAGTTTTGTAAACCCCATCTGCAAGAGCTTAAAATGGCTAAATTTGATATGAGCTTGCGGCTTACCTGAATTTACTACAATGTTTACGAAGGTGTTGCTAATGTCCTACTCATGAATTAGTAAAATGCTTCAGAGCTGCGTATAATTAATCCGTTTTGCCCACTTTAGGTATCGTAATAAATGCAGTTTAAAGAATCGGAAGATCTCTATTTATTACCCACTCAGACATTTTTTATTCTGCATTTAGAAGAACGTTTATTTTGATTAAATGACGTATGAGCTAGAATATGTGGTTACTGCAGTCAATTTCCTTTCAACAGGACACACTTCATCGAAGTAGGCGTTATGGATACCGATCAAAATGGCTTTTTTTTCGAATGTATTAAAGTAGGCACTCTCGAGGTAAAACTTTCTTTTAAGCACTTTTTCGTTTGTGGAGGGGCTTTGTTAATTACCGCTGAACGCAGCAGTTCGGGTAAGTTTCGGTCTGGATCAATCGCGCAAAACAAACGAGATCACGTAATGAAGCGCATTTCCAGGGAGCCGGTGTGCCCCCTTTGGCACGGCGAGTACAACAAATTATGAAATTCCGAGGCCTTACGTGCCGAAGCCGAGATCTACTTACTAGGCACGCCATAGGCGGGGGGACTCCGAAATAATTTTCTCCACCTAGGGTTCTCTAAGGTGCACCCTGTGCGCTGTCGGCAGTCGCGTTTTGCATTGTGGAATGCAGCTTTACGCCGTTGCCGGGATTGAACCCGCACCCTCTATCTCAGCAACGCCACTCGGTAGCCACTGAGCTATCTAGTTTTACGTACACACACGTGCACACAAGCACACGCACTTCGTAGCTAAATAAAGAAACACATACGTGCGCACAGGCCGTCAAGAACACTTTCAATATATTCACGAAGAAGCGCACACCTTTGCTTTAAACGTTCGTGTATGCGAACATTTTAATCATTGATTGATTGATTGATTGATTGATTGATTGATTTTAATATCCCAAAGAAACAGGTAGCGAGAGACGACGCGGAGTGGAGGGCACCAGAATAGTTGTCGTCACGGGGCTTTCATAACGTGCGCTTAAATCTGAGTACGCAAGCGTTCGTCTTTTCATTTCGCCTCCCTTAAAAATGCGGCTGCCAAGGAGGAGAAATCGAATCCGCGAACTCGTGTCCAGCTGCAGAACGCCGTAGCAGCTGCGCCGCCGAGAAGGGCCATTTAAACTCGTGACCCTCTTCTTGAATGCTTTGAAATCGCGCCTTTACAGAATAAACGGGTGGCCATAACATTTTCACCCAAAGTTGTATTCAGACAAACATACTTTCGCTCAAAATCACACGCGCAAACGTGCACGCTTTTCCATATAGATCAAGCTCAGGCACTAAAGGAAAAGAAAAAAAAAAGAACGAACGACACACGCACACGCGCGCACACACACACACACACACACACACACACACACACACACACACACACACACACACACACACACACACGCACACGCACACGCACACACACACACACACACACGCACAACACACGCACACACACACACACGCACACACACACACACGCACACACATACGCACGCACGCACGCAAACTAAAGAGAAATTCGCTCCACAAGAATAGGCCTTTTCGGTGAAATAGCAAGCCCTTTCTCATCGAGCAGACGCCAAGAATTAGAGCGTGACAGTGGGAAATGTTAACAAAAAAGAAGATGAAAAAGCAAAGAATTTCGGATGGGATATTAAGCGCTCCGTTTTCGCAGGTTTGAAAAAAATCAATAAACAGCCAGTGAAATCACTTGTTCCGTTCAGAGCTCCATTACAATTTTGACGGGCGCAGATGTGAATGCGTCTTCGTAAAAGATCTGGCGCGAAGCAGTAATGTTTGCCTAGAGTTCTGTTTGAGCAGATGCTGCGTTCACATTCCGTCTGTGCGCGCCCATATTTTCTGGCGAAATTTCGTAGCTCGCAGTTTTTGTTCATTTCTCCATTATACTGGAGCCTGGTTGAATGTTTCGGATGTCCCAGTTTTCTTGTGGAAGATCAAGACAACCGAGTGTCAGAGACTGAGATTCCGCAGCGCACGAAACAGCCTACCCTTAACGTGCAAGAATAGAAAAAAACTAAAAGGAGTTGTGAGTGCAAAGAGACGGAGAGAGGACGGGAATTTATTTATTGTAATGCGGCAAAGCTATGGTACACTGACGAATACAAGTAAAGCTATGTGTACTAGTAAACTTTTGTGAATGATGTATTTAGGTAGGTAATTACCGGAAACTGAATATTTGTGTTTTTATGGCGTCATTTTACTTAATGGAGCTTCATTTACCGCGAGAAATGATCAGCCAGAAACGGGATGTCAGCCCAATTCTAAAAGAAATAGTCAATCACGGGTGGGGTGTGAAACAGCGCACTGACTTTATATCTTGTCCCTTGTTTAATTAAGGCTTAAGTACTTTCTTAACTATGTGTGCGCTGTGAACACCGCCGAAGTGGCGACTCTGTATTGCTTTGTTCTCAATGTCAATTGTTCATGGGTATATTTTGACTTCCCACTGAAGAAATGCTGCTTACCTCTACGTGCTACCTGTTGTTAAAAGAAAGGGATAATGACATCCGGTTCAAGGCTGCGATTTTCCATCGAACTTCTTTCTGTTCTTTAATCACTCAAATCAATCAACGAGATGTCGGTGCTAAGAGGTAGTGCCGGCTACTTTTACTTGCACGACAATTCCAAAACGCAGCCGATATAACGTGTGATAATTTATTAACGTGCGGCACGTCACGGCATATGGAACATGCGATGTGTAACATCTGATAACGAGTAATAAATCATCACAACGGTAAAGAAAGAAAGCGTAAGATGACATAAACACGAAAAATACTCAAAGCATCACACTTAACAAACACCACAACCTTTCTTGTGAGTTCTGGTTTTTTTTTCTGTTATCATTAGCGTTTATACGTTGACTACGCGGTCAAGGATTGCTTTCAGCCCAACTTAGGTTCGCTCTTTATCCTACACCGCACGCGGAAGACAAGGCCCGTAGCCGAGCCTGCGGTCAAGCCAAGAGCGGAAACCTACCGACGGACTCCCTGTGGCGCTGTGCCGGCCGACTGCTCTGGGAGAAACCTTCATTACCGCGTTCGTTAGGACCCTGAAAACGCGGGTCATTTCGGAAGTGCCCGGCGCTTTGTGGTGGACAGTTGGAAGCCGGTGACCGCATGACCGCGCACCACGCCTCCGCTCACTCTGGAAAGGGAGGCTCGCGTCTGAGCGCATTTTTTTTTTACCTGGCCTCCTTCCTGGCCAAACTCGGCGTGGCCGAACGATTTCGTTCCAAGTTTCCCGACCCCTCTTGTCAGCGCCGTATACACCCTGCCCCCGAAAAGGCGTGCTCGTGCCCCGAATGAGAGAGCACGCAAGCATGCGCACGCGTGGGGTACCCGGTATCATTTAACTTTTGTACCGTGCATCGCTGAGCTGCCGTCGGTTCGTTCTGGAGTGGTGGAAAGCTGTGTTGCTCTACGAAGAACTGCGCTATAATAATGGCAGATTGACGCAAGTTAATAACGGACACAAAAGAACAAAATGGACAAGGACGCTGTGCACCTTGTGCACTTCTGCACTTGGTGGCGGTGGTGGTGGTGGTGGTGATGTTGAAGCAGGCGGGGTTAGCCTGGCATACACAACCGGCAATTGTTCCGCCTGATCCTCTTTCGAGTTGAGATCAGGGGTGTGTCACCAGGTGTCGATGAGCCCCGTGTCTCGCAGGAAGGCTATCAGCAGTCGTTGCGCTCTCTTCCTGAATGCCGCGGGCCCTCCGGGGAAAAGAACGTCTTCAAAGGCCCTGTGCCTAATACCGCTCTTTTGTAGGTTGTCGGCCGTCGCTTTTCTTTCTGTGTTCTTTGTTCTTTTCTGTCTGTTATCAATTCGCGCTAATCTGCCATAATTATAATGCAAGACAAACTACCCCAACAAAGTCAGTTCTCCTGCAGAATAACATACTATAGAGTGCAGATTTAGATTTCGAGAGACAGTGCTGGAGCTGCATGATAGCCTTAGGGACCATAAAACCATATATTCTTCTGTAACGTATCTTGAAATCTAGAGACTGCTGTGAGATTACGCTTTGTATATTTCGTTTCCTTGTTTCGTTTTTTTTACAGCACAAGGGAACAGCTCTCTAAACACGAATGACAAAAGGCTGTACGGTGAAAGCTGTCGCTGATGGCTTTGCATAATCTTCCGATAATCTCGTACAACAGCCAACGGCGCAGCCTTTCTGCATGTAGTCACGCGTTCTATACAACCTTGCCCTGAAGCTTTCCCACAGAGAATGCGGCCCCAGTAGAGACAGCGTTGCGATCTGTAGACGCAAGATGGGAGGGACGTGATTTCACACTCACCGTGAGTCGTTTATCACGAAGTTACAGCGCGCGAGACCCGAAGATTTTCGGCGTGCTCATGCTTCGCATACAATAGGCGTGTTTGTGATTGAAGTCAATTAGTTGTACGGACATTTAGAAATGTTTTAAATTGAATTCGGGTGTTTTACGTGCCAAAACCACAATTTGACTATGATGCACGCCGTCGTGGGGGGGGCTCCGGATTAATTTTGACCACGAGGGTCACCGGGGGATCTTTAATGTGTGCCGGGAGCTTACGCATTCTGCTGGCACCGAAAAGCGTCTGCCGCGGCCGGGATTTGTTCCCGTGACATCGTGCTTAACAGCGGAACACCACAGCCGCGGCTCGTTGTGTTCAGTTCGGCAAAGCTCGGTGTGTAACAATCATGCGAGCGATGAAGCATGAGTCGTTGACGTACGGGATGACGTTTGCGTCCCTAGCTGTCGGTTGCGGAAGCTATATAGAACACGAACTGAACAATGATCCTTCATACGCAAGCCTATGCCCGTGTGTCTTTATGAAAGCTACCTAGAAGTGAAAGCGTCGACGCGTCATCTGGTCGGTACAATGTGCATTTACGTCAGCTCGCCGACCACGCGAGCGTAACCAGTGCAACCTGTGCTTCTACGAAGCATAAGCCTGTCGTTATGCCACTTACACGCCCTGGAGAATGGGGAGAACATGCGAAACGAGTGATGCGCTTCCTTTTGTGAACCCTGATTCCAGCCTTCGACGTTGAACAAAATAATATTGGAAAGCAGTCATATGTCATTGTCACTTAGTATGCCGGCTTCCATACCCCAACAGTTGTATATCGGCATCATACGGGAACACTTGACTGAAGTAGAGTTCTGTTGGAGTTGAACTTTACGATGACAACGGAATAATTTGGCAAGCTAGGGAATTTTATTTATTTATTGGCTTTACAGACATAAAAGCAATCACAGAGAAGATTAGGAGAGCTAGCTGGCAACTGCCTCCAGGAGGGGCACAAGGCCACCAGGCTTTAAATGAGGGAGCCAATCGTAATACAGAAATTCGATCCCCATCAGGACTCGATCGTGATCGAAGACGTACTTCGTGTGACCAGGGGATAAGCCGGTCCACGTGCTCGAGCTCTCTTTGATTTACCTGCTGGTTGAAATGTACACCACCAATGACGCAAGCTTCACTACGGTTTCGGCAGGGCCTTGCCAGGTGGCAAAAAAAAAAAAAAGCTGCCTTCGTTAAAACTACATTCTTATTCGAAAGTGCAGGAAAACATAATATTTTGTTTCTTTGTAGGCATTCTGCGTCAAACGAAGCCGCAAGTTTTCAAAAAGATCATTAAATCTCCGCCCTCCCATGAAAGCAAGTAACAGGAAAGAAAGCCTAAGGTATACCCGGCCATTGATTTCATATGGCTTAAGGGCGATAACAAAGTTATGAGAAACAATGTGAGTGCTATATGCTACTTTACCGGAGTAACCGCTCCAATTTGACATTGTTTAACCTAGACAATTTTGCTTTGAACAAACAGCAGCTCCACAAAGCAGATATCGGTTTAAATGTTCCCTAGCCGTATTCCGGTATATTTTCAGTCATATTGACCGGATTATTGCATTTGCTTTTGCGATACCTCATGCAATAAACGTTAAAGGCAACTGTTTAGTCTTCTCTTTGATAATATAGACATTACAACGAAACGTATAAGTTCATACGGCTCCACTGAAGCAACATATTCTGTAAAAAGTGTCGCACTTATTGAAAAGCCTTTCCGAGCATTTAGCGCACGAACAAAGAACGCTGTAACAGCTCAGAAAATGTCATGCCGCAGACGGGCTTTTTTGTTTTGCCATGTCAACACGTCGAGAGTTGATGTATGTCAACTTTTATCGCCGAGGATTTTCCTATCAGATTTCTAGCGCGTTAATAAAGGTGTGTACCTGATTACAGTGGGTTCTCGCGGATTGATGTCGTTTGATCAAAACCAATGAAGATAGCAAAATATACCACTAGTCCACAATATAAGCGACTTGCAAGCTCCGCATCACCGCAGGCGCCAATTGAAAAGCATTACGTCGAGTCTCCGCCTATTGTCCTCGTACATGGTGGAAGTAAAATTGTTGCCATGACAACGTAGCGGTGATTTCGCAGTGTTGTGTTTGAGGGTTGCAACATGCTTCAGATGCGGCCATCGTGCTTGGGCGTTCGCGGCAGATCCCTACACGGACTGCGAGGTATGTTTGTACGTCGCCTACAAAATCCGCTTCTTTTCGCCAGGAAAAGAACTAAGGATTGAGCAGGTTCAGCAAGAAAAAGATATTTTCACCTGTCGCATCACATTCACTGGGACACCATGGTAATAGATCGGTCCAGACAGGACAATATTCGTAAACCGAATAGGATGGGGTTGAACAATAGAAAAAGTGGCTCAGAATCGCGTTCGCACTAATACCCGCGCTGTCTGGGTGCAAGTTTCGTGAAAAGGAAAGCATTGTCCTTGACTCTTCGTGTGTGCACTAGTGCGGAAGCTACAGCGGCACGGTTGAAGATTCATCATTCCTTTTGCATAATGACATGTCTGTTATATGCCGTGGATTCTTTTTGGCTTAGTGCGCATTTGAAAAAGGAAAGAAACACGCACAAATCCAGGCATGCTGTTCCTATCCTGTCTGTGCGCTGGCTTATTTGTCTAAAAAGGACTACGTTGTAGAACTATTGAACTTCTTGTTTTCTTATTCAAAATGTTTTGATGAAATCCCCCTTCCTTTCGACTAATAATGGTTTCACACGGCGCAATATTGATCGCGGTCAATCTGGAACCGGATTGAATTTCTCGGTCGCGATTGGTTCCTTTGCACAAACCAGTCGGGATCTAGAATTTCGATCCGGATCGGGCTCGATCACGATCGAAAGTGGTCGCGTAATACCAGTATTGTCCAACCTACCTAACCAACCAAACAGCCCCGCATACAAATTTTCTCTCGACTGTGATGTTCTTCAGAGAAGCATAAAATGTTTTGTGCATTCTAATAGACATTCTTTCTTACTGCTCACTCAGAAAGTAGGCAAAATCGATATGGAATTCGTATAATTCTCGTACTTACAGATGCGGGAAAATCCTATGTGCTCGCGAGAATGCAGATGGAGCATTTCTTACTTAGCCTCTTAAGACAAATCTGCCGTCGTCGTGTGAAACAAGCGGATTTTTTCCCACCCAAGCTCTCTGGTTTAACATTGGTGCACGTAATTACCGAGACGATGCTTAGGTATGCAGAGTGCGGGGAACAGCCGCCCATTTCCTTGACGTACGACAAAAAAAAAATGGGGTAGGCTTGTACTAGGGATTTTCCTGGGTGAGTCGAAATGGCTGAGACAGGTGGAATGTAGGATTGGCTCCGAATCGAAAAGGCCATTTGTACGTCCAAGCAAATGACGTTAAGGAGAAGACTCGAAGGAATGTCGCATAGGGAAATGCGTGGGGACCGCTTTCCGACTCAAACTGGTAGTGACAATGCGGAATAGCTGAACACGTCTTGAGGTTCTTGCGACTGCTTCGAGGAGACCAGGTGAATTCAGACCCCTCCCCCCCCCCCCCCTCCTATTGAAAGCGAGCCAAAGTTGGCGTGGCGTTGCTGAAGAAAACCGAAAAAGAAGGTGGAAGTTTCACGCAGGAAATCTGTTTACGAGGCTGTTCAATTTCATCAAAAACACATTCCTTAGATCGTAATTTCATCCGTGTTTTGGGCAGAGTGGCAAAAATTGGCTTCGCACGATGGATTTCTTTCGAGATGTGCGATTCCGTACGTATTATTCAAGCACTTTGCAGCCCTTACATTATTCAAACAACTGCAATTGTTCAATAATTGTGCACGTTATTGACGTGTTATTCTTTTCGAGCTGTCGGCATTATAAAAAAAAATGTTTGCGTTATTAAAAAGAGGGTTGTTTGCTTTATGTTTTTTATGTCTATGTATATGTACCACCTGTTGGTTACCTTTTTGTTCGAATAAAGAAATAAATATATTATTTAACAGAGTTGTATTGCCTTTTAGGAGTATTTCAGGAAATCGCAGAAACGTTTTGCAGAATCGCATCTTTCAAATATTTAATAAGATATCCACAAATTATATCCACATATCGCTGAACTCTCTGCTCCCTTTTGTTAGACTACAACTGTTTAGATAAATTGTTTAAAGGAATTGAATAAACACTGTAAACGAATTTATACAGTGTGAGGACATTATGTGAAAATCAAAATGAAATTTTTGTATATGTACCTTCCTTAGGACCCATATAGAGCACTAACTAATCTCTATTGTGCGCTGGCCATAGTCGATAGTGCATAGGGATGTAGCGCCATACCAAAATAAGGCCAAACGCTTAAAAATCAATATTATTTCAGTATCCTTAGGACTCCAGGGATCGTGAGTCCAATTTCTCCGTGACTCTCGAGGGTTCTTTCCTTGTTTTTATTTTTGGTCAAGTTGCGGGAACAGCGCCGGCTTCAATACGGGCCTGCTTCCCATGCTGCTTTAAATAACAATGGCCCTTTTCCCGTCTCTAGCCGACTGCTCCCTCCGACAAAAAGAGGATTTTGCGCTTAAGAGAGGCATGCGTGGTTCGCTCTTGAATAAGGCAGAGTGTGAGGTCACGCCGGCGCAAAGAAAAGGAAGCACTGAGCCCAGCGCTTGGTAGGGGAGGCCTGTAATACAAGCGAGCACAGTTTGCTCACCGTATGGGTGCTAGATGGTGGCGCGCGCGAAGTCTTTTTCTATCGACAAGCACATCTTGGTTTCGTCGTGTTTCCGTTGCACTGGTGTCGTCTTGCCGGTGCAATTTTGCGATCAGTTGCAGAGATACGAATTATGGAGTTCGCAGAGATCAAGAGAGAGAGAGAGAGAGAGAGAGAGAGATAGCGAGAGAGAACGCGCTGTCTATATTGAATCCTGGATCGCTTTGGCAGGCGGCACGCCGGTATAGCACGACAATCAGCATAGCATACCATAGCATAGCTTAGCATAGCATAGCATAGCATAGCATAGCATAGCATAGCATAGCATAGCATGGTACTCCGCATGGCAATCGCGAGATATGAAATGATAGGCGCAGTGCGCGTCCAAAGACGTACGACATACAGAAAACACATTCCAAGACGCAACATACAAAACAATTAAAGTACGTCACTGAGATTGGTGTTTCTAAGGAAGGTTAGATGAGTATTTCGTTGTGCGGGACGCCTTACGAGTTTAATGAAGTTATGGAGTTCAATGGAGTTGTGGAGTTTAACACATGCAGCGTGCTAAGACATTTCCTTAGTTCCAAGAGTGTACAATGCATACGGTAAGCGATGAATTTCGAGGGTTGGCGTAGTAAAGTGGAACGTTCTACACACAGAAGTAGACAGCTAACGTTCAGACATCATTACAATCGTATTTTCGTCACTTCTTTTCCACTGTTTAATGTTCCACTCACTGCATGATTTTTTCTGGTACATTCCCTTTACTTGTGTATACTCACTATTAGGTGTACGGCTTGAACTGTGAAGATTTTCTGCATTGCCTTTTTTACAGTATCTGATGCAAAGGTGCTTATCCTTGTTTTGTTTTCAGCACGTACATCCATGCTACTTGTATTTTGCTTTGCTTTTTATGCAAAATTTTGTTTTGGATCCCAACTAGCCTCGACCTATTGATTCATATGCATTGCTCACATGTTTTACTGTGCTCTATACGCTAGAAATATACTTCAGTTCATTTCAGTTCGAAATTCAAGTTTTTCGAAGACGAGGACATGACTACCACGTGGTATCAAATCGTGTAATGGACGAATTGACAAGATTTTATGAATTACTTCTGGAACATTGCAATTTACGAATAGGGGCCGGTCAGTTTAGAGGCATATGGACTCGGAAACATTTATGACGATAGCACCGGGTTCAAGATATGCGCCTCCAAACTTGAAGTAAAAAATGCACTCTTCAACTTCCTTCTTAAAGAAAACGTTGTTTTATGCACTGAAACACAAAAGCAACTGCGACGCCAGTGTATATGGTGCATACTTTGAAAATGAATATTACTGTCATCTTCAGAATTCTTTCCAAATAAATGCGCCTTGCGACCTAATCGACTACAATTAGTGCATGTGAAACAGTTGTGGAAAATGGCGATTTGAAATCATAATTATTCGAAGAGCAGTAGTAAAAGACTTTATTGGGGTCCTAATTATTCGATCATCCGTTTTTATTTCTCGCGCAAGTGACGCCTGCCTCTTCAAGTAATCCAGTTCAAGAAATAGAATTGCGCTATCACTCACAACGGAATAATAAAAATCTGCATAATCTAAAAATAAAACAAAAAGCATAAGGTGCCTGCGCAGTCGATAGGGCTTAGATAGGTTATATATACCTCCAAACCTCAGGTAGAGGGTAAAAAAAAAACGTCGTTTTAAAGAAAATTGCCAGTCGCTCAAGAAGGGCGAAGCAAGGAAAACGATAGCAAGGTTTAGCGTCGCGCTTACGCTCCTCCAAGGGTGTTGTAACCACGTATACACTGTTGCGACACGTTGGTGCGACGCAGCATGCAAAGCAACTCCTGCTGGCTGTAGAAGAAACAGCGCACCTTGTAACTGCCAGGCGTCTCATAACGCTGGCGTGGCGAGCGCCTCCAGTGGAGTTAACAGGCGTCGCACCTCGATAATGCAGTGGATGCAAGATGGACGCCGAGCTTAGCGGATGTGCGTCGCCTCGTCTCTGGCAACCATGAATCATTTGGACCCGATAACATCATCGGCGCCCGCGATGTTTATACCGTTGATAAAGCTACGTTTCTTATTTCGTAGAGCTGTCTGCTAATTCACTATCGCAATCGATGCTTCGCCTTTCGGGAGAAAGTACGACTTTGATTTTTCTCTCTCTCTCTCTTTCATTCTTCGCGGGACATTGCCGACAGATGGCGCACTGAACAACCCGGGCCTTGGACAGCACTCAGAACCTAGGGAAATGAGGGAAGAAACAGGCTGGCAATTGTCACTGAAAGGGGCACAACGCCTACCTACTCTTTAGAAAGGAGGGCGTAGGAGCATAAATTGATTACAGCAGGAAGAAGGGAAGTAAGAAGGAAAAAAGAACAAGGTGACAGATTACAAAGACTAAGGTGAAATCGTGACAAAGAATCGAATACAGCAGTATAGGTAAAGAAAGAAAAATCGCAGGTAGCATTAAGTGAAGGCACGCAGGACATTGACTTTAGTAAATTACAAAGAGAAAGCATTTTTTAAGGAATTGCGACGCATGCATTCTCCCAATGGCGCTGTGGAACGTCGTCCTCTAAGCTGGCCTGCACTCCCCCTTTCCCCCTTAACAAAGCGCACACGCGCACGCTCTATGATCTTACCCGCCAGTAAGGCCTCTGACTATTCTGCACGATTAAAAATCTGTTCACTAATTCAAGCTAAGCCTCCAGCTAAGCCGTCTATAAGCTTCAAGGGCTGCCGAGGCGTCACGCTAGGGGTCGGGCGGAAAGGGGCAAAAAAGAGATTCCACCGGAAATAAAGCCGACGTGCCTGACGGCAGCCCGACACGCAAGCTTTTCTTACTTTGCTCAAAGCGGCCGTGCTAAAGTCTGAATCGCACACAAACCCGGATTTCTTCCAAGGTCGCGACCTTTTGTAATTTCCGTAACAATATTGGGAGCGATAAATGGTTCGTCAATAGCTTAGACAGTCTTTTGTAAAGACTTCAACAAGACTGATCCTCTTGTTTTTTCATGACACATTTTGTGAGTGATGCCGTCTTTATTTCCGTGGTGGCAAGAGAGAGAGAGAGATAGAGATAGCAAAGAGAGGAAAGGCAGGGAGGTCAACCAGACGAGCGTCCGGTTTGCTACCCTACACTGGGGTAAGGGAAAGGGGGAACAGAAAGAGGAAAGCGGGATAGAGGGCACACTGTCTGTGCACGCAGCAAAGTGCTTGGAAATCAGTCAAGTCAAAGGAAGTGCTCCATCGATACGTTAGGCTGCCGTCAATCTTGGTGGTTCATAGCTGGTGATGCACGTTGAAGTTACCAGTGAAGACCAAGGATCCGGTGGGCGTCAGCAGTACGTTGCAGTGCGTGGCAGTAAATTTTGTAACTTCAGTGGGAATATAATGATGCGGGTGAGCCATGATGCTTACTCAAGAGTTGCAAGTACTGAATTGAGAGCAACCAGCACTTGCTTTGCATTTCGCACTGGTGGAGTGTGCAGGTTATTTAAGAGCATTCGAAGGGTATTTATCAGAGACCGGAGCATCATAACGACTTGCCGGCAAAAAAATATGCTTACGCGGATGTGGCTGTAAACTGCCATTATACATATTCCTTATAATCACTTTTGTTCACGTGTGATTTTCATTTAACATAATGTCAAAAGAAATTTGCTGACATCCGAAAAGAAGTTGCCGGATCACCCGGGTAGGTTTCGTTTGACTACGAATGAGCAAGACCTTAGTTTTTTTAAAAGAACTACGTCGCCTAAACTTTGCTCTCGAGGATACATGTCAACCAGATGTATGTATGTATGTATGTATGTATGTATGTATGTATGTATGTATGTATGTATGTATGTATGTATGTATGTATGTATGTATGTATGTATGTATGTATGTATGTATGTATGTATGTATGTATGTATGTATGTATGTATGTATGTATGTATGTATGTATGTATGCGAGCGCGCTAGTGTGTGTGCCCTTTGAGGATTTGTCGTAATGCAACTTTATAATGGCGTCTCACGTTCCTGGAGTCGTGTGACTGGTGATAAACCTACATATTTTCATTGTCGAAAGGAGTTTCCGACACCGTATCCTGGCGCCAACGTCATTGTATTTCTTATTTCAATAACACAAACGAAACAAAGAACAAGAAAGCGATACACACACCGGGATGTGCGCCTTATATTTCGGCGGTCGTCGGAAACGTGACGCCGAGACAAATTCTTGCCCCGCTTATATGGACAGCGACCGGGGCTAAAGACGTTCCCTACGCAGCCGGAGAATGTTCATTCCGGTAATCCCTAACAGGGGAATCTAGGACGCGAACGTGCATGCACTAGCGGGGAATTGGAGCCTTTCTTTGGCGCCATGCGGCGAAGGAAATCCCCAATATGCGGAGGAAGAAAGGAGAAACAGCAATGAGGAAAAACAGGGAAAAAACGGGGATGTCAGCGGTTTTTGCCATTATTCTGGCACAGTCGACGCTGTCGCAACGAGGGAAATTCGTCCTCTGAGGCGAACCATGTCCGCGACGATGTGGGCGAGCACCCCGTATTTGTACAGCCTGATGAACGCTATTCTGTTCAGGCAGGCGGATAAGTTCTCGAGCCCAGTAGGGATATCTTCCTCCTCTTTATTTATTTATTTTTTGACGAAGTACAAACAAGAGCTGCTGTGGTGCGAAGCCGGGCGATATACTCAGCCACGCTAATAAAAAGAAGCCACAAGGTCTTCACCACCTTTATAGAGGTGCATCTCGAGAAACAGCCCGCAAGATGAAAGGTGGTTGGAATTAAATGTAAACAGTGGGGAAAACCTGAGCCTTCCGGGTAAATGCTTCATCAAAGCACCATATCGACGCACTGAAGGACAAGGCACTTGCGGACGTGCTTCACTGACAAGAACGACGTTGAAAGATAGACGTTCCTTTCAATGCTTGAGTCAACAGATCTGCACATTCGTACGAGGATCTTACGAAAATGACCCAGGCTGACGCTGTGAAATCTTTAAATGTTCAAATTATTCCTGGCCACTTTTACTAATTTCTGTACGGTTCCGAGTAAGTGAAAAAAGTGAGTGAAGAAAGTAAGTGCAAATGCACGCGTCTCTCCATCTTCACTTAGCCTAGATATCATGAGTGAGGACATCTTTTGTCACCTACTTAAGGTCATCTCTGATGTCTTAACTACACCTTGTTTTATGTCAAAGCCTTCCTTAATGTGAGGTTTACTAAAGACGTCTGAGAGTGCCGCATCAATACTGCAGCACGGGTAAGGTGATCGTTCCGATGATTCGGGGAAGGGTAAAACGGGAACGGAAAAAAAGACTGTTTTGGCATGGGAGAAGACATGGAACCAGGCGTATAGTTAATACATCGGAGGTTATATTTAGGAAGGTAGCAAAAGTTTCTTCACTTTTATAATCTAGGCTTGGTAGAAACGGTGCCATGCGTACGTTTCACTTACAAGGGAGCATATAGAGAGGGATAAACGTACCATTGAATAACGTTCAGAAAAAAAATCACAGCATCTGTCTCAGTTGTTATTGAACAGCTCATGCACAATAGCAGAAGTTGCTTTGAGCTCAGTGGCAGACTTCTTCTCTTCTTTTTTAAATCACTTGGTAGGTTGGGTGAATGAATAATCGGATATACCTGCAAATAATAATGATAATATTAATGATTATCGTCGGAGTGTCGTGATTCTAGGGCAAGGTAAGGCGACCCGGCAACGGCGACCGCATTTCGATGGGGTCGAAATACAAGAACTCCCGTGTACCGTGCACTGTGTGCACGTTAAATAACTCCGGTGGGTCAAAATAATTTGGAGTTCCACATTGCGGCATGCCTCATAATAATATCTTTGGCCCGTAAATACCCCAGCATTTATTTCTAATTTATTAAACTGCTAAATAACAGTTGTATTATGTTGGTACATGATTAATGTTTCTGATATTTATCGCCGTTCATGCTGATTTCTTTTTCTAGGCCATCGTACCCTCATCTCCTAATTCTTCATTTCGCCTCAATAGAACGGTCGATCTCAAGAAGCGCACTAGCGCTTGCAAGGCCTTCTGATGAGGTGTTGCAAAATCCTTTCTTCCTGCAGAGGCTGATTGTCCAACTGGTTCAGCAGGACGGAAAAGCGATTTTATCTTCACACTGCGGGCACTATCGTAGAACATGATGAATTGCTTCCTCGTTACCGCAATCGCCACATGTGGCGCTGTCTAACATCCCTATGCGGAACGCATAGGCGTCGGTAAACGCTACGTCCAACCATAGCCCAAACAAAAGGGTCGCGTCTCTTCAGGGAAGTGTAGGTGGTGGCCGAAGGCTTAAGGTTGGATCCAGTGTGTATACACGGGCGTGCATAAAATGTGGCTCATTACACTCTGATGTAGTGCATTGGCGTAGAAGTAGGTGGAGTATTCTTGGAGCATCTGTCCTAGACAGCGGGATCGATAGGCGGTTGTCTTCTAAATGACCTGAACGAGCGCTACAATTGCAGGCGTGAGATGTAACTGAAACTTATTTTCTGTTGCCTCTGCCTGGGTTTTTTTTTCTTCTTTTTTCTCTCTCTTTGCCCTCTTTCGAACCCCTATATCCCCCAGCCCAGTACACAGTAGCAAGCCGGAAACTCACCTCTGGTTAACCTCTCTGCCGCCCTCTCTCTCTCTCTCTCTCTCTCTCTCTCTCTTGACCCGATAGAAATACGATCCCGCAGCGGAATTTAAAGCCGCGTCTTCGGGCTTAGAAACGCAGCGCCAAAGCCTTTACGTGTCACCACGGCGGCTTTAATTAGCAGTGTGTTGTTTTACGAATCTGTGACGTTTCCTCAAATCTTGCAATATTTTTCGTACAATATTACCATCGGGTGCGAAGCAATAGCCACCACCACAATAGTATGATGAAATATTTTATTTTTTTATTTTGATTTCAATTGCACCATGGTGTCTGTACACGAATAGAACCACCAAGTATATACGTCTTGGCTTTCCAAAACGCGCTATAGGCCGCTGTGCAAACCTGCAAGGGATATTTGGACGAGGTCAAGTTGGAGGCTTCACCATTACCTAGCATTCAGTCTTTTTTGTTCTTTCCTTATCTAGGCGGTGTGAGTGACGTCAATTAACTTCTCGTTGTCTTCCGTCACCAGTGTCCCGGATAACTGAGCGCAGATTGCATCACACAGTGCGCTGTGTCCGTTGTCCAATCTCCGAACGAGAGCGACCGTGGGTGACATGGAGATTCAATTAGTTCGGTACCGGGAAAAACGTGGGAAAGGTGGGGACAAGGCTTCCGCACGCAACGACATGAAGTGACGGAATGAGGAGCCAAGCAAAGTCATTACGCTTCCTCTAAGAAGACGTATTACTGCTAGGAATGTATAGCTGCAAAGGAATGAATGTTTTTGTATCGAGAAAAGCACCAAATGCTACGGCTATGAGACTGTGTTTGCATAGTAAACATGGAAGCGAAGACTCATTTCGGCACAAAAGAAATGGAACGAGGTAGGCGGTGTGAAGCGATGAAGCACATAGTGAGAAATCTCTCGGAGTTATCAAGTCAAGGGGAAACAGTCCTTTGGGACAACTTCGCGCGCGAAGATTTTACATCCAGAGCAAAGCACTGATGGAAGTAATATGTTCAAAACCTGTCTCGCACATGTTGAAACACTTCTGATTGGGCCTGCGCTTCAAGTTGGAGTACTATTGCTTCTGTTGTTGTATTATGTGTTGTAATATATGTAGTATTGGTCGTTGCATCTTTGTGACTGTTATGTGAATTCAGACTGTTGGTGGGTATATGCTCTCAGTGCCAGTAGGTCGTCATATGGCGGACTCACTTCTGTCATTGTCTTTCGCAGTTTTTTTTTTTACGTCAGGCGTATGCTTCAAGTGGATGAATAGGCGCCTGAAAAATGTATGGCAGACATGAAATAGTTGATTTTCTCACATCTGACGTGCCTGTAGAAGGTTCTTGCATGGCGTCCACATTCTGTAGATTTGACAAACTCAGCGAAGAAATGAAAATTTTCTTTTTCTGCTCGGCCAAGCTGCGCTTTCAGTGATAATGAACAAGCACCAAAACCAAATTATTACAGGACTTATTTATTTGCTGCCTGAAGGAAATCGGAAGCTAAGAATATTGTGAAACAAGGAAAAAGAGGAACTTGCACAGATATGCATGAGACTCTAACAAATTCAATTTGTTTCTATTCCAAAATAATCTTTGAGCATTCATTGACGTAGATAGCGCATTTGTTAGTAGCTGATATATACGAAGACGATGACAGAACCCGCGCCGCCAATCACAATTTTTAATAGCTGGTTAAACAAAGTACATCAAATTGAGTTTTAAATAATTACGTCAGTTCCCACACGACCACTGCGTTGAAAATGCACAAAAGAATCTCGTCCGAGCCGGAATTTCCATGCAGTATCAACACATGCACCAAATAATGCATCGAAGGCGTAATAAGCGGCAATAGATTAGGCACTATACATAGGCACCATACTATCTCGATTGGGAAACAGCGTTAACGTGGGCATAACTTTAACGTTGCAGAAACCAAAGTGGACACAAAGTTAACGTTACGTCCATTTATGCCCATATAACTCAGCTACTAAGAAAGAATTCCACTGTCTGATGCAAGCGTGGTTTTAAGATTTCGATACAGTAATTAAGAAAATGTCCAACGATTACGATGTTCCCTAACGCGAAATTCTAGCGCAGCTGTATATGTGTATTCATTTCGCGATTTATTGAGGCAAGGAATTTGAGACTGAAACCACCACACCGACTGGCAGGGAGAGGAGGAGGAGGAGTAGGTTTTAACGAAGAGAAAGGAGGAGAGGTCGGCCTGGAGAGCGTGTCTCTAGCGTGGGAAGTGGGAAACACAGGGAAAGGTAGATGGCGGGTGATTACGTTATTGCACAATGAGCTACTACATACACGGTTGTCCACATGCGGATGCGCACTGTAGACGCAATACGCGCAAAAGTATTCTTGTCCACACAAACAGTAATCTTCTCACAAAAAGTTATCGCGCAAACACATTTAGCACTGACTGCACGTCTCAGAGGTTCTGGAGGAGTGCCGTTAGTGTCTTCGCAGAGGGAGGGGCAGTATGAGAAGGCTGGCATGATGAGCGGCATCGGAGCCAGCTGTAGAGGAAGACGACGACAAACACGGGAGCAGTGGCACGGGCGCGTTCGCACGGTACCGACGAGGGACAGTGAGGCTCAGCCCAGGAATGGGCGCCTCGGAGCTGCGCTCTAAATATAATGTTGTTGCATGACATGGGGCATTCGTACTTGCAGTTAAAATGACGCCGTTTCATTGGTATGCTACTTGTTTGCTCAGACTCGACAGTCCTGTGACCAGAAGTATTAGTGTTTAGATTGTTTTATGATTGAAGGTGCTCTCGTAGGACGGTCCCGAGATAACTTTATTGAAGCCGAAACGATGATTCAAGTCGGCAGCTGAAAGTCTCTATTTCACGAATGCCTCAGACATTTGCATTTCAGAGTAATTAAAAAGTTTCTGACTCCAAGAAAAGCTGTAGCACGGGTCCATCACAATGCGTGTTTTTTTTTCTCCACGTTAAGAGCACCGACATACTGCATAACCTTGGTACCAAGAACACACATGTGTGTATAAAGTCGGAGGCGTTTTAAAAGAGATCCTATGCGATATCTGAGATCAATAAATGTTGGTATTATCTCGAGTAATAAAACATTATGCCTCGTTGACTCCTCAATAAATTATCCCATAATCCAAGAATATAACTATATCCAGTTATCTGTCATTCAATTAGGAATTTTGTCGATCCCTTTGATGGACATTTGTTTCACTCCAGCGAAAGCTCGCTATTTTCTTGATTCAATTCTTACATTTGCCTGATACCAGATGGTTCGTGTTCACAACAGTATTTTGTTTGCTTGTGCGACAAAATGTTACAGTTTATGGTCGTCTTTGCATGCATTCCCTGACTGGTACTTTCTCATTAAGGTGCAGCTAGGTTCTTATTAGGTTTTGCAGCAATATTAGCAACGTTCGTTCAAACATACGCGTTCTTGCTCGCGCTATGTACTGGAAATAAGCGCTCCTGCTAGAGCCATCTGGTCTGCAGTATCTTGAATAATATAAAGAATAAACAAGCCAGACAGTCAGCGATAACGAGCGAAGCCCATCGTAGATGAATACAAACACACATAGGCCAAGAAAGGGGGTCACTGACTTACATATATGCTCAGCAAAAGGACCTCAAAGAAGAAAGTCGATGAAGGAAAGGAAACGACTGATTTGGCAAGCGCCATCTATGGGTACTAATTGCTTTGGGAGCCATTACCCGTCTCTCCCGGGCCCATGGGTCTTTCCCTGCATTAAGAATGAGAAATGCCTACCTCTCATCTCGGAGGCGATATGCGGATCGACTCCGTAGGGGCAGACGAGGAAGCCAGCCGCTGGCGCCGGGTTACAAATGCTCCTCGGCACCATTTGGTGCGTAGATGTTTTTCATTGATTTGTGTTTCGTCCCAGTGCTTTATTTCTCTCTCCTTCTTGTAATGGAACGGAATGTGACACTGGAGGCATGCTTGTAAGGTGGCCCTTATTCGTCATTCTGGGAATGATTGGCGTTAGATGGCAAAGAGACGTCGCCTAAATCCACTCTTATACGACTTCAAAGAGACATCTATAGCCTCCTTACCCCCAACAAAGTCCTGGTCACACAATACCGTTTAAAGTCAGTTCTTATCTTCAATTAGTTTTTGACGTACCTGAAATACGACCTGCTTCATCAGATGGCACTGGTATCTGATCACAACGATATCTAAATGTATGTGGACAGAGTCTATTTCTTCAAGGCCTGCAAATGAACATGTCTTTTGTTTGCTTAACACATTGATATTGGTTAAACTTCACTTGTTGGTTTGTTACCTTGACTTTTTTATCTTAGATGGTCGAGTCATCTGTGGCATTTGAAATGCAGTATGAATTCGGTTTTCGTCATTCGTAATGATGCCTTGTTGATCACGCAAAGTGTCTATGCCTGCAAAACCTGCAGCAAAAAAAAAAAAGTTTGACAGTTGAAACACAGTGAACCTTGTACTTCTTGACGTCAAAATACTTTACCTCATGCTGTCTGGTATAAATTCTGCAAGAATGAAAACCGAAGTCCACGAGAAGGAACGCTTGGCCTGAGGAGGATTTAAAACATTTACCATCAAATTCTCCTGTCCCTAAATCCCCGCTTAAAAAAATGAAATGTTAGTGGCGAGAACGTTACTTTGATTAAAAGGTTGCCCGTATATTGGTTCCAGCATACGTAACACGTATGTTGTTTTTTTTTTCAATTGACTTGCTTTGTAGAAAAAGAGCGTTTTTCAATAGAGACATCTCGCCTAACCCACACATGCCAATCGGATATGCAATCGTCTGAATGCATGCTAACTAAAGGAGTTCAAAATGACAAGAGAGCATAGTAGAGTTACCAAGTACAGCAGTACAAACTTTGAACGCCAGTTTTACTTAGGTCAGGAAGTGAGAGAGTCAATTGTTTTTGCTGACTTTGATCAGATCCTATTAAAGGTCTACTTACTCATGCTGCCGCATTTTCCCATTTGCAACAGTTATTGGCTTTCCTGTACGTAAGAAACACTAAATAATACACGATTAATTAAACGCGCCTATCATACGTTACTGGGGTCGTTAACCTAATTACCATGCGTAAAACAACTTACACCTTGGCGAATTTTCTTGGCACACCCTGCATATTGTTTACCGAATATTACACAAGCTTTAGCATCGTTAAGACAATCTGTAAATCACTCTATTATATCGAGACTAAACAGCGATGCACTAGTGTTGCAAAATTCAAGTTCTTATCGCTATATCGCTTATCTTATACAAGTTATTATCGCTAAAACAAGTGCTTGCTCAATTAGGAACTGCTCACTTTGAAGCTGTGATGTTTTCCCACATGTGCCTTTGAGCATGGTTCTTCTCGAAGCGCAAATTCCGTACACACTGAATACCGGATGAAGGTTAAGGCGATGCTGCTCATGTTGAAAAGATTTAGTGGCGGGACGATGTACGGTTAAAACGCACAAAATGATGATCATGTATTTGTGGTACCAGAAATGGAAAAGAAACGCATCGGACTGTAATATCCTCAATCCGAGATGAGGTATCCATCCACGCGCAATAAACACATAAGAAGCATAAGAGAAAACTGAATCTGGTATTCGCATACTTCTTGGAAAAAAAGAAAACCGAACAACATAAAAAAAATGTCATGTGGTTATTGAACTTGTGGGCAAGCACTGCTGCAGACAGTCAAAAAATAGTTATGCGCGATCAAAAAAAGAAAGAAAGAAAGGAAGAAAGAAAGAAAAAAATGGAAGAGAAAAGAAAGTAGATAAACACCACGGCGACGGGATTGCAGTGAGATGATCCCATCGGGATTCATTCAGTTGTGAAAAATGAAGTTCTTTTCTGTTTAAACTTCATCATGGGAAGCAATCCCCGAATATGTGCTCTTTCTGCCCTTCTAGACATGTTACGCAAGACTCTGCAGGATCTTTAATTAGCGCTCATATTGCAGTACATTTTCCGAATCAGTCTTAATGTTTTTTGTTAGTATAAGTTACTGTATCATTTCAGTTTACTGGTAAGGTTTGGCCTTTCAGGCATTATTTGCTTGATTTTATCCTCCGTGTAATGATATATGTTATCAATTTGGTTTCATGTATTCGCTGTTCCACTATAGTTCTGCTTTGCAATGTAATCCGTTTGTAATGGTTATTTGCTTTTAGCTGCATATCAGAGAGTGCGTTTTGTTTGAACAGTTGCTTTGTGTGTGCCAATAATATCTGTAATACGCTCTGGCACTGTTCGTTTAGGTGGCTCGTGTGCTTAGACGGCTCGTGGTGCTATAGACCTAGTCAGGTGTTTTAATGCAATAGCATTAAGGGCCCGGTGTCGCAGAAAATCCGGCGTTGGCGTCTGGCGTGTCGCGCCGACCGTCTTGTGAGCAGAAATTGATTCCGAACCCGCGTACCCAACCACGCGGATCATCCGTGTAGCGCGGAGGCGCTACTGAACAAATTGAATTTCTCAAAGTAAAATACCTCAGAAAATATCGTAGAGTACGACTTACGCAGACATGATAGCGACGGACTGTAATTCGAATATACGAGAAAACATAATTCTGTTACGTGGAAACTCGGACACAAACACCTTTTCCCGCGTTTCTAACATTCATAGAGTGGCGCGCCCGGTTCCTTGCAACAGCATCCAGATGGCGCTCGCCTCCGCGCATCCGCGGCCCACGCAAGAGGCCACGTTTCTACCGGAAAGCTTACCTTCGTGCATAGCGTTGGCCGCCAGCGTTTCCCGGTAAACATTACAGTTAGATAAGCTGCAGTTGCCGGGAAGCGTTAAAGGCAGTCAGGGATCTTTGAATACTACCCGCGTTCCACTCTTAAAAGCCGAAGCTTAAGCGTTCTCCAAAAGCTTTATGTCTGCAACTTTCACTTGAGCACCATGGAACCCCGCATACCCGCATGTTTGAGGTGCGGGCACCTCAAACAAACTTTGATATAGCATGGTGAGATCTTTTAGGGCATGTTGACCCACGTGTTTTCCTATGCGCTTTCCAGACCTCGCAGGTTCGTGTCTCGATGCCTTCTTTTTCATGCTGAGTTTTATATCGTCAGTTGCAGATATTGCATTAGGGATGTGGTGTTCTGCGGTAGGTAGAGTTTAAGACCTCGGGCTTGGTTCCCGGTCGTGTCACTCACTTTAATATGCGCGGAGGAAATAAAAATGACTAGCTTACAGAGCGATAGGTTCACCTTAAGGTTCCTAATTTAATTTTGGATAGAAATCAAATTTTGAAAATTCTAATGTTTAGGTCAATATTTAGTGCGAAACCTTTCAATACTGCGCTCCAGTCAAACAATTAGAAATGATGATATTTGTTCGTAGAGAGCCACAAACGAAATGGTTGGAGCTTCTAGCACTTGGCTGCATATAATGATGAAGCCTCGGACCCACTCGCTCTGGGGCTCCAAACTGGTGGGAGCGCCAGCGATTTTGCGGCCCATAGATGCCAGAAGTGTTCATATTACTTGTGCAAATAAAAAAATTACGTGATTCTAGTTGATGTTTACCTAAAGCGAGGAATTTTTGGTGTGATTGGCTCATCAACCACGTGTATATGAGGTCTGTTTCTCCAGGTATAAATATTAATATACTAAAGAGTAGTATACTATACGAAGAAATGAATTTATTTGCAGCGAATTTTAGACCGGCTAGATGTTATATCAACATTTTTACATGCAGTACATTATATATATATATATATATATATATATATATATATATATATATATATATATTGTTTACGGTGTCTGTAGCGATCTATAGTTTCGTTTTGCACTCCTGTTGTTTGTGGTGTGTCAGTTTCTTCTAGTGCAACTGCGGATCGAAACACGTCAGGTGTCTCAACGGGCTGGCTTGCACGCAAGCGTTATATACCGCTTATCGATGCATGCGTCCGTGACGTAATAGCTTCAATGCCAGTCTTGTCTCCTAGAGGTCCTCTGTTCGTATGCTCCCGTCGGACAATTTTATTGTTGTTTATTTAGTTACTATTAACCACCGAACATCGTTGAAAATTTAAGAAGAATTATGGGGGTTTACGTGCCAAAACCACTTTCTGATTATGAGGCACACCGTAGTGGCGGACTTCGGAAATTTCGACCACCTGGTGTTCTTTGACGTGCACCCAAATCGAAGTACACGGGTGTTTTCGCATTTCGCCCCCATAGAAATGCGGTCGCCGCGGCCGGGATTCGATCCCGCGACCTCATGCTCAGCAGTTTGCAAAGTCACAAAGCCGTTTATTTCAAGCCAAAAGGGCAAGATTTATGCGAATCTTCGTCCTTAATTACCATCGTCCTCATGCTGACTGAATCACTCTGATTGGAACTGCCATAAACACTAGCGTCTAACTTGCCTCGAGTAATAATTGCATGAAACTCTATGCTTTAGACGGTAAACTGTGTCTTCGCAACACCGTTCCTAAATGTCGCCACCATCCTGCCAAAGGCGTTCGGCGTGAGCGGCCAGATGCGAACTCGGCAAGAAAGCTTCGCTTTGCAAGGCAGGGATGTGATGGAGTCGGGGTCGCACCGACGAAATCAGCGGTCCTGAAAAGGCGCTCGCAGACACTTTGCGTATGCCGTATAGACTCGTGTATGGGCCGCACTTTTGTTTGCAATTTTGGCGAGGTGCGGCCCATACACGGGACCGAACATTCAGGTCAAAAGAGTGCCGGCCCAGCCGGCGACTTATGCACAGCCAGGATCTTGTACACACTCCAGCTTTCGCCATCTAGTAGCGGCATGCGGAAGTACGCAGCGCGCGAAAATTCGCTGATGCGCGCGCGCGCGGTCTCGGGGTACCAAACGCGATTGCTTCTCCGTTCAAAATTTTTTTCTCCAAATTTTGGGCCGCTAAGTTGGGGTTGCGGCCCTTACACGAGTCTACACAGTATTACTTACTGTGCGCGTGGACCATCTCCCTCCTTTTGCCTTCTTTCTTTCGATCACTGATCCTCTTTCCTCCGTGCAGAGTATCAAAGCGGACTTCCGTCTGAGTAACCTTCCTGCATTTTCTTGTTGCTCTGTCTTGACACCATAGAAATGTCGGTTTTAAGGAAGAGAAAGAATATTGCCACGGTTGTGACGGGGAAGGACCAGACAGCGGTACAACTGTGAGTCATCAAGGCTAACCGTTTATTTGGCGAACTTGTGCCCAGTATTATTATTATTATTATTATTATTATTATTATTATTATTATTATTATTATTATTATTATTAGTTATGGAAACATACATGTACACAGAGGAAACAGGGAGGGAGCAAGCTGGCAACTGCCATCGAGAGGGGCACAACGCCTGCCTACTCTTTCGGGAGGATGGAATGATAAGAGGAGAAGAGGAGAAGACGGTAGGAAACAAAGAAATAGGAAAGAAAGTAGGAAAGGAACAAATGACAGAGACATGGACAAAACAAAGTAGGAACACGGAAGAATGTAAATAAACGGGAGGCCAAATGAATTTCGGCATGAAAGTTAGCAATGCTCTATGGGCCTAGTCGAGTTGAGCAGCACTCCCTCTCGGAAACAGGCAATCGTCAAGGGTCGTACTAAGTGAAGTAACATTCGAGCAAAATGATAGCGGCGAGCACGCTCGTCGGCCTTGGAAATGTGATCTACTCTGACTCGTTGGCTGTTGATGCCTAACGTATACAAAGTTCTAGTGTAGTGAGTGGTGCTCGCATAAGTTCTAGAATGTACACTACTATTCGCTCGGCTAACGTAATCTGACGAGACAAGGGTGCTTTCGCTACGGAATTGATGACAACATTCGAGAAAGATCGCGTAGAGGAAGACGTGCCTTGGGTCGAGCGATACACTGTAACAGTGGTTAGCCGCTGAAAAGTGATCACCGAAAAGAAGAAAAAAACATCAACAATGTACACGAGTCAATGTCTAGTAGAGATAGGCAAAGTAGTGCTAGACTGCGACTGATGCAGCTCAAACAGACTAGGTCACATTTGTAGCCACCCCGAAGTGGTTACCATTAGAAACAGCCGCCACCTCCACTACTACCACTATTACTACTAATATTACTACTGTTGCTACTGCTGCTACTGCTACTTTTACTACTTCTGCTGCTCGATGGTAAAATTCTACTATGCCCGTGGAAAGTGTTCGTGATGTCCCCGGTGTCAAGCAGAGAACAAACTCTCGACGGAAATCGGGGAAGATGGACAATTTTTGGGGCGTTTCCTGATTGATGAAACGAAGTGCTACATGCAGGTTTGGCGAGTTCGGTGGGCATCATTGATGTCGAATGTGGTATCTTGAACTTAATATATTCAGCTGGGGCAAGCACTGCAGCTGATAAACTAATGCTCATTACTGATTCACCTGCGTAAACATGTAAGCGGTCACTATAGGCTCCGTTGTGTCCTTCAGTGCTACTGACGACATTTGTGCCTTCTTCTGAGATGCCTTAAATGGCAAGGCGCACTTGATGTGAGGATAGGAACATCATGATCAGCTGGTAAAGAAACGCAGTAGTGCTACCTGTCAGTGGCAAATATAACTGGTCTTGCAAAAAAATTACGCGTTCATAAACTCAGTGTGTGGTTCTAGACTATGTCTGCGGAAGCAGCATTGTGCTATGCTCTACACGTTTCGCCTTATTTAGTTTTCTGGTATTTTTGGAATGATGTTTACATGAAAACAGGCTTAACAAGCTAACTCGTAACAGTGAACTCGACTATACTATGTGTCTGACTTGCACCAAAGCTTAAAATATGCAAGTGCCACGTAGCTGGACAGAATCAAGTTGACAGTGTTTGCCGTCGCTTGGAGGAAGGTAGACTATTTTTTGCAATTCGCCTAATTACATAAATAGTTAATAATTATTAAACTTCTCAAATATTATATTCAGCGCAAACGGGTCAACGAGAAAATTGTAGACCATCCAGGAAAATTACAGATCCACATTTTGGTTGCTCAGTACGAGCTGCGTAAAAGTTCTTTGTCAAAGCCTGAATTCGTTATAATAGTAATAATAATGTAATCTGGCGAAATACAAGAAATTGTCTGATTTGGCCAAACGACGGCACACAACATTAGCTTGATTCTGTCCAGTTAAGTGGCACATCCATATCTTTAAACGTTGCCATTAGGTGACTAGGAGACATAGTATATAAAACCATGCCATGCTTGGCCGTATACAATAAAACGATTCGGTGAAAACATGTGGTGTAAATATCAAATATAAGCAATGAGATGATTACAAAACGGCGAAAGCCTGATGTTCCTGTGAAAGTGGTCTCATAATCGACCAATGCCGAAAACTCCTATCACAGCTACAATGCCAACCTCATATTACGAAACAACCGAACGACAACAAAAACTCAGTTTTTGCAACTACCTCAGGCACAAGGTTAGGTCAGGTGCTTTGAAGGGTATAACTTGATGGTACAGTTTTTATTCTTACGGTCATGATTGTTCATCGTAAAAAAATAAAAAGAGATCTTGCGAAAACCATCACGGTATTGAGTATTATTTGAATAGATACGTAGGAAGCCAGATAAAATTGGGAAATAGCATCGACGTGCCCATTTAAGTCGTATAGCCTTTCGTGCCTGGGATAGGAAGAAAACGCGGCTGCGATGTGGGCCGATTATTGCGCCATCATTCTCCACCGAAGTGCCATTAGGAAGATTCGGGTCGCGAAATTGTTCCTGTGGTATGTACGTTGTGAAACACGTATCCATATCCCCAACTATGCGTTCTAGTTACGAGATTACGGCGGTATATGACTTTGTCGGCTTTAGAGCAAGAAACTGCAAGAGTCGAGATTCACATTTAAAAAGAATGCAGATTTTTTTTTTAAGTTGAGCTGTTCATCTTTTGTCTCTTCAGGTGAAATATTTTTTTTTCTATAGAACTAGTGTGTCTGCAAAATGTCTTCGGAAGGCTTCCTCTGCAAAACCATTTGTCGCAGGATGTGAGTATTTGTGCGGAGAGCAAGAGAAAGAGTGAAAGCAAGGACAGCAAAGGCAGGAAGGTTAACCAGAAGAGCATCCGGAAAGTTTTCAAAATTGCGCCAGGATCATGTACCAGGACGTGAAGCTTTTTTTTTTCTTAAAGCGCAGTGAAATAATTAGTAAGATTTTTATTGAGAATAGTCTCATCATTCAAAAGGCATTGCTGGCGACATGTTGAACAAGTAACTGCAGAACAACAAGCGATCAAAAACTGCCGTGGCTCGTGTTGTTCGTTACTGCCTTCCATTTCGAAAACCCATGAATACGCACTTTCTTGCGTGTAGTTTTCGAATAATAATTGGTTTTTGTGTACGGGCAGTGAGCTGGTACTGTTGACGCACCGCGTAGTGTTGGATCAGGTAAACTTAACGTGGTGCCTCGGTCGCTGTGGATGCGAAGAACTGCAATGCAAATGAATAGGCAATAGAATTGGATACATTCGAGTGGCGCGAGGCGAGTTGGTGAATTTCTGCGGAACAGGACGCCCAGATTGACGGAAGGACAAAGCGATCCTTCAATCGATTGCTCAGATTCACTCGTTCACCGACTTGTTCGCCTATGTTTATGCACGTGTTCGTTTATTTATAATTTTACGTTCTATCACTTTTTCACTTGTTGGCGCATGCTGCCACTAATTTCCGCGCTGACTCAGAATCTACTTACTAAGCTTCTTTTTTTTAAATCACTCATTCGACACCTTTATTTACAAACGTGCATATAAGCACACTCTCTAAATGGCAATTAGCTTCCCTAATCAGTGGTGCACTTGCCCGCTCGCTCAACCATTCACTACGTAACCCACTTAATCGCGCAGTCATTGCTTCATTATGACACTCATGCTTCCTGACACTGCAGTTACTTGCCCGCGGTTTTTATGCAGCACGCTGACACAGACACGTCCGAAAGTGCCTGTCGTACACGTAACACGCTGAGTATGCCACCAGGAAAAATCTGTCCTCAGGATTCATTAAAGAGCCTCACTCTCCTTCCACCCCTTCACATTTCCAGGGAGCTGCACCTTTATGCAGGCGAGCTGTACAGGCAAGAAGTGCTTGACGGTACTGCCGTTAGTGCATGTTGCTAACCGCGGATAATGCAACGCACGTGAGGAGACTGGAGATTTTCGCAAGACTGCACGCGTAAAAGCTTTCGCGCGTCGTGTATTCATGAATGCATGTGTGTAGTGTTTGAGGACGGCTGCGTCATTTAGACGGTCCCGCTGAAGCACTACGTTAGTGATCGCGACTGCGTAGTTCCGCGCGGATGACTTATGTTTCTGCAATGCATAACTCCTCGTTTTGACTATCGCCATCACGAAAATCTATTCACCTGCTTGAGCTTATGCGACTGCTTTTCTGGAGAGGAGAGGATGTTGTACTTGTCGAAGAACTGGTGACTCGGCCAGCCGCCTCGTTGACTTTACCGTATTGCTTAAGTGTGCAGCTTACCGTATCAGGAGGTACATTATGTATGCACCTGTTGTCGGCATAATGTCAAAAGCAGAAGTCGTTATCGAGAACGACTTCAACATCAAAAGCGTCAGCGGCCTTACTTAGTTGTTTAAATATTGAAAGCAAGCTATGGCAGGCTCCTGAGATAAAAAATGTAGCCAGAGAAACATTTGATAAGATGCAGTATCGGTGCCATTTACTGACATCGTAGTGGTGTTATTTTACAGCATTTAAAAAAATATTTTTACTATTATGCGAAAAGAAGTAGCCGTCACCATTGTAGAGTTACTACATGTTTTCCTTTAGTTTAATTTTATATAAAAAGACAGTGAGCTTAGCGAATTGTGAAAGATCATGCTGGAGCCAAAGCATGTCTAGAATTTAATATATCCAAATCTCGAAGCTATTATCTCAATTTTATCTCGAAATAAATGGTTGATGTGAAAAAGTACTGAATGAGCGGCGAGGTTACAATGCGGAGAGTTGGAAAAATCCTGGACACGACAAAAATGAACTTCGCCCCGCATTCCACAGCTGTGAATTGCCTGTTCAGAAAAAAATTACATGTTCGTTGGACTCTCCTAGCGACCACCAAACATTTTTTTTCCCGGAGCAAAAGCCTCCGTCAGACAGTATAGCCGTTTGCTTTTGCTTCGATTTCTGTTGATGTACAGATAAAATCAATACATAAGTTCGATTAAATTAAAAACGAATATTTGGCAAAATAATAGAATTTATCAAATCTGATTTTCCTCCTTCCGTTCATGATTGGAATCGTGATAACATTTGTAAATTATCAGAAACCCGAGAAACAATAGAAAACATTAGGAGGATAAAAGAAATAAGTTATGAATAACCATTACAAAAGTTATTCTGCAGTATAATATTTATGAAATATACTGCATATTCTTTTCTTTTCTGAGCTTTACACGCTTTACTTCTCTTTAATTTTTGCTTGCATCGTTCTCAAGCCTTTAATTTTTTGATTAATCGAAATATTTTTTGTTGCTAGTTGCCCCTTATCTGATGCCCCACTGGGACGTTTAAGGGCGTATGTAGTAAATGATGAACGGCGATGATAGCAGGCGTTGGAATGTCGGCGTAAAACTCAAGAAAGGGAACATTTACCTTAATTTTCTTTTCTATAAGTTCCGTACCACAATATGAACGAAAATAAAGATCTCAAGACATCCCTTATTAAAATAAACAATACCAAAATTTCAGGCAATATAAACTTCAGTTTATGATGCGTTAGCACCAACTACGGCAAGCAGTGATTGCACTTTTGAGCTTTATCTATCTGGAACACATTAGCATTTCCTTCAAAATTGCTGAAAGCTCAGAGATATTATACAGAACTTAATCACTTTTTTTTAGCTTCATCTGACTTTCCTTTTTCAGCGTATAGTATGTCTTATTTTTAACTTTAACTCTGTTTATACAGTTGTCCCCCGCAGTTTTCTTTAATTTTTACTTCTACTTTTTTTCTCTTTATTTTATTGGTTTTTTCGACAATCTGCCTTTGTAGTTTTCCATATTATTGCCAAATACCAGGCCTTGTTACAATTTAGTGCATTCAACTGGTGCTCTTCTGTTCATTTATGCCTTGTCTCCTAAAAACTTTTTATTATCGTAAATCTCACATGTTGCCATTGTTGTTTGTATGAATTAGTGTCGCTCCAAGAGTACTCATGCTTGCACGCGTTGTGCTTTTTCACGTGTTACTACAGAGTCAAAGTTATGGCTAGAACGTAGCCTCAAAGGTCAGAATGCATACGGTGAACCCTTTCTGCCGTGCTGTGGTACACTCGCCCGTAGGCGTGGCTGTAAACCTCTCTAAAATTCCGCACGAGGAGAAATAAAAGAGCAGCAAAGTCGACGCCGTGCTTCCGGAAGCCCACGCACGCGTACACACGCGCGCTCACGTCAAATCGATCAAGATTTCGCGTTCGGGAAACGCGCTGCGGCACAGGTTTGCCGAGAAGCTGGCCGTTCGTGTTCTTTTCTCAACACTTCCCGTCGCGGTGGTCGATTGCTTTCGCGGGGAAGCTTATCCTGACTTCACACTGGAGGCGTGCTCGAAGGCTTTCATGACGGGAGGGAGGTCTTGCTTTCTTCTCCCTGGGCCCGACAACGCCTCAAGGGCGATCATTCGTCGAGTTTGCGTAAAGTTTGGTTTGGTGTATCTGTGGGCCGTAAAAAAAAAAACATATTGCGCTAAAAAAAAAAGAAAGAGAAAGTCTCTGGAATCAACAACCAGAGAAAAGGGAGGGTAGATAGACAGGCCTTCGCTCGACCAAGCACCTCTACACTGTGGAATACTCCAGTCCGCTTCACTTTTTTAAAATATTTTCTTTCTCTATTTTCTCTCTTTACTTTTTTCATTCCTATCTTTAGAGTTTCTCTAAAGATAGGAATGCAAAACGCGAGTGAATCGACATCCTTTAAATAGCAAACTGGTTCAAGATGGTGCTATATATGGATATACGATGAAAGCTACTTTCAATCTGATACTGGAAGAAGGCTTATCTTTCGAGACGAAGAAAAGCTTCAGAAGAGAAATGACTGCAGTAGGGAAAGGGTGGCGGGTGGGTGACATGATTACATAGCCAATAGAAGGATGAATGCGTCGAGCCTAGGGAAAAGGAGCTACACTGGGAACTCACAGCGAAAGCTTGTTTTCAGTACGTTTTAAAAATCGGAATTAGGAGCCGTTGTGGTTTTTGTAGTGTTGTTCTCACTTGATTCTATTTTATACGAAGATGTATACAGGACTAAGGCTTCGCTTTAGCGACATGCTCGCGAACATCGCATTGTGAAGGGCGCGGATTTGTCACTTTGTCAAGCTCCCTTGATGTGCGGGCTTTTGCGTGTGTCGTTGTAGATGCTGCTGCGAATGTTGTCGATGAACTTATGTTGCTTCTGATAATAACAGTCCTCTGTCCGGGTTTGTCTTTTATGACACTTGCAGTAATTATTGGCCGAGAATTTCGGGCGCCGCATGCGTAAGTATTGACGGGCATCGTATCGGTGCTCGAGCGGTACTGCGACGCTAATAAATAGAAAAAGTGGAGAAGCATACTACAAGTTTCTACAACCAAAGCACCTCTGGGCATTTTCATTTTTGTATTTTTGGTGTTTTATACAGTAAGGCAGGTACCGTCAGAATAAATTTAGACACGAAGAATTCCTAACCCACTTGAAAACGTCGTTCCGTTCTCATATACTACCGCATTTCTAAAAGTAGCCTAATTCAGAATCCGCAATTACTACTACTACTCCATGCTTAGAAACCGGTTACGCAGTAATTGCAAGTCGCACTCCCGTGTAAAGCGAGCAGCAGGCGTTGTGATCAGTCCTTCGGTGCTCGCGCTTTCCAGCGACGCTGATGGTACGTTGCACAGCGCATGCTAAAAGATGCATTATGCGCCGCCTTTCTGCCTGACTTTCCCAGAATGAAGCGCTCAATGCTCAGTTGACATCAATTCAGCTTAGGTCATATTGTCCAAGGCATCCGAAGAATCGCAACAGGGCTTTTATGGCTTTGCACGTCGCAGATGCACGATCTTCTCGTATGCTAAAAGCTTGTCGGATAAGTGTAATAAAGCTGTCCGAAGGACAAGTCTCTCATCTTTAGACAAAGCGACGGGTCTACTGTGGCGGCGAGGGATCTAGAGGTGGACGAACATAGGAAAGGTACTTTTCGAGATGGTAACGGACTTCTGGAGATGCATACAACTGAGGTGCGCTGCGTAGAGCAGTCACGTTCAACAGTATCGCTTTCTCACTCGATCATCGTGAACTATTAGCTATTTTAAATAATTAGTGCACAAAGCAATATCTGTTCTCTCGGAATATCCCCTACTTTTACCACATGGGGAGTGCACTGGTCGACAGGTCGACCGCACTTCTTTCTGTGCCAGAAAACGCAGCGGTCGCCCGTTGTTCCGCAGAAGCGCCGATAACACCCTGTCACAGGTTCGCCAACAAGCCGCATGGCTCCGCCACCATCTGTATAAGTGGCCAGTTCTCCGTTTCAGCGATTCCATTCGGTGCAGTGAAAGCTATAGGTTGTATCAATCAACAATAAAAAGAACTGGAAGAAGGGCTCATACATCCTCTGTCCTTGATCGCCATCCTTGCGACACCGTATGAATGGAGGCTTTAACGATGGATTACCAGCTACGTCGATAACTTCTTTCATTTCTATTTATTTGGACAAAGTAGCGAGGTCGCTGACCTAGACACTGTATTTTAGCTATGAATGAGAAAAAGGGGGACACAGAGGCGCCCGATTTTTATTAGTCATTTCTATGTAAAAACAACAGATAGTGAAACCAAGAAAAGCAGGGAGCAATTATTATTATTTTTTGTAGTATAGAAATGACAAGATAAAGGGAAATGAAAGTGGAATTAAAACCAACTTGTTACCGGTGAGAGCCAGACCTACAGCCTCCGCATTTCAGCTAAGTCGCTAGGGGATGATGACTAAATCATATTTTGTCTATTTTACGTTTTATTTGTTGCAACACGTTTTCCTTGTTAT